>NC_068962.1:5159015-5462045 GCF_026419915.1 Harpia harpyja
TCCGGGCTTAACACTTGCAGCTCTCTCAGCCTCTCATGTCAGATGCTCCAGCTCCTTAGTCATCTAAGTTGCTCTTTGCTGGACTCTCTCCAGTAAGTCTCTGTCTTGCACTGGGGAGCCCAGCACTGGACCCAGCACTCCAGCTGTGTATCACCAGGGCTGAGTAGAGGGGAAGGATCACCTGCCTTGACCTGTTGGCAATGCTGTTCCTAATGCATCCCAGGAGGCTCTTGGCCTTCCTTGCTGCAAGGGCATGTTGCTGGCTCATGGTCAACATGTTGGTTGGAAAGACCCCAAGGTCTTTCTCTGCAGAGCTGCTTTCCAGCTGCTTGGCCCTCAGCCTGTACTGGAGCCTGGGATTATTCATGCCCAGGTGCAGGACTTCGCATTTCCCTTTGTTGAACTTCATGAGGTTTTTCTCTGCCCATTTCTCCTTCCTGTTGAGGCCCCTCTGGAAAGCAGTGCACCCATCTGGTGTATTGGCCACTCCATCCAGTTTTGTATTATCTGTGAACTTGCTGAGGGTGTACTCTGTCCCTTCATGCAAGTCACTAATGAGAGTGTTTGACAGTACTGACCCCAGTATTGACCCCTGGGGTACACCACCAGTGACTTGCCTCCAGCTGGACTTTGTGCCACTGTTCACAACCCTCTTGGCCTCACCATTCTTGTTTTCAATCCACCTCACTGTCCACTGATCTAACGCCTACGTTGTCAGCTTGTCTATGAGGATGTTAAACAGAGACCGTGTCAAAGGCCCTTATTAAAGTTAAGATAGCAAAGAGTTTCAATGAGTTGCCAAGAAATGACTGTTAATAGCACTTAGACAAAGTGGAATAACATGAGGAAACTAGTGAGGGTAGGAGAGATGTGGGAACCAGAAATAAAACCCTGGTAAAGATAAAAGTAAAGATCCTTATGTCTTTCAGAGCAAGAACTGAACAGACTGATTCCACAAATTATCTAGTGTACTTTGCACAACAGCTTGTACACCAACAGCTGTTGCCTTCAAAGTTGTTGATATAGAAATATATGGAATAGAATTCATTAGTAAGATTATATATTACAGTTACAACAAAATAGTTTTAGTATATACAAAAAGTTGATCACTGTAATTGGCATTAGGCTGTTTCCAGCAGTTGAGTGTGGTGAAAAATAAAAAATAAATGCCCTTTTTCCAGCTATTTTTTGTATGCTGTCAATGCTGCCATTTGCACCATAAAAGAATGCTCTATCTGTCCAGTGGATAAAGCTGACTTTTGGAAGCATGATTCCTGGATATTTAAATTATAGGAAGAGAAATCGCATGATAAGAGGGAATGATTGTAGTGAGGTTAAAGGGAATGGACCAATAATGCAGAGCTATATTTGATTCTGCAGGCAGTTCAAAAACTGCCTTAGGGTATGAGTGTCCCGTACTCCTGTATTAACTATGATCTACTGATGACACTGAAGTCAGATTTCCAGGTTTAAGTGTTTAAGCGTACATTTATGCCTGTATGAAGAAGCAATAATGATGGTATTCTAACAGAACACTAAATAAAGCAGTATCTTGCTTAAAGAGAATGTAATTATTCTACAATAAGCATATTTCATCCTTTTCTGTCAGAAATGATGTGGATCAAAGTTAGTGGATGATCCAAACTTTTTAAGTTTTACCAAAGCATTTTAATTAAAAAGCAAAATAGAGCTTGGCTTTTTAGAGAACCTAGTGCTGCCAATTTCAAATGCCATACTACAAGGCGTGAACAGGTGTTAACAACACTGTTCATCTTTCCAAAGCAAAATTAAAGAAGCACAGCTGTATGCAGTATGCCATTTTAAAACAGGCTTTCTGTATAATTTGAACAGTGTTTCAAGCTTACTGCATTATATTTTAAGAACAGCTTCTCAAATTACTTTATAAATGTTTTTTTTAACACATGGGGTTTTAGTGAAGTTTACATAGATACTCTTTTTAAAGCTAGAAAACAATTTTAGTAGTTCTCAGACATACAGACTATTCCTTAGTAAAAATAGGTCCTTCCAGCTGAGGTACTTAATGCTGGAAGAAAAGCCAGTCTCAGATACTCCTTCTAAGAAGAGGAAAAAAGTGCTTACAAATCCAGTTCAGGCTGTTCAGATGCTCAGATTATGTCATCCTGAGCTTGATGTCTTGAGGCCTAAACAGGCTTTTAGTTGACAGGGGTGCAGATGTGTATTACGACATGCCTGTTCCCTGAAAAGCTTAAAACGAGAGGGGAAGCCTCTAGACTCTGAGAAAGCTTGCAGTCTATACTCACAGAATAGCACATAAACCATTCATTAAGCCAGAGTTTAGCCCTTAGCCTGTCTCAGTCACCAGAGGCATAAATGAGAAGTGATAGCACACCATCACTATCCCAGAAATGCCTCTAATAAAGGAAAAAAAAACAACCAAAGAAAAGATAAGAGATAATTACCCAAAAGATAAGCTTAGCTTTGATTATCAAAGTTCATATAACAAGAGCTGTCTACTCAAGACAATGCTAATAGGACTTACAGTTTCTGCATGTACTATTCAGCAAGGAAACATCCACCAAGATTTACCCAAACCATCACTATACTCCCACCCCCAGGCCAGAAAACACGCTGAAGGAATACCACACTAGTTGTCTCAATCTCATCTTAACCTGCACCTGCTTGGTTTGTGCTCTAAATAGTATTTCAGAGGAGGTGGAGCTTTAAAGTAACATTAACCCCAAGAAGTCGCCAAAATATCCTTCTCCCATCCATACTACATGTCCTATTTGGAGTTTAATAAGGCCATAATGGGAAAACTACTTCCTGCAGCCAAAAGAACAGTTATAGGTTACCTTCAATTTAATATACTAGTCATTGCTAACATTTAAGTGATAAAATGTTTATTTTTTGTGTGTTATGTACCACAGGAATACTGTTTTTTTAAATCAATCTGATTTAATTCTACTCTACTGAGTCATTCTGTTAATTCTTTAGTTTGAACCACCTGTTTTAATGCAATAAGCTCAATAAACAAAAATATCTGAATTTGTAGCTGAACTCATGTGTTACCCAGCTAGCCTATAGCTAGACCTGGCTGAAGTGCGGTCTTTGCATTTATCCTCAAATCTGAGAAGGTGTCCTAGAAATACTGGTTAGAGTGGTGATTTTCAGAACTGACCTGTTGGTGGGGCATAGGTAAAACCATGAACAAGAGGTATTCCAAAAAGATTTGTCTATAACAATTATCTGAAAATGTCTTTTGGAGTACTGAGATTTAAAAGGGCTGTAGACCAGATTGTCTCTGGTGTAGGTGGATATCAGAAATACCTCTTCACAACAGTGTTAAAGTGGGAAGAGTAAGTAGGTGGGAAGAATATCCATCTCTATTGATCTAAACACAAAACTTGAATAGCTACATTTTTCAACCAGAACTACACCAAAGCTCAAAGATTTGAAGGGTCAGAGGGCTGGCTTACATTGTACTTACTTTGATGGTATTTTTATGTGCTCCATATGACTGTGTGGTAGCTGCTTTTTAAAGGAAAATTATTTCAGTGAAGGTGCAAGTATTACTGAGTATGTGTGCATCTCTAACAGATCCCTTAAAAGATAGATGTCTTAATTCATGTCAGGGTGAGCCAATCCTGTAGCCATTAAAGTCAAAAGCAAAACTCTCACTAACTTGTAAAATGAGGCAGTTAAAGCAAATTTCTGAAAGACTTTAAATGATAAACATGATTCAATTTACATTTTAAGTATAATATTTCCATAAAAATATTTGTTAATTACCTAGGGCCTTTGCAAGTGTTTGCCTGATAATCTGTGCAAACATTTGAAAGAAGGATATTGAATAATAGGAATAGAAAGCTTTCTTCAAAATGCTAGTTTGTTACAACTTGAAACTTGGACAAAAACTTAGTTTGTTCTCTCTTGCTGATGCCTCTCAAAGAACTAAGACCTGCAGAAGGCAAATGGTATTTGGTAAATTTCCTTATTAAGTTTGAATTATCCCTTTAAAATTTAGAATAGATTTTCCAGGAATTACTTGATCTTTCAGGGCTACAGAGTATGTTGTTACCTTCAGAAATTTAACATGTGTAAAATGGTCTCTCTAGGCATCTAGTTTGGTGATGGATATGTTTCCTCACCAGTTATCGAACAGCTTCAAGGCAATCATGAGGTTCACCCTAGTTTTTGACAAGCTTGCTACCCTAGGAAATCCATCTAATTTTTAGCCTCAGCCAGTGCAGCCTGGAAATATATTCTTTCAGATTTCCTCCTAAAATGAGCAGAATTTCTTTTGCCGCATTATGAAAACGGATTCCTGAAACATCTTGCTTCACTAGAGGTGGTAGACTGTAGTTTCGCTAAGTCAGCAGTTGTTTTCATGTCTCTTTTTTCTCCTAATGGTCTTGATCAACTTGATGTAGTTACTGATGGGATTTAAATCAGAACAGATTTTGGAAGGCAAGAACTTTCCTATCTTTAGGATCCTGAACAGAGAACATTTAAGTGGAGTTCATTGCACTGGGGATCATTAACTGTAACTCAGCTGGATGGAACCACTTCACTATTGAATATGTCTGTCCAGTATCAATTTTACAGGATACCAGTAGTTCTCATAAATCTGTATTAATGCTAATTGTAAATACTGTATAGTGTTTACCACAGAAAACAAATTATTAATTTTGCTCATGTGGCTTGCAAGGTCAACTTTTCTATGACATTGTTACAATATTTCTGGTGGACATCATGGAAATTTTTGCATTTTTGCTTGTATCCTAGTATAGGCATAAGAAATGGGATCTATAATTGAGTAGTTTCTTATTTCTTTGCATACAAACACCATTGCTACCTTAAGGCAGGCATTGGCTCTTCTTTTATTTCAACAGAGCCCACATTTTAGTCTAAATATATCATCATGGTATTTGAGTGCCGTCCTGTAGTCATTTGGGTGATCTGCCTACACATCTGTCCTGTGCTTGATGTCTCTCATCCTTTCCTGAGGGGGTGCAGATGATCTGCTAGTGTTTCATTTGACGGAAGGTTTGCTTGGGTTTTTTGCTGTAGATGTCTTGCTATGAATATGTTAAAGAAGGTCTGGCCAAAACTGTTACAGGTTCATCAGTGTACTATAGTTACTGTAGGGAGGATTCCAGGGTAACTGTAGCTTCCATGTGCTAACTTGTTGGTTTGACATAAATTGTATCTTCTTCTCTCCCATACCTTTTCATTAGTAAAGTCTCTCTTAAAAGCTAAACATTAGAAAGTACTTTAATTTTGAAGATAAAAGAAGCTGAAGACACAGAACATTTCTGATAAATTAAATGTTGGGGGAAAATGGCAAATCAGATGCCTCATCAGAGTCTTATGTGATTCAGCACCAGATTTTACTTAGGTTATTCTCTTTTCTTTTTCTTCAGATAGACTTTCAAACCCTCCAAAAAAAGTTAAATCAGAATCAGTATGTTTCCCCAAAGTTCCTTATTCATTGGATTAGTAAACAGCAACAAAAACATCTTTTCAGAGAACTTTCAAATACCCTGAATCACCACTTAGTTTTCCAGCAAGGTAGTTTTATTGTTGGGACTGCAAAAGGCAAAATCCTAGTGTGAAACATAAACAATGACTTAGTAGCACATTGTATCTGTCCTTTTGATTTGTACTAATGCACAGCCTGTAAAGCTACTTCAGGATGGTGTCTGCTGGCTGTATATGCTGCACTAGTAAGCCTGTATTGTCTGTAGCAGCATATGAAACCTCACAGACTTCTCAAGTAAGTCCACATTTACAGAGTTTAACATCATCTCATTAGGCACTCCCAGATATTTGGAGCCTTGTATTTACATAGTTCAGTACGGATGATGGCGTAAATTGACATGTTGACTAGTATTGACTAGTGACTAAAAACAGTTATGAAGATAACCAGTGTCACCTTGTTGGTTGCAAAATGTTAATCCAACCATTTAATACTGGAATCTGACAGAGAGTCTGAAAGACAGTGGAAATCCGCGGCCTTTTCTGCGTGAGGAGATCTAGCTGGCAAACAGTCTGTTGGCGTAGTGTAGCTAGCAAGTTCTTTTGGCAGAATGCATTCGCATTTGGCTGCTTCTGTTGGCAATATATTTCTTCATGGCTTCAGATTGTATTGGCAAAATATATGTAGCATGTAAGAGGATCTTGGTAACTGTGTCTGTAATGCTGTGCAGTACTCTCATCTTGAAGCCAAATGCGCTAACTATTCATTCTGCTCTTGTTAGGGTGTCATTATTGCTGAATCTGGGGACACATGAAAACAGCTGATTCTCCAGCAGGAAACATACTGGGTAGTGCTGGAGTTTTAAAGCTCATTCAAGAGTGTCCTTACTGCTGTGTGGATAGGCTGTGTGCCTGGCTATTCAGTTGTCTGTGCAGATAAGATGGTTCCTTGTCCTTAGGACAGCTGTTATCACTTGCTGTGAAGGGTGATGGGGTTTGTGGGCAGTCAGAGGTGTCTACGTGTAGAGCCAACTATATTAACGTGCTGTTATTTGGTGTGCAACTAGGGGAGGCTGCTTTTGAATACTGAGCAAGTATCCTTCAAGAAGTGAGGGAGCTGTGCGTTAAAGCCACAGAAACTGCTTCCTCAAGGCTGTATTTAGTGTTCTCCACACCTTTTCCCATTCCCATCGTAGACTCATAAAATTATTTAGGTTGGAAGACACCTCTGGAAGTTCTCCTAGTCCAATCCCTTGCACAGGGCAGATTCAACAGGATCAGGTTTCTCAGGGCCCTCTCTGCTTGAGTCTTGACCACCTTCAAGGACATAAATTCTACAACCTCTTTGGGCAACCATTTTTTTTACTACTTTCTTACATCTGCTTGGAATTTCCCTTGTTCAGCCTGTGTCTATTGCCTCTTCTTCTGTTACTGTGCATTTCTGAGAAGTCTGGCTCCATCTTTCTTGTATCCTCCGATGAGGCAGTTGTAGACAGCAATAAGGTCTCCTCTAATTCTTCTCTTCTAAAGAATGGACAAACCCAGTTCTTCCATCTTCTCTATTTACATCATGTGCTTCAGCTCCCAATCAACTTGGTAGCCTTCCGCTGGACTCACTCCAGCACATCAATGTCTGTCTTGTGATGGGGAGCCCCAGACTGAACATGGTACGCAAAGCCATCTACAAAATAGCAAAGCTGTACTGATAAGTGGAGTGATCCTGTCCGTTGTAGGATGGGCAAGACTTTGTTCTATAAGTAGAGCCAAGATGCCCAGAATGAGTGAACACCAAGACAAACAATGTCTAATGAGAAGTCTGATTTTCTACAGGTGAAATGGTTCTGGTGGTGAATGCCACAAGTTGTATACTACATAACTTTTGCAACTATCATATCCCTTGTGGGCTTGTTCGGGTGGAGAAATAAGGTGTTTGTACTAATTGTTGAAGTCAGAGATATGCCAGTTCTGTCTGCCATATGTACCAATTGTTTGAGGGAGCATAAAAGAGAGTACTGTGATGGTATGCACTAACCGGACAGTGATTGTTTTTATCTCATGCAGAAATTGTTTTAGCAATTAATTTTGGGGAATTTCCATCTAATACAAAACAACATAAAGCTGGATTTTTAGAAAACAGACCTTTATCAAGCTTAACTTACAATATTGGAAGTGCAAAGTGCTGGCCTTGGCATCTATAGCTGCTTCTGAGTAGGAAGATTCATAGCAGATCTTCTCTTCCGTTGATGTTCAATACTTCTATAAAATGGAGCAAGGAAGGTGATGTAGGTCTTTGACTAAAGTGGATTATTTTTCATGCTGTGTAGTGGATTCTGGCTTGCTAGTATTTCGATTTTCTGATCAAGAATGCAGCTTACTATCTTTTTTTTTCTTTCAAAATTGTAGCATATATTCATGCAGTTTTCAGTCTTTCAGTTTTTGTTACAAGACTCTGCAATGGGAGGGAGTTTATGTTCCCAATTTAGAAAAGAGGGCTTCTCTGATTTATTTCTTTACCATTTACCATGTAGAGTATTCTACATGGTAAGGTGTACGCTCCAGATCCATGTCAGTCCACACAGTAGGATCTGATAGCTTAGAAATCCTAGAATAGCTTTGAATACCTGTGCTTCCACTGTCGCTCTAGAGCTCATTGTGGAGGGACCCTGGTTGCCCAGTAGTCTGGAAACAATGGAGACTATAACAAAAGGTCTCTGAGAGGAGTGAATGTATGCCACAGGCTTACTGGGTGGGATTCATTTTACCAAATACAGACAATTCCTCATCTGGACTTCATTTATTGTCTGTGGAGGGAAATAGGCATTTCTAGGGCTTGTTTTTTCCATTTTGCAGCACAATTTATCTCATCCCAATGTCACTGTCTAAAATAAACCAGATGAATCACTTGTTTAATGCCTGTTTTCTCCATTGATTTTAAACGAGGCCTGAGATGACTCTTTCAGCTCTAAAAGCCTGTGCTGTAGCTGACTAAAGCTGGTTGTAATCGGTTGCCTTTTACTGTAATGGCAGCAGGCCAAGAAAGGACTTACATTGCTTGGGGGAACTGTTTTAACTTTCCCAGCTTTTTGCCCCTGGTGTTCTCAGGGGGGACTGGAAGTGGAGCAGGAATGCACACAGACTTGTGCTGGCTGAAAGTTATTTTTCCTGGTTAACTTCTTTATTGTCTAATGACTGTTCCAGAATAAAGTGTCGAATTCATCCATGCCTAAAGTTTTCAGCGTTTCAACCTGAGTTTTTTGAGTTTATTAGGAAAGTAGACTTCACACTGTTAGATACACAGTGAGTATTTTTGGAGAAGATGCTACTGGCTGGTCATCTCTCTTTCCAGGATTTGAACAGCCACACTGTGCCCTGGTTAGTTTCTGAAGCATTGGATTTCACTTCTTGAAGACATCTTGTGTGTTTTCTTCTATTTTCTTAGAGAAGTGCTGATAGCTCTTCACTTCTGAGGTTTTTGGAAACAATGGGGTTGGATGAGTGAAAGTAGACTTCTGAGAATCAAAATCTTGGGGTCTATTTACCTTATTGTACAAGGTGGGGATATGTGAAACCAGATAAATAGGATGGACAGGATGTGGGAGGAGAAAAAAATGTAGCTATGAAGGAGGACATCATCAGAAAAGGAAGGAACAAATCCCACTTATTTCTCCCTACAAGATGTACCTGCTGAATTTATTTTCTTTGAGTCTGTCTGACCACCCACAGTAGTGTACCCTGTGTTTGTGGATGTCAGCATTTTACAAGGAGTAAGCATTAAATGTGAAATGCAGAAGTTGAGGCACTGAGTTGAAGTGTGTCACATAAATTTAAAGCCACTGGCCAAGGAAGAGCTGAGAATAGGACCTGAGTGAGGCCTGGTCAATAAATACATAGGGTACATTACTGCCATACAATGATGACTGGTGATATATCCAGTTGGTACTGAGATTACAATTGCACACCCTGCAATGACCATTAAGCACAATATGGCTGCAGCATCAGTGCCATCTATGATAGTAGTTTTGAAAACAGAGAAGAAACCCCACAACTACAATATGCTGCTGTACAAGTAGGAGAGATCAAGGACATCATTAGTGTCCCATGTCCTTGCAACAGCAAATAGTTTTAAAGATAAAATTCCCAGATAACTTCAAAGTGTAAACTGCATCCTATGTTATGAGATTGTTCTCCTCCACAGAAACTCAACGATATCTGCTGGATTGAGCTTGAGAAGCTTTCATCCTGGTCTCAACTTCTGGCAAGACGAAGCCTACTGACCAGCTCTGTTGTAGCCAAACTTCCAATGTATAAGGGAAGGTGAAAGGAGAAGAGCAAACCAGAACAAGCCATCTAATACACTGTGTAAAAACATTTCTTACTGGTTCTTTCAGGTGCACAGCACAATGGCATTGTAAGGTGCACGTGGGTGCAAGAAAACTTGGTCAACAGTGATCAAGACTGCTTCCAAATGTGCTTTGGAGACAGCAACAAAGTGAAACAAACCAAAGAACTATATCACAAGTATAAATTGATGTTGCAAATTTACACTGTGCTCCTTCTTAAAACAATTTAGTTTGTGTGTTTGGGCTAAGTAGTACCCTGTAATGGAGCCTTGTCTTGACTGTCAAGAAAAGGTGTCTTTTCACTTCAGTAGCTTACTTGTTAATTGTCCTGCAGCAAATACCTTGTCTCCACTATATTAATTTTACTGTGTAATACATAAAGCAAAGTCATCTCCAGGCAAAGATACAGAACACGTTTTTCAGAATGCTCTGGCAAATACCACGTTGTAAAAGCCTATTTTCCACTGAATCAGAAGGTGTCTGATTCAGTATTTTCATGTACAGAATGGCATTTCAATTATAGAGTAGTGGGTATGGAACTTGTCTAGGATTTTAAAGTCCTGTCTTCATCTACTCACTGTCTCTTCCACATCATAGGAAATTCTGCTTAGCCATTAGGCTGCTGTTAGCTACTGCAAAGTGGGGCTCATGTGCACGCAGTATAAATCAAATGACAAACCGTGATATTGTGTCCAAACCAGAGTTGTTTTGTGGCCTTCAGTTGTGAAGATAAACCCTTTGATAAAGTTTGTCCAGTACCCAGAAAAGTGGATTAATGTTTTTAGTTGGCCCCATGGTGTCTGTAAGATTGTTGTATGTACAGTCTTTGCTTGTGTCTACACCTGAGCAAGCTTTCAGTTCTTTAGATGAAGTACCAAGGGTAGGGTAACTTTGATACTTTTTCAGTTATGTCACTAGTCAGTTCTCCAGCGGATTCAAAGAGCATCAGTGAGTACTCCTGCAAAATATGTTAGGGTCAAGTAGAGACTTGGTGTCACAGAGCTTAGAAGAGGAAGGGATGTCTTCCAGCTGTTGGTGGAAAGGTATGAGGCTCTCTGCTACTCAGCAGGATATTGCATACTTGAACTCTTGAAGTCCTCAGCAGGTTTGTTACACTTGCAGAACAGACATTGTAAGACTCCTCTGTCAAAATTAATTCATATACTGTGGAATGCATTTTTGTAGTTTCAGTTGGCTATGTAATGTATGGAGGACATTCTACTTGCACATTTCCGTTACAGTGACTGGGTAGTCTCAGGAAGAAACCCACTGTTGGGGGGTAGTAGAGGCACAGAAGTTCCCTGCAGGAAGAAGCTGCAGTGATGACAATTGCAATAACGTGCATTATGCCAAATCTCAGACTATGATGGGTATTTCTAAAGCCTTGGCTCCTTGACTTAGATATTAGATCCTGTATTTAAGATGGAAAGTTTCAAGCCCTTGTAATTACAGAGAGTGCAAACCTGAAAGATCGAACCAGAAGGCAACAAAGCCATAAATATATTTTAAAAAGCTCTCAACTTCTGTAGCAGTCTTGGGATTTTGGAGTAAGTTCACTGTTTTGGAATGTTAATCTTAACAGTATCACGATCTTCTGTTCTGCTTCCTTTCCTTTCCATTGCCGTTGAGGACTTCAAATGACAAAATAACCTAAAAGCACCCAGTATTTATTTTGGAATTATGTAACTTGGTCATCGGGTGTTAGATTACTTCAACAGTTTCAGAGAGGGAGTTGAATGCAGCTGCTTCACTGATGGCTGAGCCTTATTACAGCTGATTTTTAGGGGCTTTGAATCTGTTCCAGTTCTAAGCAGAAGTCAGTGGGAATTAGGGCTATGGCAATAGGAGCAAGTTTGAAACCTTAATGACCAAATAAGGCCTTTTCTTCCCCAATACCCTACTGAGTTACTGTGGCAATACAGAGAAGTCTCTACAAGCAGATTGTATAATAGACTTTCAAGGACTTTGCTATGTGCATTTTGAAAACAGTATCTGAGTATGAGCTCCTAGATTTGAGCTCCCTTGTATGGGAAGTTTACATCTAGTTTCTAGACCCAAACATTTGAATTGTATGTTTAGACATTAAATATCGTGTTTTCACTATATAGGACTTGCCTAATTGTTTGTCATACCCTTGAGAACCGAGTAACCAGCACAGAGTCTCGCTAGTACTTAGGATACTGGGTTTGCTACATACTTGTTTGAACTCTACTCTGCCTGGTAAAGGAATTTGATATGCTTCCGCTTGCTCTTCCTGAGTTCCTCTGTCAACAGAATAGCATTGGATATGCACATAAAAATATATTTTCAATTTATTTCTTTGAAGAGGGACTAATTCGAAAGGACATTTCATGACAGTACTGAGGAAAGTGTGTGACTTTTTCAGATCTTAAAGCTTGAAAGTTCAGATTTGTATGTGCTAGATTTAGCCAACCTACTGTTAAATCAAAACATTATATAACATGACTTTCTGATCTTTTCCTATTTGTTCTCTTTTACTTGCTTTTCCTTCTGAGTTCTGTTTGTGAACTTCCTATTGAAATAGTTCTTTTTAATCAGTCCTTTAAAAATGATTCCAGTTTAACTTTTCCATGGTTCCTTTTTCAAATATGGGGTGTTTGTATTTCAGCTGTAGAGTCTGATGACAGTGTTGGTGGTTGTCACTTTTTGAGTCGGTTGAAAGACTTGACAAAAAAATCAAGATGCAAAGGACCCTCAAAAGTTGCATTTTTTTAATTGACACTGTATTCACAATTTTGTCGTCTTTGTTTTCTTTTTCAGACCCCAGGTTGAGCTGAACAACTAACCACTGTATATTGATGTTAACTGTATCAGAAGATTGTGTTTGGAAATAAGAAATTCAGAGGACTGTATAACAGCAGCAGTATAACAGAGACCTTTTGTATATATTTGAACCTAGTGGTCAGATATTGCTTAATGCCACCGCTTTCTGATGCTGAAGGTCTGATGTCATCTTCCAAGTGACTTCTGCAATCAGCAGTGCAGATCTGTGAGGGGAGCTGTAATTGGCAGTAGACAGAAAAGATTAGTAAGTGGAACTTTTAGAGAAATAACTCTTCTGTGTACTGCTTCACTTTCGTAGCCCTTAAAGTGAGTTGATAAGATGATAAATATCCATCATTAATACTATTGCCACCCTTGCTTCTGCTAACTTTTAAGTTGCTGTTGTTGGTTTTCAGATTGAGGAAATGGAAGGGTGAATTTGGGAAGCAAAGTTGACAAGAAGTTGACACTGTGCTGTTAAAGGAAAGTAAGGTATGTTGGGCTGTCTTAACCACAGATGCTGTTTCTGAAATAAGTAGAGACTGAATTTGAGAAATTATCTGTTTCTGTACCCATTCACTGTAGTTCATACCAGGCAGTTTGTATCAGTAGGTGGATGCCATTTTTAGCAGGAAAGTAAGGAAGCCACCTGGCTTCACTCTGTCCCCATTCTCTCATGACATTACCTTTCTTTAATTCTGGCAACCACAAAGTACCATATCTTACTGCAAAGATATTTACATAGCAATCACATTATGACTCCATCTTACATAGAAATACTTAAATTAGCCTGAAGTTAATTAACATCAGTCAAATACTGCTATCAGTATAAATTCAGCAGCAAAGAATTCAGCACAGATTAACTTTCTGAATCTTCTTTTCAGATTGTGTGCCAAGTTCTGTAGCTTCAGTGCTACACTCCTTACAGTCTACATGTTTAAGTATACCTTCATACGACAGTCATGCCTTGCTGGAAATGTAGGCATGCCCTATTAGACTATATAGCCTCAAGTAGAATGGGCTTCTCTCAGGGTTACAGTCTTTTACTATAACTTTGAGATACTTAATATAGCTGACATATTTTGTGATTATTTGTGTCTGGAATTTTATGGAAGGAAGTCCAAGTTCCAATAGCATAAAACTAGATGAAGACTGAAATTTGAATGTATCAGTAAAGCAATACCACTAACATTAGTGATTAGGAACAGCAGGTTGGGACAAAGTTTTGAGGTACATGTATAGAACTGGTGACTGCTGCAAAATAAATAAGTTATTAACTATAAGACTGTGGCACTTGTTGAATTTCTTGCTACTAACAATGTACTTTCTAAGAGATCTGGCTATAATATTTGTTGCCGTGTAATAGTGAAAATACTTATGTTCAGGAAGGAAGCACTAAATGGACAGTATTGAAAAACTATCAACCAAAAGCTTAATAGCTGCTGAAGGCACACAACTAATAGTCTAAACTAACTGGTTAGGATGACCTTATGAAATTGGAAAGTCTCTTGCTGACTTCTACACTTAACCCTGTTTTCTGAACTGAGTGCTGTGAGATAACCGAGGAATTTTTGTGAATAATTCCAAGTGCTGTTGAGGCTTTCACACTGAACACTTACAGATACAATGAACTAGAAATATCCATGTGTCATGATAAAGCGTAAGATGCAAAAGCTATCGTGTGCCATGAGTTTATGAGCCAGAACATTTATAAGTTGCTGTTGCAAAGGAAACTAGTTGCAGCTTAACAGTATTAGAACTGTTTTTCTTAGACATGGTAATAATGCACTTATTTTCATGGCCTTACTTGGATCCATGGGTTACTTGAATCCAAGAGTTAATGTAATTAGGCACAGCAACATTTGCTTAGAAAATATTTTCTAAAAGAAGTTTAAGGGAAAAGACCCTGGATCGTCTATGTTCTAAATGTAAAGGCTTAGGATGAGATGCTTCTCATATAATTTTAGCCATTTAGAGGATAAAAGTTAGTGCTCCCTTTATAGCAAATAGTGTAAAATAAGTGGGTTGAATTGCCCTCCAGAGGCGTCATTCCTCTTAGATGCCTATTTTAGGATAGGAGGAATTATCCCATTGAAGTCTCAGAACTTCTTCCCTTAGTTCAGAGTGCCTATACAGCTGGTGAGAATGTACACCTAACTTGCACCTGGCTAGACAGATTCATCAGTATTTTTTTTTACACTAAGAAACCCTAAGTGGTAGCCACTGTGGGAATTTCAGCATCCTCTCAAAAAAAGGAGATATCCTATTTCTTAGGGCAAGATTTTACAATTTGTCCAAATATAGGTGTTTTGAATGCATCTACAGGAAATAAGCAGTGGGAAACGTAAGCCTTCACATTAGGCATAATGTGTGGAATATAGATGAGGAGGGATCCAATTTTCCATTCCCGTTAAGTTTCATCCAATTTAAAGGCTGCTCTGTATTCTGTCAGCTAAAACAGTTCCCTAGGGACTTTTTCCAAAGGGAATGGGCCAGATTATTGGAGAAATTTATACTTCGAATTCTACCCACTTCTGATCCCAATTTAGTAATATATTCCCATTTGTTGGCCTGCCACCACTTAGGGGCTTCCATATGGATGGAAGGAATGATGACCACTATCTGTTTTATTAGTTTCACTGAGCAACGCAAACCCAAACATATGAAGTTAAGTTTTGGTCTCACTGAATGTAGTAGCAAAACTGCCATGGATTTTAGTGGTATTAACATTTTACTTCTGATATGTTTATGACCACTCTGAACTTTCTTTTCTCTGCACTTCTGCCCTGCTGTACTGTGGTGGTTTTTGGGTTGTGTTTTTTGGGGTTTTTGGGGGGGTTTTTTGGTTTTGTTTGGTTTTTTTTTTTTTTTTTTTTGAGAATAAGAAGTGGCTACCCCTTTGTTTAAGCCAGTAAATCTGAATAGGGTTTTGTTTGACTAGAGTTAAAGCACTGCTGGAGGTTGCTGCTGTAATATGTAATAATAAGGTCTAACAAAGTACCAGCCTACGGTTATTTACTGTACCATGTTTCACACATGTAACAGGAGTCTAGAGGCAACAGACAGTTGTTCTGACAGGTGATTTGACATCAAACTATTAAAACTGTCATTCTGGCCTTACCAGACCACAGAACTAATTGAGCAGATACTGTTTGCCTTGCCATTAATTCACTAAAACTGTGAATGCTATTGGAAACTCTGCTGAAGTTTGGAGGACCATTGTCAACTTCAGTCGTGCTTCTGTCAGAGTATTTTATTTGCCACTGTAATGGACTGGTGGTGGCTTTACTGGGGGAGTTAAGGGTAGTAAATCCCACTCCCCTTCCCTGCTGTTAGCACCTCCCACTATGGTGTGCACTCCTCATCGCATGATGGGATGCTATCACATGGCTGTATGAAGCATATCAATACGTGAAGCGTGTGTATCCGGTGCTGGTTATGATTGAAAACTAAAATGACTGATTGAGACTTTGGGCTTGGGGCGTGCGGGCAAAGGTGAGGGGAGAAGTGAAAATAAAACCCAGTTGTAAAGTTGTTTAGGCATTTAATAGTGTTTTCATTACAAACAGGAAAAGGTGAAGAATTAATTATACAAAATGAAGCCTCATGTTGGGAAGCTGTGCTCTGCAGGCAGAGCTCTGTTGACTTAACCAGATGAAATTCCTGCAGAAAGCCTTCTCCTTTGCCAGTCGAGTAAGTCTAATAGCCTTTCAGGCTAAAACAAACTTTTAAGGATTTGTAACAACTTGCTATGGTACTACAGAGACAACAACATGTCCATAAATTGAAACTAGTCATCTGACAGTGCCCATCTGTCTGACCTACTTTCTACTTGCGCTCTGTAAGGAACCACAAGAAGCAAATTTGGGGATGGCAGAAGAAGGGGCAGTTGGAGGGGCAGACGAGAGAGGCACAATGTTAAGTAGCTTACACGCACGTTTTATCTCATAATTTATAACCAAAAGAAACTGAGTGAGGGGGAATGATGAAAGAATACTAGTGTCTGATGAAACATAAGCCCAGAAGAGTGATTCCTTTCTCTTGGCTATCACCAATGGCTGATGTGGGGGTGGCTATCTCTGAAGAGTCATCGTAAGGATCTCACTGCTTTTTATCTTCCTAAGGTGGATGGAAAAATAGTCTGTGTTCTGAGAAAAGCTTCTTTCTCACGTGTTCATGTTCCCCTTGGCAAATGTTGCTATCCCCAAAATCAGGATGGCAGAATGTGTGTCAGCATGCCAGTCATCCCAGTCAACAGTCCGGTTCACAAGGTGGGTTTTTTTTCTCTACCAGATGGTGAGGTGAAGCAGCTAAAGCATACTTTGCTACACTGCTCTATGCAGCTGAGCATTGCCTTTTTGGCCTCATTGATCCTGTAGCTGAAGCTTGAGCCTATGTAGTGTAAGCTACTCAGCGACATTCTACAGCTAGCAGCCATAACAAAATCTCACTGGATGTTGGTTTGGAACATTTGGGACATAAAATGTGCTGATCAGTGGATTCTTGAAATCCCTGCTCTTTCTTACTAAGGCAGAATATCAGTTTTACTCAGAAGCTGAAAGCTAAAAGAAAGCACTGGATGCTTTGTTTTTCTATTGAATTGAAAACTCAAGCCACTTTTTTCTTAATAAGTACGCTTTTTTTTCCTGTGCTTTGCAATTACTTATGGCAAATATCCATGGCTACTTGTTAACCTGCTGAAAAAACTATTAAAAGTCTTACTGAGGCTAGGAAATTTACTATTAATACTAAAGCAGCCTAGTTTGCAGCTCTGCCAACACAACGCACATCCTGATCTGCCCTGGCTTTTGACATTCAGGAAAATGATTAACTTGTAAACTTGTATGGTTTTCCTCATGAATGAATTCTGCAAGAGATACATGTGTAAGTACAGCTTCAATGCGTAGACAAGGCAAACATGCAAATGTTCAAAAGCACCATTATGTTCTCCAAAATATTTACAGGTCAGGTAAATAAAGTTATGAAAAACATAGATTCCAACAGACCTATGCGTGAAGGGAGCCCTTGAAGTCAGTGAGAGCTGTGCACTTGGATCTGGCACAGTACGTAGCACTCAGTTATGAAATAATTGGGCAATAAGACACAGTGACCATGTGAACACAGTAATTAATACACTCAGCAGTGCTTATGCGATGACTGACCTCTTGCCAGAGCTAAAAGCGAGAGCTGTGCCAGTCAGCTAAGGAGCAGAAGTTCTAGAGCAGGGAGCAGGAATAGCTCATGTTCTCTCTGGATTTCCAAAGGGGAGGAGGTGTTTGCACACCAGGAGGACTGGAGTGCCACTCAGCTTCCCTTCCCCTGAGGGTTGCTGTGTACTGCCGTCTCCACCATCCCTTCCTCTTCCTTCCTCACCTCCCCAATGGACACACTAACGTTGTTGGGGAACATGGAGGCACTGCAGTTCTCAGCAGCTGTTTCTAAAGTAATAAAAAGCCTGGCTTGTTGTATTCAAGTTTTAACGGACATTTTTCTTTAAAGCATTCTCTTGCTTTGCTATTTGCACTGCTATTGCATCTTAACTATGTGAGGGACGATAACCGTAGCTTTGCTAGCTTTCGCAGCTTTGCCAGTGAAGTACGTGATAATATGGCAGCTTTCATGAAATCTTTAGAAATGTGAACTTGAGTCTAGGCTATAGAAACCCTAAAGAGGGAAGAAAGGGCAGGGCAAGCTGGGAGAGACGGAGACTTCCACCTTCTAGAACATCTAAAAACTGAGATAATCTGAGGCCATTTAACATTTTTTATAGGGCCTTTCTATAATTAGTTGTTGCTTTTATTCTAGCCTATAGCTGACATACTGTAAACAGGACTGATGGGCTAATCAGCAGTCCTGGAGGCCAAAGAATGTCTCGATGTGGTGTGAAACTCTTTCTCTAGTGACTAGAGGTTCTCCAGGGGTGGCAGCATGGCATGGTTGAAACATTTGAGAAGAAGAGGTAATGCCATATTCTATAATGTAGCTTTTCTATATGGGTCAAGATAAGCTGCTTTCTTTAGATGGCATCTCTTTGTTTTCTTTTTCAGTTCAGGTTGGGCTGCTGTGAAATAGACTAATGCTTTACAGACTAGTTGCACTTTAAGTGGCTAATGCTACCTTACACAGCTAATGGTAATACTAGCACTTTTTCTTCTGCAGTGAGAAAGAAGGCAGAGGCAGGCAGAGAAGGAAGAGGTTGATTCTACTTCTTTTGCATCTAGCAGTTAAAAGTCTTTGCACAGCAGATACTTTACATCCTTTTTCATAACGTTAACTCTGCACTGTACATGTTGAATCTCTCTCATAAGTGACTGGGGAAATGTCTCCAAGGCTGTCCTATTGATGCCTGAGTTAAACTGTAAAGGTCTGATCCTACCTCTGCACTTTTCCTAGCTAGAACCATGGCAATCCATATCCACATCTTGCTGGTTTATATGATGAACAAAGTGTAAGAAACAGATGCATTAGATTTGTAGCAATCTTGTGGCCCTAGACTTGTACAAGAAACACTGACTTTTTTCATTTGTATTCATATTGTTATGCCTTGATTCAATCCAGTAAGCTTTTAATGGCATTTTATTGGTTTCTGTACTAGCAGTATCACACTAACCTGCAAAGTTTTATTAGCAAAACCAGAACACTGACAAATCAGCACCCTCCTTCTCCGTCCCTAACAGAAAGCAGGTGCCTCCTTATTAATGTATGAAAAATGTCCTTTAAAAATATAAAAAAAAACAATCTCAAAGCCACCAAGGACCCAGCTTTTTTCAGAAACAACCTGAAAAACAATGGAAAAGAGGAAGTCCCCTCCCATGTTAAAAGCATAGGGTCAGTCACTCACAGATAACCTCTGTGGTTATGTGGTGGTAATGGGAAGGCTTTATAGGCAGGAGTGGAAATAGTGGGAGCCAGGCTATGAAATTTCTGGGCACTGGTCTTTCCATTAACTGGTCATGTATGGGAAACACTTGGCAAAATCCCAACAGGGAGCGCTCATAGCCTCTTTTCACTTAACCTTTTTCTCTGATTCTGCCCTGCTTTTCCCTTGGTGAGAGGAAAGCAATCAACAATAGCTAATTAAAGGAACAGTGTTTTATTATTCTTAATCCAGGCTTGTGGATTAGTCTAACTCAAGCCACAAAAGAAAACAAAGATATACTGCCTGATATAAAATGACCAATATTGACTTCTATACATATCATGTCTATACAGATATTTCTCTCTGTTTGCTGATTCATACAAATGCTATTCCACAGCACAGAGGTTTCAAACAATACCCCAAATGAGTTAACCAAGCTCACAGCAGTTTGCCAGCTAAACTTGCTAAAGTCTTGTGCTAATCAGCAGGGGTTGGCTGCTAACATGTCACTTGCACTGTTCCTTAGCAAAGGTACTGAAGGTCATAATTTTGTGCAAACCTTAGTGTTGGCAGACAGGCAAAATAATACTAAGAGCTGGCCTTGGCAAACTAAGATGGGCCTCCAGAAAGGCCTTTTTATAAGGTCCATCTAATGTGTATGGACTCTCTCATCAGTAGGATATTCAGGATGAAATTTTGATAAGGGTCTGGAAGAAAATTGTCTACAATGGACTCTTTTTTAAAAAGTGTATCTTTGGGCCCACAGGGAACCCAGCTGTTTATACTAGTGTCCAGAAACTGCTGCCAAGGTTTTGTTGGTCTAATCTAAGAAAAAGGAGCATTAGGTCAAACGCTTGTGTTACAGCACTGTAGAAAAAATATTTATGAAGGCTTTATGTAGGATGTTTAATCTACAGTTGCTTTTTTTTAAAAATAGAATTTTGAATAATTCAAAACTTTTCTATAAATATTGTAAGAAAATACAGTATATAATTTTTTAAAAAAATTACTTCTTTGCAGTGATAGGAGAGTATCTAGGCATGTGACAAGGTTTATCTTCAGAATCTTGTACTTTATGATGATCTTGATTCAGAAACTGTTTCTCAGCCATTGGGAACACTTGCTGTCTGTGGCACAACCTAATGACATAGGCTGTCCCTTCAAACTTCTGTTGCAGCAGATGCAGTCTTGTGCATCTTGACAGTGAGTGGCTGAATCTGCATCAGTTGAAATGATTTGCTGTATAAATTCTTTCACGTTTAAAC
Organism: Harpia harpyja; assembly: GCF_026419915.1. Classification (NCBI taxonomy): domain Eukaryota; kingdom Metazoa; phylum Chordata; class Aves; order Accipitriformes; family Accipitridae; genus Harpia; species Harpia harpyja. The sequence goes on from NC_068962.1 coordinate 5,179,724, forward strand.
ACTCTTTCACCATATAAATTCTATACTGGCTTTTATGTCAATAAGTTAAGCCATATGATGATTTAACCCCATACCCTGTTAGTAGATCCTAAAGCAGGCTTAGAGCACAGATACTTCACCACTTCAGAACTAGCAGTGTTATGATTAAACTGGCTGCCTGCAATGTTGGTGGCTGGGGAAGGAGCAGCAAAAAGCCTGTCAGTAAACAAATTTTTTAATAGAAATCTTAGCAGAAATGTCAACGTACAAAAGCAAATGTTGCATTAAAATGCATGTGTTAATTCACAAGGATTAATGAAACCTTTTTATAGTTCAAACAGTATCAAATTTGAGGAACAGCAAAAGCAGTAACTCTGTTTCGCTGTCATTTCCAACTAATGCATGTTTCTGAAACAAAATTAGTTCCATGGTTGCTGCACAGACTGACTTTGGTGCATGAATGGCATGTACAAGCACCTGCACTATGCAGAAATATCTCCTTGGACCATGATGATCTCAGCTTTACTGGTCTCTTCTGAATGTGCAGCACTCCCAGTGACATCGCTGGCAGTTCCACATGTGCAGGAGAAGGATGGACTTGTTGGGCAGAGGACTAATGTGAGATGTAGCAGACCTGCTGCAGGTTTCCTTCTTTGATTCTGAGTTGGTCATTTAGCCACTGAACCTTCCCTGACTGGTGTCAGTGTGGATTATGTCACTGAAGCAGAGTGGGAAGTCTTCATGTTTGTGCATATGCTGTGCCTGAGAGGGCTGGACTACTGCGAAACCTAACACAGGTTTGATCCCTTGTCTGTTTCTATGAAGCCGTGTTGTTACCCACTAGATACCTTTTGATGTGTGTGTGGGTCTCCTAGGCTGTCTAAAACTCCTGTCATCTGCTTTTGCAATGTATGATGTCTGAACTCTCTTAAGAAGTGCTTAGCAGGTGTCTTGCAAGAAGGGCAGATGGGATAAATGTTGATGGCCAGCTAAGTGCAGCATGGTCACCCTGCCCATATGGTACACTTGGATCCATGTTAAGGGGAATGTAGGTCTGAGTTTTCTTTCCTCAGTCTTCCCTATATCTACCTCATGCATGTGACTGAATTTGAAAGTTAAACCAAAGCACAATTTTGAGCTCAGAAGATTGTGTAGGTGTAATGTCTGTACTTCAATTCCCCATCTCTAAAAATGGATGAAAAAGGACATTGCTGTTATTTTAGTCTTAATGACAGTGCCACTGCATATTAAAATGAAAGGCTGAAGTACTTGAGTACTACAGTGTCTGGAGTCATAAAAGTATCATACACAATTGTGTTGTAGTTATGCTTCTTGTTTCTATAGCAACATTCAGCCAAGAATCTCAAGGGTCTTTACAAGTATTCATGAATTAAACCTATGAGGTAAGGGATGGTGATTATTCTTGTTTACAAATAAGAAAATGCAAAGGTTAAACTACTTGATCAAGGTCACACAACAAATCTGTATCCAAGCCAAGAATAAAAGCTGACTCTGTGGTCTGTGCTTCAGTCACCAGGCTGATGTTCTCTGTTGGAAGGGCTGCACAGCGCTGAGGAAAGCCTTGTACAAAGTCTACAGATTTGTTCATTCAAAATGTACATTCCAGCTCAGATTGCCTCACTCAAGTGACCTTATATTTTTATCTCTTTGTCCATCTAAACTTTGCCCTTGTGAAAACATCATTATATCCAGTCAGAGCAGGAGTAACATGATTTTGACAAGAGTTTTGCAAATCTCTGACAAAGCAAAACTGAAGCCTGTGCTAAAATAGTATAACAATCTTTGCAGGTATGATTGCTAATCCTTCAATGGCAATTAGATAAATAGATCCAGTACATGCCTGGATCATTTCAGTGGCCACATAAACCAAGGAAAACAAACATTTACGCAAAGAACAGCTATGAATTTTCCCTGGAGTTACCACAGAGATATTGCATTATATGATGAATTAATGGGGCTTGTTGATAGACAACAACAATAAAAAGCCCACTTTCCTGGGTTTCTTTTTAAACTACAGGAAGGAAAAAACTGTAAACTCTTAAACTTTTTTGGTATCCAGCCTCTGCTCCTCCCTCTGTGCATAGTGCTTGCCAGCACCAGAATATTGTAAACGGATGTATTAGAGGAGAACAACAGCCACACCTTTTTAACACCATCATCCCACTGGATGCTGTTTGTAGAATGAAAGAGTGGAAAATAGCAAGTATGCTCTTAGGTATGTTCTTTTCTAGTCCAGGCTAAATAGTAAAAAATGCTTTCTTGCTTCCTGATCTGTTAGGCATATAGATGTCTGACCTAAGGCATGCTGCTTTTCTTTCTTCTAGATACCATGCCTTACAGTTGTTATCTGGATGTTAGTCTGCTTGTTAGCTATATCCTTGTGGTCATGCTCTTTTTTTGTCTGGGTGGCTGCGACTGAGAATTTTACACTGCTTGGAGGGATGGTTTGCTGCTGTTTTCTCAAGATCACTGGCTACTATGGCTGTATTACAGTTCTGCTGAAGAACAAGTCAGCTGGGTGAATGGCAGGAATTTAGTGAGGAAAAGTCTAGTGAGAGCCGAGGATCATGTTTAGCAATGTTTGCAAGTCTGACTAAAAAGTTCACAGAAGCGCTAAGCAGAAAGGAGGCTTTATTGGACTGGCCTTATTGCTTAAAGGGGGCAAAGCAGGGATGGGATGAGGACAGGAATGGGGAGGATCAGCACTGCCCTGCTGAAAGATAAAGCAGTCCTGGACGTATATAGCCATATATATCCCAGTTTGAATCAATATCTGATAATTTTCTCAGTTTCTCAGAAATCCCACATACATCAGCATTAAAATCAGTGAAACACTGAAAGGGTAAAGTGTAAGTGTCACATAGGGTCTGACAATCAATCTGCATTTTGATGACTGTGTTGAGTGAGCTGCACCTCAGCTGCCACTGTGCCTTCTGAGCTGGGCAGTCAGAGATGGGGATGACTGGAGAACTTCTGCTGTCTCAGTGTGCAGTGCTAATTCTCAATTTTTTCAGTTTATTTCTCAAACTTTTTACTAGCCTTTTTCTGAAATTTTTTGTAGCTGTCAGACTGGCTTGAGAATTTGTATGTAGCCAAACTACTCAGTATTACCAGTCCTCAGCTTGGATTACAAAGGATTACTTGAATGTGCAGTGTCTCTGTTAGATAGGTACTGGGCCAGACTTGTCAGCTGATTTGGACTAGCTGTGGATCCAAGTATACTTAGTTTTACAGGGCAGAGAAAATCAAATGGGAGAAATGTAGGAATAGAACCTAGATGAAACTTTGACTCTCTACTTGCCAATCTCAGGCTCAGGCTATTAGTTCTTCTTTTAAAAAACTATATCCACATTAATCTCACATAGTTCTTTACAGTTGTGGCAATAAACATTTAAGTGAGAATACTTAAAAGAAATGAAATTACTGGCTTTGTATTATAAAGATCTTGTGATCTTTTAGTGCCTTGAGATTTTTGAGAGAAGATGGCTTCTTCTGTAGATGTCTAGTTTTGCTCTGCTTTCACAGATTGGAGATGAAGCAATCCACTGTAATGAAATCGGTAGGGAAGCCCACCTTTTAGGTCTTTTGCCTGCTGTCCTGCTGCTTATGAAGGAAGAAAATTCTGGTTGCCACTGCATCAGCATCTTGTAGCTTGGTAGAAGATGGGCAGTTTAGGAAGTGCTGAGTGGAGGCACTTGGTTCTGCTGAACCCACTGGGTCCATGATCCTCAGGATGATTGGTTTCACTCCCTGGGAAATGCAAGTGCCCAGTGTTTCCCAGACTAACCTGAAATTTCTCCTAACATTGGGCAAGGTTTATCAATGAGGTAAAATGTACTAAAGAAACTCTTTGTTGCATTTGGAAATGGATGTCACAGACAGGACTAATAGTTAACTACCTGTCAGTGTAAAGTTATGATCTTCTTTGTCTAGCCAGCCCACAGGGTTGGTAAATCTAGTGGAGAGAAAGGTTTCGCAGAATGTACAGCTGGGGTCCTGATGGGTGGTTTTTGAGGCATTTTCCTAAATGTTGGCTGACTGGCTACCCAAACTCAGTTGTACTTTGGCTGAAGCTTCCTCTTCTGAACTCTTGTAGTCACAGAAGATCCTAGTCAGGTAAATGTACCCCTGTTATTTTTCTGCAGCCTTGACGGTCAACTGAATTATGGTATTAAACTTATCTTGCTACTTATGAAATGCAGTCTATCACTATATAACTTTCTGATAGTTGAAAGTGCTGTTCTGAAATGCATCGCTGAAGCTAAGTAGGTCTTAAACAAGTATAGGAGCCAGCTTATTGATAAATTAGGTCCTTTCTTGCTGTTCAGATTTGCCTCATTCTTGAATGATTTGTGAGAGAAACTCTGAATTGTCATAGCAGCTTTAGTGCAAATCTTTTATATCTGTAGAGAGTAGTTGTGAAACTTTATCAGTGATAATAAGGAATGCAAGCTTATCTCTAGTTTATGTAGAGACTAAACCTGATAAGAAGATGAACATGAGAACATACATAATGTTATTTTTCCTGTTCTGGTAGAGCAGAGAATGCGGTGGACTAACAGAACCTTGATAAAAGCTGAATGCACCAGATTCTCATCTTTCATGCCTGGTAACACCTCCATGCATGGTCTTATTTAAATGAACCTAATAGACATGTCTGAAGCAAAATACTGCTCAGACAACATGTGGCCTTTAGAGAAATTCTACACTCAGGCTGTCACTCACTCAGTTGTTGACACAACTGTTTGGGGATTGTGAACTGGATCAGGGAACCAGATAAGGTTAAAAATAATGCAAACAAAAAGGGGGCAGGAGAAGATACCAGCTTACTTCTGTGGAAGGGGGAAGGTTTTGCATTTCTTCCCTGAGCAGAGCTGTGCTGTGCACTGGCTCTCCCCCACTCCTGGACAACAGGTTCAATATTTGTCAGACCCTTCTGTGAGCTGATTTAGCTTAGTAAATAGAGCAGCAGAAAACTATCCAACCCTGTTTTTTACTCTGCCATTTTAGCACATTAAATTAGCTCAAAGGAGGGTCTGGTGAGTACCAGACCTAGTAGGAGATAAACGGCAGAAGCATGACCTCCTGCTCATAGTTTCAGGGAGCTGTTTAGCTTAGTGCACCTCTGGAAACCCTGAGCAAATAATTGTGTCATTGCATGTGGGGTAGGAGAGAGCTCCAGTGCTGAGCAAAACAAGTGACTGACAGAAAGGGTAGAGAAAAATTCCATTGGCAAAATCCGCTGTATCATGAAACTGAGGTGTCAGCATGAGACAGAAGGGCAGCCCTTGTCTTTCTGTATCAGGGTGTATAAATCAGGAGATAAAGGGCTTGGAGAAGATTTAGTGCTTGGAACCTGAAGTGCTGTATTTGGAGCTAGCTATAGGACTTTGAAAGAAATGTAGAGCTGAGTATGAAATAACAAATTGAGATTGTAAAGTAAATGGAGGCTTTTCCCCTTTAAAAACAAAGATAATCAGTGGAAAGATAAAATTTATATTTGCTTATAGAGTGATTCTCTTATCATTGCCTAGAAAAAGAATTCATGTCTGATTTCAATAGCCAATTCCAGATAATTTCACAGACTGGTGGCTAGACAGCCCTTGCTGGATTTTGACTATGCACATTCTGCATGTAGATCTTCTCTGTCTAGCTCTGATGATCTGTCTTCGCCCCCTAGGGACCATCACCAATGGACCAGCTGCATGATTTAAATTTGTAGTACTTCAGCAAACTTAATTTCTTTCCCATTGCAGTGATGGCTGTTTAATTAGGGGAAGCAAACTACCCACAGTACACTGAACTGGATTAGGAGTGTGCGGATGTAACTAGGACTTTTTCAGTCCTGGAGACATAGCAGATCGTCAGTAAGATGAAAACATTAAACTCTGAGCTTAACAAACACCAGTTTAAAGTAATAACTAAAGTGCTGTGGCTAGCCCATATCTGCTCAATGCTGCTGAAAGTGAACATGTAGCTTTAATTGGGTTCTCGAGGACAGAGGCTAAATAAGCTCACTACCACCTCTGACATTACCACAGCCCATTTATGATCAGTATTTGTATCAGTGATTTCATGAAGAAGCTAAAGACTAGACATGTCTACAGGAGACATTAAACTTGTTTTTTGGGTAGAGGATTCCTCAGTTAGCTATGTTTACTGTAATACTAATTTCTGATTATTCGCAGTGCACATTAAAGACAAACACTGAAATGTGACCAGCCACGGTTTGCATAAAAGTACAATGATACAGAGAAATTCACCATGAGGATGTGATTTGATGAGACAGGGATGGTGATGGAAACACAGCTTTATGGGAGTGCCCACCCTTCCTGGTGGTGCTAAAAAGCCTGCCAGAGTGAAGGTATTGTTCCTCATGGAGGTCAGGTCTTTGATCTGCTGCTCAGTGTAACCCACAAAGTTTCACTGGCACAACAGAAGAGGGGCAGGAGGGAACAGCTGTGTTTGCTCAGTTGTGCCACTGAAGCTCTTTTGTTATTAGCCTACAGCCAGAGGACTAGAAAAGTAGCTTCTTTATCCACCTTCAGCTCTCATCTAAATGAGGAACGACTTGCTCCTGTTCTTGTGCTGCCATTCACTCTTTTTTCCAATTGAGCTGTTGGAGTCTATGTGAGGCTGACTGTAAGCTGATCAGTGAAATGATTCAGGTTGAAAAGCCATTCCTGTTCCTTATTTTAAGTTCTGACAGTTCAATTGATACTGTATTAAACAACAGTCCTACATAGGTAGTTGCACAGCACAAATAAGAAGAAAATCAGTTGGCCAAGGATAAAGGACGTCAGAAAGCTCTTCTATTGGTTTGGTTGTGGGTGAAAATGTGAATAGAACTACCCTTTAAATGAAAGGTGCAGTTTAAAACTGACTTAGTTTATTAAAACAGTACAGTTTTGTGGGAAGGGCAATCTTGCTTTTGGTATCTTCCTCCGTGAGGCAGGTTTGAATCACTCACTGATATTCATGGAGAGGCTTGTACCAGTTTGCCTATGTGGCTTTGAAACTGGCACTCTAGTCATACTGATTGTTCAAATTCTTTTCTCCTTGCTTAGTTAAAAGCATTGATCCTCTTGCTCCTAATTACCCTTTTATAGCCTTGAAGAGAATGCTGCTTTATTGTTACCTTGTTGTTGATCAGGTTCTCTTTTCTTTTGAATTTGATAGGACTCTGATAGGGTGCACAACATTCATTAATTAGATACAGGAAGAAGCAGCTGTGGTGGTGTGATTTTAATAGTTACCCAAGATCTGAATACAAGGCAAACTCAGGGTGACACCTCCTTGGAAAGATTCCTAGTGAAAACTGTCCTAGAGAGAGCATATCCAGTGAACAAAATTACCCAGGGCAAGGCTTGTCAGTTACTGCAAACTGAGAAGAGGCAGCTTGGAAAAACAAATTGAACATTGCTGTAGGAAGGATGCCAGTGCATTCTGTGAGAGACTGAGCACATGATGAGGGTGAGGACACCCTCAGAGATGCCCTCCTCAGTGACTTGAATGGGTCACTGAGGACAGAAGAATTAAAAAAAGTCATGATTAATACTTGGTGTCTGTGACATGTCTTGCAGCAATAGAACATTCAAATCCTTGGCAGTGCTCTCATTGTTAATTATAGGTCCCTTCAATCATTAACATCGGGTAGATCACAGAGTCCACATCTTGCAGTTTCAAGATATCTTCTTTATTCAGGTTTTTTTTTTTTTCCATCTATTCTAATTTTAAAAATCCTAGTTAACATGACAGCTGGTACCAACGGCATGCCAATTACTGAACTTCCTGTAGTGTGAGAGAAAAAAAACACACCCTTTTTTGAGAGGATTTGAAACTTCTGTGTGCTGAATATGGATGGGTGCAGCCTCCCCATTTTCTGCCTAATAATTACTCCAATCTTGCACTTTTGTATAAAGATTTAAATACAAATCTGTAGTGCAGCTGAAGAAATAGCCTAGACGAATTCTTTCTCACAAAGCAGGTAAAAATGCAGCCTCAAATTGAAAGTTACAATATTTTTCTTAAAACTTATTGTTGTTTATTAGGCACTGAAGAGGCTTTTCTCCTAAGTGATAATACATTGGGTTAACTTCAGCAAGGAACAAGAGCAGGTCTTAAGTAATACATTACTTTCCCATAGCTTGAGCACATGGGCTGCATTTTTGCAAGGGATAGCACCACTGCACCAAAACCCCCAGCATTGTAGACATTATGCTGCAAAGCAATCCGAACTCCTTGACAACAAAGCTGGAGGGTTTTCCCATAAAATTCTTTTTCCCAAAGAACAAGACAAGCAATTTCAAGTTTATGGGTACTCCTGCACTATTTCATGCTATAATTTCATTGATTGCTGTGCTTGTATTATATTTTTATTTAAGCGAAGAAGCTATGTAAAGCCTGGTTAGTAAAACTTTGGTAAAAATGTCACTGAACAATCCCTAACTCATTATCAGCTTTTAATAAAAGCATAATACATAACATTTCCTAATAGTATATTCATTCTTTACAAGTACTTCTTTCAGGATAGATGTGAAGAAATAATAGTTGACACAGTAGGAAAAAAATACCATGTCAGGTATTATTAAGTTTGAGTGAAAAGTTAGGCAGCTGTTTTCATTTTTCTGGGTGCTAAGGTAGGCTGTGATGATCTTGTGTATGGGACGTTGGCTTATAGGCTGGTATCGTTATGTTAGGTGGAACGATGAGACAGTATGGCTGTAATTTTATCTAACTGTAAAAATTTTAAGTTTTTGAAAAGTGAACATTAATTTGAAATGTTCTGTCTTCTGAAGAGATGTGATTTTTTTAAAAAATATATTGTAAAATAGTAATATATTGCATCTGCTTTTGTTGTTTGTTTGCTTTGGTGGAGGGGTGGGAGGTTCACAGGAAAGAAGTTTAACTACAGAAGTACTTGGGATTTATGTTTTTGTTAACATTTGCAAGGGTTTTATTTTACATTGACCAAGTACAAGTTCATGTTGACAATACATCATTATTTTTCCAGCTGCTCCCCTACGTGTTAACAAACTAAGATATTTCTTCGACCATCATATCGCTTGGATTATTATGTGCTTTAACCCCAATGTAATACCTAATGGATTTGGAAAATTACAGCTCTTGGAGATATTTAAATATAGAACCTCTTCAAGTATTTAACTGTCGGACTGTCCATTTGCCTATTGGAAAGTCAACAATAGCCACCACAGGACTGTATTAAAATAATCAAAATCTCCTGTTTAGACATATTGAGTCACATAAACAAACAGATTATGTATCTTGCAAAATATGTCATTAGTGTTTATTCTTAACATGGTTCTTAGATATTAAAAACACTGAACATATTGTCTGTTGTGCATAAACATTTGTGCAATTAGTACTGGAAACAAGCACAAGCAATGTTCTTAACAAGGACTATTCAATTATTTCTACAGCATTCCATAAAAGCCTACCTGAATTAGCCTAGCATACTAAAACAGTATATTTTTTCCTAATATAAGAGATCCTCTGTGTATTTGAAAGATCAGCTCATATGAATTTGGCAGCCTGAACTGGAACCCACATGCTGTTATGCCAGTGAGCCAGCACTGTTCTGGAGTCTTGCTGAAGGTATCCATACTTGATTCCCCCCCCCCCCCCCCCCCCCCCGTGAAAATCTGCACTGAAATTACTATCCTTAAGTAAAGGACACATGTGAGTGACAGTGGTCTCACCGTTGGTCTCACTTGCTTTTAGTATGTGGGCCTGTCTCTGGCCATGTGTTTGGTTCTTGTAAGGAGTCAGAAACAGGAGACCAGGCACAAACTTCTGCAGGTCTGCTGAAACTTGGTAATCACAGATGTGCCCGTTTGTATCAACAAACACAAGGTAATTGACTAACTTCAGCAGGCTACTAGTAAATCATGTTGTTTTACTAAAGGCTAAGGGTGTATTTTTTTGTGGCTTAGCTGATAAACTCTTAAGTTGACTGATGTGTTTGGGCCTTAATTAATCTCTTTCCAGTTATACTGGATTGCTTATCACAAGATCACAATCTGAAAGAAAATCTCCCCAACCCGCTCACTGCAAGGCACCAAATAACTCCCATCTTACCCCAGTCTCACCAAACTCATAGAATCGTGGAATGGTTTGGGTTGGAAGGGACCTTAAAGATCATCTAGTTCCAACCCCCCTGCCCTGGGCAGGGACACCTTCCACTAGACCAGGTTGCTCAAAGCCCCATCCAACCTGGCCTTGAACACTGCCAGGGATGGGGCAGCCACAACTTCTCTGGGCAACCTGTTTCAGTGTCTCACCACCCATATCGTAAAGAATTTCTTCTTATATGTAACCTAAATCTACCCTCTTTCAGTTTAAAGCCATTACCCCTTGTCCTATCACTACATGCCCTTGTAAAAAGTCCCTCTCCAGCTTTCCTGTAGGCCCCCTTTAGGTATGGAAGGCTGCTATAAGGTCTGCCTTCTCTTCTCCAGGCTGAACAACCCCAACTCTCTCAGCCTGTCTTCATAGGAGAGGTGCTCCAGCCCTCTGATCATCTTTGTGGCCCTCCTCTGAACTTGTTCCAGCAGGTCCGTGTCCATCATCAGAAACAATCTTCCCACAAACCCCATATATCACTAGTGGAACCAAACTCAACAAATGCAAAACTAATACACAAATTTCTACAACCACCACAGTAAATGCTCCCTTCTTTGAACAGACACATCAGTTGTCTTTCATCTCTCCCCACTCTGTCCTATCATCACTCCTCTGGCTATATTTCCCATCTAATCTGCTTGTTTCCATTACTCTTCTCTCTAATTAGGTCAATGTAACTAAGAAAAATTCAGAGAGACCATCTCCAAAATACAGTTAGGTTAAGTTTGCTACTTCTGTTTTGGACCTGTAGAAAGATTTGTGTCCCTGAAAACTTGTCTGCTTTTCTTGAGAGCAGCACTTAGTCTAAGGAAAGATCTTGCCTCTCCGCACCACCTTTCCTTCCTAGCAGAGATAACATATTCCTTACTTTGCTTGCTTTGGATTAAGGAAAATAAGGAAAATAGTTACAGAATTATTTTTAGCCTGGATCAGTTGAGTGATCCAGTCCACGGAGCTGCCCCACAACAATTGTGTCCGTACAACTGATGGGATGTGAGCAGCGCTGCAGGAACAGCATTTGGTAGCTGGGAGAATGGATGGGAGCTTTTTAAGGCAGCTGCTCCATCTCATTTAGGTATACCTCTCAGTGTTAACTGGGGAGCTTTCTTGCACACCTAACTCCTTTAAATACAAGTGCTCTAATTTTATAACCAGGTTATGTTTGTAAATGTCAATACCCCAATTCATTTTGCCTAGAGAGACATGAATACTAAGAAAATTCAAATACTTTGGAGTGTTATGATACTGCTTACCAAAGTATTTGAATGCTTCTAAGAAACAATTACTATGTTCTGAGGGGTAGTGTGAGCATCAAACTGATGATTATTTTTTGTGAATAGCAAAACTGCCCAAAAATGCAGTTTTAGGAGGAGTGAAGCTAATAATTTTTAGGTCAGATACCCAAAGATTTTTCCATAAAAAAAGAAAAAACATGGAAAGTCAGCATATTTCATTTTGTAACTTCGTAAGTTTAAAATTTGGTTTCTGAAATGGAATTTTGGTTTGGAAATTGTCCTCTTTATTATGATTTTTAATAGAAAGTCTGTTAGCCTAGAGATGAAACAAAAGACTGTTTTTTAGCCTAAGTAAAATGTTCTGGGTGAACTTGAAAGGAATTTTGTGTTTATTTAGCATTATCCACAACTTGGCCAATTCAATAAACACAAGGTATACAAATATGAAACTGCTCATAGGTGTCTGTGATTTTAAATTCATTATAATAAAATATTTGTGTATTGAAATTTTCTTGGCCTTTAAATAGATGTCTACATATGCAGAGCCATGTTTTGCACTCATAGCAATTTTGAGCAGCAAAACTGTTGCAGAAGCAGCCAGAATTTGGTCGTCTTGTTTGAACAGCAAATGACAATTTTACTTTTGATCTAAACAATATATTTCTTGTGATAGGGTTATATGAGTTGTTTTTAATTCCTTAGACTAGACCTTTGGGAAATTTATACTCTGTAGGACTTATTGAACAGGACAGTGACAAAACTGAAAGAAGTTATTAAATTATACAGGCAGTGTCAGTTATTCTAGTATATTTATTGCATTTCTTTAATATTCCCCTAGTTTCATCTCTATGGCTCACATGTAAGACGAGTAGCTTGTTTTGTCTTTCTGGTTGCACTGTTCTCACCCCCTTCATAGAGCTGGTTTTTTTAATGATATGAACATCAGTTCATGCTGAAACAGTAGCTTTTCTAATTGATTTCACACCATTGTGTCTGTTGAGATTAATCCTTTTGATAGTGGTTTTCTATGCAATCAGAATGGACAAGAATGAAAGGGACCCTCTGGAAAGTATTATCCCCATCATGTACTCGGGAGAATTGAAACCTAGGCAGACTGTGACTTCTTGAAGGAACCCAGAACTGAACCTTCTTGGCCTACGCCTTTACATCAAGAAGACTCAGAAAAGCTTTCAGTGGCTGAAGAATCAGCCATAGAAATGTGTTTATACAGAACAGACTGAGCTTTGAAGAAAAGTGGAAAAATGTTTTTGTTCATAGCATTTAGAACTCTGGTTTATAAACATTTGTATTTGATTAGCTTCACCCTCAATTATAGCTCTGACTAAGCTTGCAATCCATAATTCTGAGACCTCAAAGACAAATTTCAGCAAAAATACAGAATGTCAGAGTTGACATTCTGGAAATGTGTAAAGGAAAGGATAAAACAAATAAAACCAGCCCCCACATTTTGTGAAGGAACGTTCTGTGTGCTGGAAATACTGTTACCAAGTACAGTCATGGGAATCACGTACAATGGCAAGGAAGAGTAAGCAGTATGAATTACTGAATATACTTTTGTTTCTTAAAAATGTTGTATAATCTTTGTGCATGAATAAAAGAATGAAGAGGATGTCTCTTGGAGGAAGAGTAAATGTCACATTTGAAGGAAAAAGTTAATAAAGATCATGAGTCAAACATCCATATGTGATGCAATCTAACCTGAGGGCTGCTAGAGCTCTGTTAAGCTGAATGCTGTAGTCTCCCAAGGCTCTCTGCATGCACAGTTAATTCCACAATCACTACCTTCTTCCAAAATGTGATTAAATATGGCTAAGTTAAGACACTGCTCTAAATTGCCCCCAGAAGAGGAGTTCTTTTTCATCAGCTAGATATCTGAATATTACTGCCAGATAGTATAAAGAATATATCTGCCCCTCTGCTTTCACCCTTATAAAGCAGGAATGGTAATTCTGGTGAAGCTTTTGGAGGACTAAGGACACGCTACCGAATGACATCTAGGTTTTGCTTTTATTAAATTTGTCCGTATGCCAGTTCAGCTATATATTGTATTAAGAGTCTATACTAGACTACAAAAAAATGACAGGATAAATTCTCAAAAAGATTTAGGGACTTAAATCCTATTTCCAAGATTGAGTTGAAAGGGGGATTTATTTAATGAAGTATTGATATCTAGAAGTGAGCTACCTCTGAATTCAGGGAAGAGAAGTGGGTACTTTGTAGAGTGTTTTGTTTCATCCTACAGGCAACATCCAAAACAGGTCAAGTGTGTCTTTGCTGACCAGGTCAGGTCTTTTCTTCAGACATCTAAACCAGCATGATGAATTCTACTCGTGGCCATCTAGGGCTTTATTCTACCTATAGCTAAGGTCTAAGTTCTACCTACAGCTGTCAATCAGTTATTTCTTTTGGCACCTCTCAAAGCCTAGATTTGTCCAGAAGGAAATTTTATGCAAAGGAGTTAGGGAATGTTTAAATAATCTGGCCTGTAGCCTAAGTCCCCTTGAAAGTCCAAAGGATTAGGGTCCTAAGTCACTCTGGCACTTTCAGAATGTTTATTTTCAGTGCTGTTGGAAAAGACGCTGCTTTACGTAATAAAACAGCACTTCAGTGTTGTGAAATACAAGTCTTCATCACATTGACAGTACGCATTGCTGAGTTTTTGTCACATGATTCTTGGCCATCTTTTCACATCTGCTGATGAACCCTTAAGAAAAAAGAACAAGAAGGAAAGAGAATTAAATTTTGTCTCTAAGATTCACATCTCAATTTTTCTTTTCATCAGATGGAAAAGGTAAGTGAACTAAAAGTCTTTTTGACAATGAAGTTAGGAGGTCCAGAAGAATTTCTGCAAATAGAAAATGTAAAACAAATCATAAATGTAAATCAAAAGAACATCCTGTTCTTGTTTATCTTGCAGATGAAACTAGAAATTCACAAACCTTTATGCACAGTTGAAAGCAGGTTTAAGACAACCTGTTGTCTGCCTACGATCTGAACAGCTGTTTGTAGGAAAATTTTCCACATAGGTCACCGCAGAAAGAGTAAGGTGTTGACAGCCTGACAGATGAGTTTGGCTGGCATGGTGCCCATCCAGTTGTACGACTAACTTTCATGTACAGTAAGTATCGCACACATTCGGATTGCCTGTAATATAGTAGCACATCTTCTAAAATTATAAACTGAAAACAGAAGATCACCGGCATTCCTAAAGAGCAAGCCACTCTTCTCCTAAATGCTCTACCAATAAAAAGAGTAGTGAAAGTTCAAATTAAACTTAGGAAGAGCTGTTTATGTGAAAGTTTGCAGCTGTTAATATGTGGAAAGAATCATGCTGCTGTTCGCACAGAGCTAAAAGATAAGGAAAAGTCCCACTGCTGCATAGAACTGCTCCCTGTTTCCCAGCCTGGAGCAGTGCTGCTTGTCTTGCAGAATATTGGCGGCCCTTACATAAGCAAAATTTTGCTAAACGGTCAGCCAAACATAGACATGGATACAGAGTCTCATCATTGTTTCAATTAGTTGGCATTGACAGGTACCTGAAATTGCAGAAATCTCATCCTTTTGCTTTGTGCATGGAACTTAGTGTTGCTGCAATACAAATAAAAAAAGAAATCTTCAAGCCGCACTTTATATGAAGGAAAAGAAAGACATTTTCTTCTTTAGTTTTTACTTCCCCAAAGACAAATACCTATCTGTTTCTGCTAAACCTTTCCTTGACATTTCCTTTCAAAAGAGAAGTGGATTACCACTCCAACACAGTAGACACTTGATCTGTTGACCAGTCCTGGTCTGTTAGGGTATGGAACTGAAAATATGCATTTTGTTTTAAGTCCTGCTACTAGGTGACTCAGTGGCCCATATGCAAGTCATCTTAACTTCCACGAGGAGCCCGTGTGTACCATGGCAGGTGCCTGCAGCTTGCTGGTTTAACATTGGGCTGGAAATGAATTTGGGAAAGCTTTGTTCTGTGCTTGTCTGTCAGCGACTTACAGAAAAAACTGAATTGTGTTCACTAGCTACTCCATTCCCCCGTTGCCATATTTGTAAAGTTGCGGTTATATTTAGTATTTACTTGCTGTTGCAAACTATTGTGAGGCATCTGCAAGGTGAATATGTTACTGTACAGAGTGAGCCAAACAGCTAAAACGTGACTGTCGTCACCAGCCTGGCAAATACAAAAGCAGTACAGGAGATTTCTCCTCGCCTGTCTCTTTACCTTATAGGATAGGAGTCTTCATTTTCCTAATTATTTTTTAATAATGTATTATTTATATATATATTGATACTTAAGATATATCTTAAGCTTAAGCAAGCCTTTGGGATCTCTCTGGAGGGGAGTATTAATCTTAAAGAAGGAAAATGGGTTTCACTCCTATTTTTTGTTGCAAGGGTAGGACAGCACATGGCACGTGGAGTTTAACTCCACAGCGGAGGCAACTGAGGATGCGTAACTGCCCTCCATCCCTGGCTGGGGGAGCCTGCAGTGATACATGCAGGGTGAAAGGTTTCTGTAGGTGCTGCACCTTGTTCTGCCCCAGGCCCTTCTAGGAGTTTTTCCACCCCAAGGAAAAGAGCCTGTTTGCTGTGTTTTACTGGTAGAGGGTAAAGTAATCTGGTATCTGCTTAATCTCTGTAGCTGTGTAAGGCAAAGAAGAGTGAGATCTATCTTCATGTTGCAGACATGAAACTGCACAAGAATGTTGCCAAAGGCCTGAGGGTGTACCTGCACAGGATCTGGCACTCAGTTACTTCTATCAGGTGTATTCTCCTACGTATGTTCTTGCTGCACTCCTGCCTGTAAGTGTACAAAAACCAGTCAAATTTCTTTCGACATCAATACCTTTAATAAGAAATTGACAGGAATGTTCCCCGCCATGTTGGAAGGTATGTCATGTTTTAATTACATGGCTCTGGCAAGCCTGACTTTTTTTTTCTTCCTTGTTTAACTTTTTCCTCCTTGGGCTTTTCTGGGAAACCCTTTCTGAATGCCTGCTCTGCAGAGACATCAATATTTTTCTACTTCTTTTGACTACTAGAAATTCCATACTGTGCTGGCAATCTCAGAGTCAGCTGGTATATTGGCTAGTATGTTAGCTAATTAGCTACTTAATTAGGGTGTTGTGGTAGGGGTACAGTAGGGAGGATGTATTTCTGCAGAGGTGTTTCTAAACTACTTGTACAATCATTAACTGTTTTATGTTAGTCCCAACTGCAGGGAAAGGAGCAGGAGAGCTGTTAACATTTAGCTTTGTAACAATGCTTTGTTTCACTGCCCTACTTATAAATAGCCAAAATTTAAAAATATAGCAGAAACCCGTATTTCCTGCAGAAACAAATGGAAAACACTGACAGTACGTACTACAAAAATGATGACATAGAAAGTGTGCCATAAAACTGGAGAAGAGCTCCCCCAAACTTGATTTTTAATTATAAACCCTTCCTTCTGCAATATGCTGTGGCTCAGTGAATGCCCCAGAACCAAAGCCCTGGGTTTGCTAAAGCTTATGCTGATTGAAATACAGAATCATTCAAATATGAAGAAGTCATTCCTGAGTCATTCATGCCCAACCACATTTTTTACTGGCTTGACAAACTGTTCAGATTAAACTGATGCTGTGTTCTGTGTATAGACAAATCCTGAGGTTCAAGCCAAGGTTGCTAAGTCTTACATGCAGTAAGCTGAAACAAAATGTAAACTCTGAGTCAACAGGGAACATAATGGGTTTTGAGCAAATGAGGCACATTGCCACAGTTGCCTTACTAATGCCTGTCACTAAACTTCACCAGTGCCTACAAAAGCTGATCAGACATGAATTAAGAGTGGCTCAGCAGGGCAACTGGTACTTTTGCTGTCTGCTAATTGGACATAAGCATACTCTTGCAGGCTCCTCACCTGCCTCCCTGCTTGATACAAACGTGCACAGCTTTTTTCCCCAGTGGCATAGTTTTAAATTGTTTCCAAAGCTGTATCTTCCTTGGTGACTCTGACTGTGGAGAGTAAGTTTAATCTTCCCTGTTGCACTAAATGACCGCTTCAGCAAGGGTGCTGGGCAGACCCACTTACTGGTGAACGTTTCTGAAGAGGGGGCACGGTCCTAAGTCATGCAGGTAAAGCTAAATGGGCTCCCAGACAGCAGCCTTGGTAACAGAGCAGACATATAGAGCTAAAATGTAGTGGATACTGTATCAATTCTTTTTTATCAAATCTTACTTTTATTGAAGGAAGAAAAAACTGCTATAAAGAAGAGAGTACTATCCTTAACTACCTATATGGCTACATGCATAAGACGTACAAGACATTAAAAAAAGAGGAGACAGCTTAGAGACAGCTGTCTACCAAAGATCTGCAGTAATATTGTAACTTAACTTCTGTTGACTGTACTTTTGGATTAGTTTGCAAATAAAACAACTGCAATGAAAGTTTTGGTGTATAATATAAACTAGGAGTATAGTATAAACTTGACATAGGACTGAAGAAGTAGGTGACGGTCCATAAATACAATATGTCCTGTAGTAGAGGTCAGCTATTTTATGCATACTGAGTAATACTAACCAATCCTAAAACATGAGGAAACATCCAATTTAGATGATTTACCCCATAAGATGTCGTCACCTGTTAGGTCAGATCCTTTTGATAATGTTACAAGAACAGATCTATTTTTACCAAGCTCCGTTCAAATATCATTCACTAGCTCTGCAAGTGCTTTGGTCCAAAGCCTGAATGAACAGGTGTAAGAACATTATCTGACCAAATATGAACTCATGTATTTTATATATTGTACATGCTCACACTTTTATTTATAAAACGAGTTCACTGTCCCTGGCATTTTACTTGCACTGTTTCTGTCTTGTCTGTTGAAATCTAAACTGAAAGAAAGCAGCACCAGTATCATCTAAATTTTCATGATGAACTAGCAGAAGTAAAAATTAAGTGAAAAATGAGAGATTTTTTTCCTCTTAGCTGATTTAGTGAAGGCACATAAAGTTTAGTTTAGTTTTCTATTACTTCAGGAGTAAACTAAAATAATTATTCACAAGTGTTTGGTTTTGTCTACGTTGCATGTTATGTTTTTTTTTAATTTAAAGTTTTTACCTACCAAAACTACAGAGAGATACAAGAAAACTTTAAAATTCTCTGTAATGTACTTTTTCAAGAGAGAATACAAGCAGAATGTTCATGTTTTTAAGGATACTGTGTGGAGGTTTATGTGTTTGTATACTTTTCAACAAAGGTTTTGGAAGGAAATGCTTAAAACATTATGACTACTCAGTCTGTAAGGATCTTTGCACTTCATGTATGGTCTTTGTTTAATGAAAGCCTGGGAATTTCACATACATGTCTGTATGCATACCTTTCTTTTCCTGCATGGCTCAGCGTTCCTAAAGCAACTAACAATTGAAGGTTCCTGGTAGTATACAAAAAAATTACATATAGACAAAATGGAAACCCAAGAAACAAACAAATATATTGGAAATGTCAGGTCATGTAACTTTTAGACATACTAGAGTCAAATGTCTGTCTTTAAATGTGTACTTTTTAACATGTTTTTTACAAGGGTTTGATAGCAGAGTGACAGTGTAACACTGGCAGGCAAGCTCTGCTGCTTGTTTGCAGGTGGCTCATAGCTACCATATGCATAAGTGTGGAATTTTTAGCAAAGTCTGTGTGTTAAAAGCTGAAGCTGACCACCCTTTTGATTTAACCAGGGCCAGTATTTTTCACTGAAGCAAAGTTAAAATTAAGGGAGCTAATGGATATTTACTCAAGCCAATAATCTAAATGAAAGCACTACACCTGTATAGAAGTAAGATTCCAGGAGAGGCAGATAGCACCGTGTGTTTTTAAGGCTGCACAGCATGTCCTAGTATGACTCCTTGTATTCAGTTGCTCATAACTTTGAGGAGCTTTAACAGTTTTGCCTGCACTTTTCCATAGCTGATGTCTGCTTGAGGTGGAAAACTTTGACAAATAGCAGTCAAGTGATCGAGCCACTTCTGAAAGGAAGGTTAGGGGAAGAATATGTTGCTTTATTCCTTTAAAGATATTCTTGAAAGTTTGTCTCTGCAGCGTTGTAGTTTGGCCTGGGAGCTAGGGGGAATGGGGAAAGGAATGGGAGGCAGCTGGATGACAAACAGAAGGGAGGCGTGGAGATGGTCTAAGAAGAGGGAGCAAGTGAGGAGGAAAGCTGGGGCTGGAGAGAAAAACAACTGAGAAGGTTATAAGCTGGGACTTAGGTGGGCAAAAAGGAAGACAGGTAGCCACGGGGATGTAGAGGAGAGTTCACATGTTAAGGTCAAGGATGGAGACTGTTTAGAAGAAACACTGAAAGAGAGCCAGATTGGGCAGGGTCGTTGAAGACAAGGCAGGAATGAGGTAACTGGTACACATCTTAGCAAGAAACTGGGAGGATATGTCAACCTGGGAGTTGTTGGGAGACTGATATTCAAGCAGTGACCTTGGAGGGAAGGCAGAGGGAGAGAGCTGAGGCTGGCTTAGCCAGGACAGTGGGACTCATATGAGAGGCTTGCTTTGGGTCCAGCAGTCGGCTTGCGGATGCGTGGTAGACACCTGTGATGGCATGCAGGAGTTGGTGTAGTGATTTAGTGTGGCATTTCTTTTCTTTTCAGGTTGTGATTTGAGAGAAGTCTAGGAAATTATACACAAAACGGTATTTTTAAGACTGCAAAATCGAATGCCTCAAAGTTAGTAAGTAGCTACAAGAGTCTGCTCTAAAATCAGAGTGATTAATTTATTCCATAATACTCTGGTGACATGATGGGGCTTTTGTACCCTTTCTTTGTTATCCACACTAATTTATGACTGACATTCCCAGGAGCTGATATTGCAGGGTATTCAGTGTTTAGTACTGCAGATACTCGAAGTAAATCATCCATATAAATCACCTGCAAGCTGACTCTTCAGCTCTGCTACAAATTAGAAACCACAATCTAAAGCCACATATGGGAGGATGAGGAATATGCAATTGCTAAAAAACAGTGAAAAGTGTGATTTAAATGGCTTGGCTGGCACTGCAGAAGAACTCCATGGCAAAAAGCCACATTCATTTGCTTTTGTTGTGGTACCTTCTGTTTTCTTCAAGTTCACCTTTAATCGCTTACCAATTTTTGCAACAAATGGTATAGAGGGGAAAAAGAGTATCCAGAAAGTGTAGCCTCCATCACTACTTTGTCTGGTTTTTGTCCCAGAGGAAATCTGTGTAGTAAACAGAGTGAGGCAAGGGCCCCCCAAAACTGGTATGTAATAATATATTTTAAGATCTTAACTCAGTGTACGTAGATAATCCTAAGAACAGCATCATGTCACAAACTCAGGTGCTTTTGGAGCTTGGCAAATACTTAGAAAAACAGGCTTAATGTTTTGGCTTCAGAGTTTTGTCTTAAACAGGCCATGCCCTATAATGTGTGCTGTGACGCTACTGCTGCTGGAGGATTGGAACAAAAAATAATGACATAAGTCTCTGCTTTTATTTTTCAAGTGCATTTTTAAATGTAAATATACTCAGAAAAATGACTGCACATGACATCAGAATTTTCTATAGTTATAGCTGTTACTTTCCTGTCAAATGTGTTCAATTTACCCAGCCTAAAGACTACTATATCTGCTTCTAATCCAGCAAATTCAACCTGGGCCATACAAAATTAAGCAATATTCTTGTAGGACCATTCCAAACTGGGTTTTATAAGGGTGGACAAGCCCTGGTAGAGGAGGAGTGTTAGCTTGTGTATTTGCTCCCATGTTCCTTTGGGGATCTGGATTGTCCACATGCTATTGTTATCTGTGACTCCTTTGACCTAATATGCCACGTACGGCTAGGTTGGTGCATGAGTAGGAATGGTAGTTCTGCTCAGCACCTGAAGAAAGCATGTTTTTCCTCAGCACATTCCCAAGTCTCACTCCAGTGGGCAATATGCTCCTACCTATGGCAAGAGATCGGCTGTTGGTTTTGCCCTGGAACTTGATGCAATGAGAGGATCAGCCATCTCTCCCAACCTGTTCTTGTGGAGGTTAGGTCCAGCCTGACCACTGTCAGGAGCTGTAAGTCCTGCGGTCAGAATTGTGGCAGTTGGCCTGTTAGTGTAGAAATAAGTTTTGTCCCCTCCAGCTGATTCATCTCTGCCATTCCACCAAAAGCAACACTTTGCTAATGTCAATTAAGTTAGAAAATAACCCCTGAACACCCTGGAAGCAGACAAGCAGAGTAATCAGGTATGCATGCAATTTTATAGAGTCACTTCAGTGCCTATAATTGTGCTTTAGAAGAGAAACACCTGAGGGAGAGTCATTAAGAAATTACAGTTATGTAGATAAATGTCATGCTTTATTTTTAAATGTAAAAGTGCAACACATACCAAAGATGTGCTAAATTGCTGTATTAGAATGGCCAACACTGTGTCTGCTCAGGGCAGGAAGGTACAGAGAATTTTTTCAATGGTTAATTGGTAGAAGTTTTGTATTTTTAAAGGAGAGGGGAAGGATTTGGACGTAGAAGGGAATTATTTTTAAGAGGCAGATCAGAGACGAGGGACTGAGCCACAAGGGGTAAGAGGTCCCAAGAGAGGAGGAGGAGTGAGTGTGGAGTATAAAAACCTCAGGAGAGTGAACAAGGGGAGAACTCAGGGATTCTCCTCTTTTCTGATTTGCAGACACTCTGCCTTTTTCTCTCCTGGAGGTGTGGACCCCTGGTTGGTGTTGCTGAGACTATTAACAATAGCTTGTCTTTACAGCTACCTACCTCAGACTCTCCAGCAATGGTCCACAAACCTCCTGGGATCTGTAGGCCTCTTGTTGAAAACTGGTTTGCATAAAGAGGGTAAGTGTTTAATGTTAACAACAGCACCTTGCTTTGGGTGGAAGAGCCTAAGCCAGGTATCAAAACAACATTCTGTCCCAAAGGAAAGAAACCAGCCTTCGCTTTTACCTCACCTGAATGCAGGTACCACATTTCAGGCCACTGTTTGGATACAGCTTTGGGATGCATGAAGCATATAGGTTAAAACATATTCCCAAGGCATAGCTTTTTATTATAACAATGAGAAAACTTAGAGCCAGAGCTGCTTCAATAAAGCAATACTAAAACCAGAATTACCTCTGTTATCTTCCACTGAAGTCCCTGCACGGGGAGAGATTTGATCATTTGCCTAGAAGGTGCTTCCTCTGTAATTGTTTTCCAACCATTGAACTTTTGGGTGGGAATTTACCCTATCAACGTGTTTTTATGCCAGATGCTACATTACTTTTGTAAAAGACAAACACCTGTATCCTTAACGGGGCTGGTTGCTGCTTCATTGCTCTTCCTGTCACTGATGTGTGATCCTTGCTGTTCCTGTGTCTTTCCATGGTTTAAGAAAGACCATGAACAAAGACCATTCTTTATAAAAGCAGGCGAACAAATAAAGAAGTACATAGTGGAGGACAACAGTATTTTTTTTTTGGCTATTATTTTAGTATTTTCTTCTTCATTGGCAATTTTACTCCATTGTCATTTTATAAGCAGCTTGTAGGAATGAACAGAGACTTAAGATGTCCCACAGGCATTCTGCCTGACTATGTGAAGAATGTTCACTATCAGTCAAGTGGTTGAAAATAAAAGGAAGCCTTGTACTGAACCTCATTAATGTGTAAGAAAGTGGACTAGCTTGGTATCTTGGAGATACAGACCACTCTAACCTGTAATAGAGAACATCTGCAAAACAGAGAAAAATGATGTGCTTGTAAGAGCAGCAGTGTATTTGCCATAGCCAGAATTGCTCCAAGGCAGCAGTGCCTGTGGTTTCAGCCTGGGCAGTCACATAGCTTCTGATAGCTATGTGATAAGGAAACGTGTGGCCCTTCCCCTGTCAGATAAGTGGCTGCATATATGTCATGTTCTCAAAATCTACCTGCCCTGTCACCTAGCTGCCACACGTCCAGGTATGTGTGAAATGAGTCATCTCACTGGAGGCTGCATGTGTGTCCTGTTACCTGGCTAATGCAGATTTACTCTGTCCTGTGATCGCCGCACAGTGTGTCATATGGCCAGAGGTTGCACGTCTATCCTGGCAGACATGCGTACACAGTCCCGCCTTGCGTCCGTCTTACGGTGGTGGGACCTGCCTTTAGGCTATAGATGGGACGAAGGCAAGCAGTGGAAGGACTGTGAGGCCCTTAGAAGAAATGGCTGGTGCGGGCTGCCCGAGTAATCGCCTGGTTTGTGGCTTGCTGCCTGTCCACATTTCAGGGACGCTCTGGAAAATGGCGTTAAGACTGGGCTGTGGCCTGGATGAACTGCTTGGCATGCTGTATTCAGCTCATGAGCTCACCACCCCTGCACTGAAAACACTCTGACTCATTAGCTAGAATTTCATCCATTAGTGTAATTAAAAAGTAAAAAGAAATGAAGCTAAGCTAATGAGCCTTCTTTAATAATCGCAGTGGATATCTCTAAAACAGAAACATAGGAATCATTTCATTTTAGAATAATTAGACTTTGATTCATTGAAGTTTCAAAAGTGGCTAGGTTTTGGAAATGTAACAAACTGGGTTTAACCAAATTCCAAAGCAGAGGTCACGACTTGTTATCAAACACATAAAGTCTCAACATTTTTTCTCGTGTTAGGAGTGCAAACAGATGTTTTCAAGGAGTAATACATTCAAGTTGTTTTGTAAGCAGGAGACTGGAAAGGGAATGCCTGTTTGGTTTTGCCTTGTGTCTTGTGAGGAAGGCAGGCAGGCCAGCAAAGGGAACAATGTTCAGATTTTCCTGAAACCAGAACCGACCATGAGTATGAAAACCAAAGTATATATGTTACTTTCCTAGTTCCCTTTTCTTCTATGCTTTTCCCCAGGTTTCTGCTTGGATACATAAATAGCCTGCTTTTTACTGATCTAAATCTCAAATTTCACTTTATTATGCAAAAAAGCTACAAGTACATCAAAACCTGAAAAGCATACAGGGTTTGTGCTAATGTGTAGGTGCTGGACTCTCCTGATTTTAACTGAATCATGTTGGAAAATAATGCATCAGAAACTGGGAAAGACATACTTATTTAGTACGCTTTAGCATGAAGCCTCACCAGCATACACGTTCAACTGGGAAACTGAGTATCACCCAGAGTCAGGCGTTGGCTAGGAACTAGCACAGTGCCTGACCTGTAGTCCTTGAAAAGCTTCAGGCTGTTATCCCTTCTCCCGAACTGTGGGTCCATTCAGTAGCTGAGGATGGCTCAGCTGTAGGACCGTGTCTACTCTGACAGTAACTATAATAAGGATAAAGTGCTTGAAATCGTGGAGCTGCCTGCTTAAATGCAATTAGGTCTAGGAATGGCTGGATAGGTTTGCATGAAATAAAAATAGCAAGAAACTTCGTAAATGAGTCAGTTCCCATCTTTATTTTATTACAAAGTGTACATCTCTGGACTTCCAGTTCTGCTTGGGAGGAAAGGCCGACAGGCTGGGTGTTTTTTAGGCTGTCCAGTGTTACTGGAATGGGATGCCGTGGGGTGGGGATCTGCTGGGATACTGCTTCCAAAAGGGTATGGCACCAAAGGGTGCTGATTTTCTCTCTCCTGCTCCTGGCTGCATGGTGCTGCTTCTTCCCTTATGTGGACTCTAGTGCTTAGCTGCCTGTATGCTGATTCAACTCACTGAACAGCAGAAAAAACCCTGCTTTTCTATTTTAATTTTTAGATTAGTTTTCTGCCTGTTTAGTAAGATGAATTGGTTCATTGAAAGGCAGCACAAGGTGAGAAGGAAGACCAGATGACTGAGAATGGTATGGGAAAGAGCTGGCACCCCCCTCCTCTGGTTGGGAATTGCCCTATAAGTATGATCTGTGTGAGTACAAATAGCTTGTATGTTGATGTGGAGAAGGTGGTTCTTACTGATTCTTCTGAAAACTGCCATGTGCCTAACTGCACATGCAGCTTTTCCCTCAGTCCCTTGGTTCTGTGAGGACTACCCAGGTTAGCACGAATCCTTATAATACCACGTGCGTGTGTGGAGAAGGGGATGTGGGTTGAACAGGATTATTTTCACAGACCTGAGTGCAGAGCATGTACAGCTAAGCAGGCAGGAAGGAATGGGAACCTCAGCTAGGGGATAGAGAGGTAAGGGCAGGAACCTTTTAACCAGAGCATTAGCTTTGATCAGAGCCCAAACTTTTGTAGACAGACAAAGGTGATGTAATATTCCCAGGAGCTGGAAATTACTTCACCTTAAACACTCCTCTGAGTTTGACTCAGAGAAAATGACTTTAGGTGAAATATATTTTGAAAACATTAGGGGGAGGATTTGGATTTTATCACTTCTTTTATTTAAAAGCTATAAATACAAAGCTTATTCCTGGCACTCCAGAAAATCAGTTGGCTTCCATAATGTCACAGAAGTAATGTAGGAGATTGCTTGTGGATATCTGTTCAGTAGAAGTAAGCACTAGCATTAGAGATTGAAAATCATGGTCTCCTTTCCTAAAAGGCCCATTTTAAGAGCTTGATAGATATTGCTGTGTGATGGCTTCAAGGGACCACCGTTGTAAAAGGCAAGGAATCCTTGTATCAGCTGAACCTGGGGACAGAGGGCTGGCCCAACAGGCTAGGTGCTCAGTGCTCTCCCCTTGCTGAGAAACAGGTACAAGAAGTGCTGTAGAAGCAGAGCAGTCTGTGGCAGCGTGCCCTGGCAGGCAGGTTGTGTCTTGTAAGGATGCTGCTCCCTAACTCTACAGGATGATGGCCATCAGTGGCTAATGCTGGACATTAAGTGGCAGAGAAACCTGGTAATTCATCTGAACTTTCACACAAGACGGGGGGATAGTAAGTTAAAAGTGATTTATTTGTATTTCTGCCCATTTAAAGTAGCGCGTAAGTATGGCAAAGAGCTAAGAAGTTGAACTTTATCAATAATACCCCCCCAGCTTAGCATGGATACTTCTTCAGCTTTTTCTGTAGAAGTGGGAAGTAGTGCTGATGGGTGCAATCAGGGCTGAGGCAATAACCCTGAGCTGTGGAGTGTTTTAGAGGAAAGCAATGGAGCTGTCTGTAGCACTGACAAATTGATTTCCACCCTCTGGAAAGAATCACTGACTTCCAGTCTGTGACTTTGGGCCAGGAAGAAGTACCCAGAACAATGAGATTAGAAACAGATGGAACCACTGTTATGCTAGGAGTTGGAAATCCTGTTTTTTCAGAGTTTTAGGAAGAGGAATCAAACATTTTTCAAGTTCATTGCACATGCAAGGTTGCAGTGCTATGTACAGCTGATGCATATAAGCCTTTCCCAAATACTATAGACATTAACAACAGCTCTCCAGTAACTGAAAGAGGATACAACTTTAGCAAGAATGTCAAGCATTTGTAGGAGCAGATACTTTGAAAACACAACAGCTTTGCCTCGCCAGGTGGCTAAGTTTGCTTGATTGCATTGACAGGAGAGTAAAGCAGTATGATGCACTGCATAGTTTGTTCCAGTTACCAGATGGGACTGGTTGGTACTGGCTGAACAGACTAGGCTGTTATTGCACCTTTCCTCTCACCAACATTTATCTTCGTTCATCATGTTTTTCCTTTCTTTATAAATAGCAAGAAACAGCTCCCTTAAACAGCTCCTTTCTAACTGTGTTCTGAAATACTACAATCTTGCAATGACTACGAAGCTACTGTATTGTAGTGCAAGCACTACCATCTGTCAGTGAAATCAGAAGAGTGGAGCAAGAACCTAACAGCAGGACAGGACATGCAGGTGAGGCTTAGAAAAGCTGTCCAGCAGGAAATGGAACAAGGGCTGTAAGTCTGAGAGCTCGAAGGGAAGGAGAAGCAGAGCCATCTGACATAGGAGGCACTGCTAATTGCAGTGGAATTCCTAACAGTGCAAATAGCCTCTGCACTTTGGTAGAGTCAGGAAGAAAAAGGTGTCAGGGAATAGGCAAGCAGGCAAGGAAGATGTGGCCACTTTCCTGTCTGCATCTCACTTAACTTTTTTGGCCTGACTGTTGTGTACGCAGAAGTCTGCACAGCTTCCTTCCTTTACTGGAGGTGTCTAGGAGAGCAATGGAGGGGCTGTGTCATTATCCAAAATGTTCTGTGTCATGTTCAGAATAGTAGGCAGTTCAATTGCTTTTGGGGGGCAAAACCTTTTTTGCCATCATGCATATCAGCCGGGCCCTTGTTCATCCTCTGTCTTTGCATAGTTCTTGAATGCAAGTAACAAAGCATGTAGGGGACTGCTGCTGAGTCTGTGGGCACAGAGAGAGATCAGGTGGGGAGATAAACTGAAACAGCAATGACTAGTGCACTAAAATAACCTCAGAAGAGTGGAGCAGCAAGTGTCGGTTAAGCTGATGGTGGAAGTATCCACCCACCACAGATGAACTGGAGGAGAAAGAGGGGAACAGCAGAAAAAATGTGAGGACTGCTCGTCCAAGGCAGTGGCTGTCAAAGTGAGTCCTGATGTCTAAATTTTTTTCTGGGCCATATCTTCCACAGTGTAATACTGGCTGAGTGTCAGTGGGGAATAAGGTATTAATATTATGACTTCTTTTCGGCTTCTGGTAATCTCACTATCTTCTCTGTATTGATAGGTTTTGCGTGCATGATCTAGCAGAGTGCTTAACAGCCAAGATTTTCCTTCATCTGCACTAGATTTTTACTAATAAAAGGTGATGATCCTTTTATGGTGTGCCAGCCCTCCTCAGCATATTGCTGCCCAATGCCACTGTACTGGGTCTTCTGCAGTGATGATTGGATTGGGCTTCATGCCTTTTTTTTTTATTTCATTGGTTTTCACATTAGTTGCAGAAAGTACCTGCAAATTTGCCCTTGCACAGTCAGGGCACTCTGAATATAGTGAGCTGAGGCTGACTGATAGCGGTGAGAGAGGAATCAAATCCCTTGTTTATTTCTCTTGGGAGAAGGACAAAGCAGAGGAATATATGTGGAGGGGAGAGGGATAATGAGGGGGAGGGGGACAAAACAAGGGTTTAAGCAGTATGTGCTGACTTGAAGTTGTTGGAAACATCCTGTTCAGGTGGCGTATGCATTTGTTGAGGTCTGTACTTGCAAGTGCTGTAACCTGCGCATATCAACTCAGTGTAATCTTTTGTGGGGTTAATAGCAGTAAATGATCAACTTAGATTTTCCAGATTGTCTGGAGGTTAAATTTCTTTAAATCCCGTTGGGTGGAGGTAAAGCAATTGCATAGCTTGGGCTGCATGCTGTGACCTGTAACAGGATCTTGCTGGAATACACTAGCATGGGTGGCCTTCAGGAAGGCAGGCAGATGTTTATTGATATGAGGGGAGTGCAAGGGGGAGTAGAGGGAAGTTTAAAAATTAACAGAAAAAACTTCAGCTGTATCATTCCAAATAAGACCTTTCAGCTGTGACTATCAGTAAGAAAATGAAGAGCAGACCTGCTACAAACCACGTGAAAAGCACATGAAGAGTAGTGATGCTGGAGCATCCTGAAGTCTGAGCAAAACAAGTTTGCATGCCCTAAATTGCAATACACTTATACTACTAATATGCATAAGGTGGGTGTAGCACAACAGTTGTGCAAACCACCAATACCGGTGGGTGCGTGGAGGCACCTCTCAGGTGGGCATGGTGGTGGCCCTGGGAACAGTGATAGTCACAGGTGAGGTGGCAGTCAGAGACAGGTCGTCAGATGTTCCTTATTAAGTGCTGACAGAAGCCGAAGGGGTGGAGACAGGAGGTTGCCAAGGGCAGATCAGCATTAGGGAAGGTTTGCTAAATGGAGAGTAACAATATGTAAGAAACTGGAAGAGTACAGGCCCTGGAGCAAGGCAGGTAAGCAGGGCAGGATGGGCTGTGTAGAGCCCAGCGAGCTCCCCTGCTGACAGGGACTCCCTTAGTCCCCTCGCTCCTCAAACCTCTTTGCTGTTGCAGCTGGTGTCTCCATTTCACCCAGCGCTGCCAGGTTTCTCCTGCTCCATCACTCTGCGCAGGTTGCCAGTTTGAGCATTATCTGCTTGCGGGCTGTATTTGCTATGTGGGAGTTGCAGAGGGAAAACCCCATGGGTTATGTGTCTCCAAGCCAGGGACTGTGTGTGCTCCTTGTTTTCTGTGCACCCCCATCCCGTGTGCCAGTCTCCCATGCCGCTGTCCTCCCCGCTGCTGTCAATGCCCTGCATTCCCTCTGCCCCAGCCAGTGGCTCTGTGAGCTCCTACAGTCCCCTTGGCTCCTCCAGCAGTGATGCTGTGCATCTCTCCCGCTGTCTTCTCCCTAAGCGTTCTCTCCTTTCTTTTCTCCCAACCTGCAGTACAAGTTGTCTCTTCAAGGATGGGCAAGACTTGCAAAGCCGAGCTAGCAAGACAGGGTGAGATGGAGATGGCATTAAGGATAGAGGATGTTGATGGCTCCCTTGAAGAACCCTGGAAGTTCATGGTAACATGGAAGTGGTTGAAGAAAACAAGCTCAGGTCAGCGGATGTAGCCTCTGTTTTCTTGCTTTCTTTTCAAATTTTCAGCCAGTAAAAATGAAATGTTCCTCTAAGATGTGAGGATTGATCAAAAATGATGTCCAAAAGCGGCAGCTTTCTATACAGACAGGCAGAGAATTGCTGTTGAGCAGAGTACTAGGTCATACTTTCCTTGCCTGAGATGTTTTGGATTTTTTTGTGTAGCTGGCAGATGCTCTTTACTTGCTCTCGGCTCTTAAAGCAAAGCTAGCTTCTTTCCGTCTTGCTCAGAACTATTATTAACAGAAGCTTGAAAGCAGAGCAAATTTGATACACCCTGAAAAGTTGTGCAAACCCCTGTTTTTCTGTGTAGGGAAGTTGAGGCAGAGAAAGGCTCAGTACTAAAGGTTACGCATTGAATCATGTAGCAGGACTAAAATTAAACATGAATTTCTGATTTCAGGTTTTCTGCTTGCCTTTTAGCTCATACTGCTGTTTTGCAATATTGGTAACAGCAGTGTGATGTTTTTGGCTGTTCAGTGGTATATGCATTTTCTGTGGTTACTTCAACCTGGTATATTTACCAAAGTTGAGTTGTTTGGACTGCTCACACCTCCTGCACAGGCTGATTTAAAATTAGTATGGTTACTAATCTTATAGGGAGTTTGTGTCCTTATACACAGAATTTTATGGGATGTGCTTTAGTCATTTGCAGGCTACAGCCTTTTTTTCAATATGTGGTAAACCTCTTGAATAAAAAGGTCTTTTGCAGCTAAGCACATCAGAAAGAATCAGTGTTCTTAACAGAAAAGAGATGTTATCCAAAACAATTATGTCAGAAGCTAGGAAGAATAAGACTGAGAGAATCGTATTTAAAAAAAATTTGTCATATAAATCAAACCTACTTGATATGCATAGGTAGGTTGGATCCCTAGACAGAAAATGTGTTTCAGTCAGCCAAAATGTTGACAAACATAATCATCATGATGAAGTTTCTTGTGCAGTATGTGTCTTTAATTTCAAATAGTTGTAATTGAAATTTTTATTTCTGGAATGGAACTTTCATATAGTGCTTGTGCTACTGTCTGCAATCCATTCCTGCAATTGTGATAACAATCTTGATAATATCTGGCAATCTCAGGTTATATTACCTGAGAGTTATTAAGTTTGTATGTGATTGTCCTGTACTTGATCTCAGTGAGGCTTCAGGACAGTACTTAGGCACATGCATAAACCCTTTAGAATACTATTTGGACGTGACAGTCAATATGGTGTTATATATATGTCTCTGGAATTTATGTTGGTTTCTTTATCAGGCATTCTGTACAATGCATGCACCCTATGTGTCTAGTAAGAGACAGCATCTAAGAAAACAAATTTGTCTTCCTTAATACAATGAGAATAGCATCTGGTAGGTATTAAAGAAGCTGTCTTCTAGTTCACAGCAATTAGAGATAAGAAAGAACAGTTAGTTATTTCTGACAAAAGAGGTTTGTCCTATAATGCATTTTCTAGTGCTTCAGGATAGAATTCAAGTGGTTGGTAATACTATGTATTTAGCAGAAGCTTCTTGTGGATTAATTTCTTCTCAAAATTCACAGTTTTCTCATTATTCTAACTAACTACGTAGCTGTCATGTACAATAAATACATAGGGACCTCAGAGCTGTCTCACTGGGACTAAATCGGTTTTCAGTTCTCCAAGTATACAATGTTAGTGTGATGTCTGCGCTATGGGACCACTGCAGTGTCCTTCAGAAAGCATGTTTTAAGTGTAGTTAAGCCAGCTTGGGTGTCAATTCATATTGTAATTTAGATTATACGAGAGGGTGATTTTTACAGAGTGGGGAAGCCAGATGTCGAAATCTCATTGACTTTCAGAAAAAAGTTGTGAACATAACTTCCCTTTGTGCTTTTTCACAAACCTAAGGGTGGAGTTCATGTAGTTTTGCTTTCTTTCCCCCTTGCTCATATGATCTCTTTCTGGTGTTAATCAGAACTATTGTTCTCACATGGGCTGGTCCTGCAGGGTGGCGAGTTGTTAATCTAACAGTGCATGTCATCTGCTTTAAACCATGTACAGTATTCCAGGGGTTTAACCAGGGGTAAGTGCTCTGAAGTTGGTTTCCTGTTATCGTTCTCTATTTTATGAAATGGGCAGCCTCCAAAGCCTGTGCAAATAAACAAAACTGAAAAGAAAAATACTTATTTTGATGTCTGGGTGTTGGAGATGTATGTACCAGTGCTTGTTTTTCTTTCCCTGGGCATGATGAAATGGTACATTGTAGCCACCTTATTTTGCTTGGCCACCCTCCTTATTTTCTCTTACGTGGATGCAAAATAATAAAAAAGAACTTGAGCCAGATCATGTTTAGGAACTTTTCATTTAAAACATGGCCCATTGAGCAGAATTGCATCACACAGTCGAAAATATGAATTACAACTAGTTTAGCTTTTTTGATATAAGGTTCTGCAGGAAATATTTTCACACTGAGTTTACCTTGCATACCTTTTTGGCTTCTTTTTCTTTCAAGCATTGTTTTTACTCCAGTTGCTTTTTTTGAACCAGTTTTCAGTTCAACATGGGAACAGTTTGATCAGCACACTTGAGGGACAGGGACTTCCTAAGTCGGCTTCACTGCTGGGTCTGAAGTGTTGTAAGACTGGGATCAAGGTCACAGTACCTCTATTTGTGTGGCCATGTCAGGCTTTCTTATCCTTGTGGTATTTTAAGTGTCACTCTGTATTTCTTAAGTGCCACTGTCAACTTAACTGCTCCCGGCTTCCCATTCATGTCCATGCAGTGCTTTTTCCATCGTGCTGTCAGATCTGTTTGGGCACTTGCACACTTAACAGGACTGGGAATGGATCCATCTGAAAATAACCATTTATTTTTCTGGGCTGTTTTACAGATGGATGAGCTCTCTGGTCAAGTTCATTGCTTGGCTGCTCAGACAGCTTGGCTGGCAGAGCAGAGAGGGAGCTAAGATGGAGAAGTTCAAACGAGCTGAAATAGTGCTGTTGCCAGACATGAAACCCATTTCTTATTGCTCTGCTGTGAACTGCTTGTTTGACACCCTGTGCATCTGATGGAGCAAAGACAAATCTTGCTGTCCTTTTGCCTAGATCATTCAATCTTGCATAATGTTGACTGAGGAAAAAAATCGTCATTTATGTTTTTAAGAACCCCATTGTTTCATCTGCTCCCCTGAAGAACCTTGAGGACTTTTTCAGTCCCCTTAAATGAAAGGCGAAGTGATGTCCAAGAGATTCAAGCCAGCTTCCCACACTCCGTTAGCAGTGGAATCTAGCCACAAGTGATGAAGCAGCATTATTGGCAGAGGAGCTACTGGATGATATTGATGAATCTGCTTGGATGCAGTTTCTGAATTTTGTGGCAAGTGATAACCTGCTGAATGGCCATATTCTCTGTTATTCCTTGTTTTCTCTTATCCTGCTATTTTTTTTTTTCCACAGTAGGCAGAACTGAAGGCACTTCAGTAATAGCCTTTTGACACTGGAGGATATTTAAATCTGTAGGCTTGCTTTTCCTCTGACCCATAATCATTATTGGAACTGGTAAGAAGGTGGTAGATACCCTTTATCTTCCAACATCAGAAATACATTTAATCATTCAGGTCTGTGGTAAGGAGTTTAAAGATGTGATTACAGTTAGAAACTATAGAAATTGAGTTATGCTAAGGGGAAAGAATAAAAGATGCTTTTTAGTAGCTTACAATAAGTGGAATAGGAAGATGGAATATTGTCTCAAATTTGATTCCCTTCATTGCTCATCTAATAAGGTACAAGTATTTGAATTAATTTAAATAACATTTTCTCATTTTTGTCTTAAGTGAGCACTTCTGAAACTAGTATATCCAGCTGCACATATTGCATGTCAAGATATTCTTTTCTCTTGTCATCCTGATCTCTGTGGAAATTTAGACTTCAGATATGACAAGTAAAACAATCATCCTTGAAGTACAGTTGCTTCCAGCGGTAAGAGACTATGCCAAAACCAGAAAAGCATTATTTTTCATATATTGTACTTGACATACAAAAACTCTTGGGTTTTTTTTACTTGAATAGTTTTAGACACCTTTATGTTTGATAGACTAAGAAAAAATATCTATGCAGGTAACACTGCCCTCTGCCTATTGGTAGTCAATTAAATGAGGCATTTGTACACAATTTTTAAACAGCTGCTCTTAAGTGACTTCACCAGGACATGTACTTGAGACTAGATACCTTTGCAGTTGCATTCTACATCTGTTTATACTGTTATTGCACAAATGTGAGTCTCGTATTGTTGGAAGAGTTTGGCATTTGCACTATGAGGGTCCTGTGGTCTTAAGTTCTCAATACAATGCATTGGCTTCTCAGAAATAAGCTGAGAGCTGAAAAGGGAGAAAAGTGGTTCATGCACAAGCTGGCAGATGTAATTTTGCTCCTAAAACCCCTGAAATGACACCTTATGTTTATAATTGATTTTTTTAAAGAAATAATTGGACTCCCATTTCTTGTTCCCTTTTAAATTACTTGAACTACTGCAGGTCTATCTAGAAGCCTGTGTCAGCATGCAGTTTTGAGGAAAATGGTGGCTGCCTAAGATTATCCCCACTGTTGAGGATGAACTAGAAACAGTTCTGGGGTTCTTGATATCATGGCAATGGAGTACTTCATGTTCAGTTTGTGGTTTCCTATACTCCCAGGTTTTGTTCTTCAGAATTTCTGCCCACTATGTATTTGTGCAATTAATTCTCCCTGAGTGTAGTACTTTGAACTTACCATTTCTGAATTGCATCCTACCTGTCCTGTGTTTCTTCAAGGCCATTTTGAAGTCTGTTTTTTTCCACTGTGGTGCTCGCAACACTTGGCAGCTTGTTATCGTTTGAAAGGTGTCTTTGCTACATTATCATCCAAGACAGTAATGAAAATGCAGAATAAGACCAATGCACTTGTCTAACATGAATCTCTATGTAAGGTACTCTTAGACTATAAAATTCCTTATAGTAACCTAGTGAAAATTACTCTTTGAATACAGTTTTCCGACTTGTTTTGCGGTCAGCATACAAAATCTGTAACTCGACAATATTCCCGTGTTTGATTATGGGAATGTTGTGTGAGACAGTATCAAAAGCCTTATTAAAGCAATAGCTGTATCATCTCCGTGGCATCTCCTACAGCCACAGGGTATTTTTCCTTCTAACCACCTGAAGAAAGGGCTATTTGCTATGTGCTTGTTGTTCAGTTCAGCAGGCTATCGATTGAAAATAGAAGTATTGACACAAGCAGGTTTTACTAGAATGAACAAAATATGAAGATTCCTCCAAAGGCACTTTTTGTTTTATTAAAAAAATAAGGAACCAGTCAAATAGTTGGGTAAATGAAATTATTCTGCACAATCTAGCCTGCACTCAAAGCTGGTAGTGCTTTAAAATACAGATCTCTCCTGCAATTACATACTTTGAGGTTTCTAAGAAGAGAATACTGGTTGTTTCCTACCAAACTGAAAGGAAGTTACAGCTTTAATGAGTGTGTCTGGATTACAGGATGTAACAAGGAAAGTCTAAGTAATTATAAATTCCCTGCTTCAGAGGCATCTTGGAAGATCTCTGAATAAAGATATAGTTTGCAGCTGCTGTCAGAATTGTATTTCTCCTGTTGTTTTGTGGGGTTTATTTGAATTTCAGTTTATAGAAGTAGTTGATAGTCAGTGTGTCTAACTGTCAGGTAGCTATGTGAGGAGTTCTGCATATATGCAACTTCAAAACCAAATGTATATCCCTATTAATTGAACTCAGTATATTCTGCGGTACAGATTAAGCCATGAAATATCAGTGGCAACACATTTTGCTCAGTAGTATGATATGTATCTGCTGTTTGTCTCCTAAAGTGAGTAGGTTGATCTTTCTTTTAGCTTAGTGGCACCAATAAACTGTGAAAAACTGTCCATTGTAAACAAAGTCCCTTCATGGTGACAGGCTGTTTCAGTTCCTACCTCAGCAAAAATACTCTGACTTTGCCACCTTATTTCCTATTATGTATTTTCTTTTTTAACACCTCTCCAGTCTTATGGTGATAGATTCATAACTAGCTCTTCCTATCTTCACATTTTCATGGGTTAAAAGACATTTTGAACATTTTTATTTGCAGTACATTTGAAGCATTAGATCCTTGTATCTCTTTCTCTTCCACTGAAAGTCCTTTGCCAGAAGCCCTTGACTTGGTGCTACGACAGTGCAGGATCATGGAGTTGCTTTTACAAAACCCTGGAAGGTCTGTTTCACAGGACAGTTTTGATTTCTGTAAAGCTTGTTTGGCAGTAAAATTAGAAGTTGCTTAAGGCTGTTGCTGTATTGGTGCAGCACAGTGATGTATCAGTTGCAACATTTCCTTAGATTAACATTAATTTTTAGAACTAGGGTTAACTTGAACACAATAAAAATGATCAAAAGTCTCAAAAGCACAATCGGTGATGAAAGACTGAGAGGAGCGGGTTTATTTAGCTTGGAGAAGAGAAGACTGAGGGGAAGTATGATAATAGTCTTCAAATACGTGACAGGTCACTGCAAAGAGGAAGAGGATGAGCCTTTGCTTGTATCATACTTCTTGGCTTTTGAATCCAGTCCAGCAAGGTCACCCAATCTAAGATATATATTATTTCTAGTGCTGCTGTGAAGTCATTGGTACTGTTGTCAGTCCCTGAGCCAGTGGAACAATCAGGGTTTTTTTGCCAGCTAAAGCTGAAATCTCATCTGCAAGCTGTTGCCTTGTAAGTGAGTGAATGCAGGGACCTTAGCCTGCTGCTTGGATCAGCCACTGAAGGCAGGTTTTCCTATCACACTCGATTAATCTTTTCCTTTCACCTCTCTCTTCTCTCACTGTGTTTTGGGAACCAGCTAGTGTTAGCTGCAGTTTTTTGGTTTTTTTTTTCCATGGTCAGTTGCCCACTAGAATTTGGGCTGTTCCGTCACAAAGGGTAGTTAACTTTTAGTGAAAAATGAGAGGAGAAAATAGTGTAGGAAAGTACTGTGGCTGTGCCCATAAGGTATAGGTTCAGGTGTAGTTGACAGTTACCAGCTTGTGCTAGAACTCATTTGATGGCTTTCTGCCTGGAGAGATTGCAAAACTGCCTAAGTTTTGCACAGCTGATCAGTAGTAATCTTCTTTATTGCTAAAATAAAGAATGAGACAACAGAGAGAGACTGATAACCTCTGCTCTTGTGCACAAGTGAGGAAAATCTTCCTGTTGGGGGGCTCCCTCTAATATTTATTTTTCCTCGGCTTCTGGGAGGTAGAGGCATATGCCTCTGCTTAAGCCTCTTGGCCCTCATTCAGTGACCTGGCAATTTTTATTCTGGTGAAAAATTTGGAGACAGTAGGTAAATTGTAGAGTCCTGTAGGACTTGCACCCTGGCTCCCTGTTTACTGTTATCTCTCCTTGCTAACCCAGAGGGGTCCCAGAGTTCAGCAGCCAAATAGCTGCAATCATGTGTTCAAAGTTAGCAGTGCTGATTTTTTTTTTAATCCGATATTTTGAAAAAGACATTTTGAATTGTTCTGAAAGAGCTTGAGCAATTTTTGTTTTTCCTTTCAGTATCCTTTTCCAAAGTATCCCCACTCTGATATCTGTAGTCACCATCAGGTTGCCCAGGTATTTAACCCAGTGGGGCTTCTGACCGATTAGTCATTTGGTAAATGCCAGAGTTTCAGACCAACAGGGTTTAGGACAGGGGAAGCCTGCCATTATTAGATACATTTACAGAAAGAAGCAATCAGCCTTTCTTAAAATCCCAAATAATTTCCTTGCAGTGGAGGAGTAAGTTGCAATTCTAGTGAAAACCTTGTAGGCTGTTTTTGGTGTTCACACGTCTGCCATAGATTCAGGTATGGTTTCACAGCAAGCTTTAGACCACGCTGCTGTTGAAATAGTGGT
This sequence comes from Harpia harpyja, assembly GCF_026419915.1. Lineage (NCBI taxonomy): Eukaryota > Metazoa > Chordata > Aves > Accipitriformes > Accipitridae > Harpia > Harpia harpyja. The sequence goes on from NC_068962.1 coordinate 5,217,470, forward strand.
CCTGCCCTGCAAATATATTGCTGAGTTTTCGTGTGGCTCATCCAGTTGTTCTGAGTTAGCCCCTGGCTGGCTGAGCGCTACAGCCGATGTAAGGGCAGGTGCAGGCAGGGAGGGAAGGGCCGGTGGCACCCGTGGAGGACACGGTGCGCGGCTTGTCGCAGCAGCGGAGTGGGAAACTTCAGGCTCAGGACCAGGCTTAGGTCAGGCAGCAGGATCTGCACCAGCACTGTTTGTCCAGTGCCTGCCTTGCACTGGCAGTGCTGTTTGTCCCGTTTGCCCAACACGTTGTGAACTGTTTCTTTCATGAGATCATGGGAACTTGTCCCCCTCCTATTTTCAAATTCCCGTTACCTAGGCCAGATGAGTGAATGACTTTACTGTCTCTTTTCTCTTTGCTTTTGGATTGACTCCTCTGTCAGCCTTGAATTATGTTGTTTTCCAGCAATGCATTCTCTTTGCCCTTGCTAATTCTCAGTACGGTGACGTGCCAGGTTGATTAAAGAGGTCTCCTGAATGGTCTTCTCTATCAGCATAGTAGGTATTTTTTCCTTGCTTTCGCTCTTTCTGGATTTTAGAGAGAGAGATCGAAGGATTAAAAAAAGGCAGGAGTGGTGGCTCATCTTCTCTGGCTTCATGCAAATTGTGTCTCCTCATGGACATTTCTAGAGCTGACGACTGGGTTATCTGATTGTCTCTGCTGACAGGAATGACGTTAATTACAAGTGACTCTGAGCGATAAGGTTCCACAGATATCTATTGTTGGACTGGGCCATCACATTAGGAAATCATCAAATTAACTGGAAGTGACTGGAGTGAACATGAGAGGCGATTTTTTTATTTGTGGGTCGCTACTTCAGTCCATTACATTCTTGCTGTTTATACAGTTATAACAAATAAGTGGCTCCATGTCTACAGCTAAGGAGGACAGCTTTAGGGCCCACAGGGCTGTAATTCCATGGACACATATACTAGCTGAGCCAGTCTCAGACGGAGAGTCCTGTGGTTCCCTGTCCCCAGGCACTGGCTTGTGCCCTCGAGTTTGTACACATGGGGTGAAATAGGTGGAAGATGCATCCCTTGAGAACTGACTTGAGCAAAACAAAGACAAAATCTATTTTTCAGCTGAGTAAGTTCCCCAATCCTGTTTATTGTAAAGCCGCAAAAAACATCTGTGTCTGCCAAAAGGAAATGGAGATATGGGATGGGAGAGAGCGGGTAAACCCATGAGGTAAGAGACTACTTATCTCAGAGGCAGAGCCAGCTGATGCTAAAACAAAGTGTTTGTTGAACAATGAATTAAGGCAAGTAGTGGCAAGTCTGCTTAAGCTGTCCTAAGCAACTTCTGGGCACCAGCCCCATCTTTCAGGCAGTTTATTCTAATTCCTGTGTCTCCCAGTCTGCTGTTTGTGCAGTTGGGGAACTGACCCAGCTGAAAAAAAGCAGGGTTTATGTGGGGATTTGGGGTACGGTCAGTTTGAAACCTGTTCACTCCCAAACATCTGCCCTCATGAAGAAGAGAACAGGATCAAACTGCTGATGGTGGGAGGAAGGTGGGAGTTGTTTAAGCTGGCATTACCGCTAAAGAAAGGGATAAGCAAACCAAAGGAGACATGCATTTGTTCATATGAGAAGGGCAGTTATTGTTGTTATAAACACTCTGGGTTTTTTTTAACAATTGGCTTAAAATTCTGTATCTTGAAATGAAAAGATTTCTCTTTTTCCAGTGTGAAAGCCAAAGCATTCATTCATACGTGCTGAGAGTCTATTTCATAACTCACATTTGCAGTCACTGGGCTTGTCTTTACTATTTTTAATTTTCTTCTATAGCTGCTGTGTTTCTTCTGACTCTCTCTACTTAGTCATATATGAGTCTATTTTTTTCTACTTTGTTTCATTCACTGGAGCACGTGATCTGTTCTGTTTCATCCTTGCACTAGAATGATTGGATTCTGTTAATCTTACAAGGTAAAAAAAAAGAAAAGGAACAAGAAAAAGGCTATGATTTGGAAAGTGAGGTTTATGCTCTAATATTTGGCTCTTTACATGTGTGAAATTCTCTTTGCAAGTAGTGGACCCATCATCATATAATGGAAGAAGTAGACTGAAATCGAGATCACATAAAAGAATAGTTCCCTAATTACTGTTCTCAGTACTTCTCTTTAGTAGATAATCCAACTGTTTTCTTTTTCAGGAGGATGAACTATCTTTGTTTTTCATGAGGCATGGTGGTAATGGTAATGGGGTGGTAATGGTAATGGGGTGGTAATGACTTGCCATATGACCTCTTGCCTTGCAGTGGTAGAGGAAGAAATAGACCTGAGGATTCCTGGTCCCCAGCCCTTGATTTAAATTTCTCCATCTTTAAGCATAATTCTGGCCTCTGTCTTGGAGTTGTCTTGCTTACCTATCTATGCAGTTGGTTAAAAAGACAGAATGTGAATGCTGGAAGCATGGGGGATGTTTACAGTCCAATGGGATACAAGTTAGTACCCTAATCAGTGCTCTTACACTTGCTACCTGCAAAGTTATTTTTCTTTTGATATCCTGTGTGAGGGATTGATTTACGCATACTACATAATTCTGGTCAGCTAAGCAGTTTCCTGTAACAGTGAAGAAGCCAAAATTGACACCATTCAATGTGGATCCATCATGTAACACACTCTTACCTATCATGAGACCTATCTGTGCAAAATAGATATCTGGTGTAACCTTATACCGGTGTGAGCTGTGCAGAGCTGGTTTCACACTCTGAAGTCATCCATTATTTTCAGAAGGCTTTGCTTGTCCCCTCTGCCTAGCCTCTCAAAAATAGGTTTATATTAATAACTTTATGGTAGGCATTTTGTGTTGAAATACGTTCCTACTATACTGGGATTTTTGTCCATCCAATAAATGTCCACCATGATAAGCAATAGAACATAGTGCTCACTAAATTTAGAGGAGAGATTCTTAGTCTTAAATTATTCACCAAAATCTTATTTATTTTTGTCAGTATCAGCTAGCTTTTAAGTAGTAAATGAATTGCTGAGTATATCTAAAGAAGAGCCTGTCAAGTGATGAGTATTTGAATTCAATAGCTTCATCAAGAGCGAGATTCCAGCAGAAATGAAGGAAGTCTTTCTTCATTTGTCAATCTTTATAACTGAAACTGAAGCAGAGTTATAAATTACATCTTTCCTCTGGCGGGAGCTATTCATGGTGGATAAGTGTTTGTTACGCTATGCCGTTATCCTTGCTATTGATGTTTTTTCATGCTCACTTACTCAGACTTCCTGTGCTGCTGATTTTAATTCCATATGGAGGTACAATGGCATAAGAAGTCGTCTGTGCTGGCGCAATGAGAAATCTCTTATGAATAGATTATGACAACGTTGTACTTTTATAGCAACCAGAGAAGCTATGAAATTAACAATTGATTGCCTCACTTTTCAATTAGTCTTTGCACTGTGACAGGAACATTACTGCTCTGCTTCTCTGCCCTACTAATGAGGGAAGACTCAGCTACTGGAAGAGATTCTAGCATCAGGTCCTACCTTCATTACGTGCTAATTCTGTATTTAACCTGGGTTTTCCCCTTTGACACGGGATGCGTTGTTGAATCTAAAGCAACCGTCAGAGCCACACATGAAAGGACTGTCATAAGCCATCTTGGTGGCTTTTTATCAGCTGTAGTGCCAGGTGGATTCACTGAATGCATGTACTCATACAAAGAAGTCATCAGTCTTTTAACACTGACCCACAAGCTTTCTGGGCACTCATTCCCATATACTACTTACCTGTGCTGGTGCTCTCTTTGTATCATTGGCCTAAAATGGGAGACACATAACCTTTTCGTAGCATCTATTATCCCAGCCTGCCCACAATCTCTTCATTTTCAGTCATCTCTACATTTTAAGCAGCAGAGCAGTGGGCCCTCAGAAACCCAAAGCTCTTTAAACCAATTGCTTGACTGCAGGAACATGTCAGATGCCTGGTGTCAGTCTGAGCTGAAGAGAGCAAAACCTACTACTTTAATAATGAAGGAGGAACACTGAACATCAACCTGCTGCTGTTTGCCCAGAGGGTTGGGGGATCTGAAGACAAGTGTAGAGAAGAGATGAAGGGGCTGAGGGGTAGTGGCTGGAAATCCAGTGGTAAAAATTCCAGTGATTAAATGGGCTGCACACTGGCACCGGTGGGAGCATGGGGCAAGGGCAAAGGTATCTGTGTCAAACATGGCACCTGCAAAGACCAGTCAGCCAGCAAAGGGACAAGGGGGAAAGAAAGAAGGATGTAAGTGGCCTCACCCTGCCCTGGACAAAAGGTCAGCTTTATTTACAAGATGTATATCACACAAAGAGTATAAGCAGCACAGATTAGGACTCAGTATCTCAGGACAGGAAGATGGAGGCAGTTGTCTTTATTCCCGTTTCAAAGGACAGTTTGAAACATAAGGAGTGTGCTTCATCTTGAAAGCTCACCTTCAGCTTTCTCTTTGGAGATAGCACCATTGCTCATTTGCCAATGGATTTCCCACTTTCCTTCTTCCTTCATCCTGATCACACTCTTCAGACTGTTTGGTTCAGGTATGAGGAGGCAGAAAAGGCAAGCAGGACTTTATTGTTGGGTGGGTTTTCCATGCGACCACAGTTGTAGCTCTAAGTTGGTAGAATGGCTCTGCTAGGGTTGTAAATGCTACTTCCCTCTACTAATTTCTGGGATCCCTTTTTCATTCATGCACTTCAAAATAGCTGGCAAATGGAGAAAAAAGAGGAAATCTAGCACTTCACAGCAGGTGATTTAATTGGCTTTTTCCAAATGAGTAGCATTTATATACAGACTTAAAAATTGTGTCCACCTCTTGATCAAATCTAAATTGTCAGGTGTTTGCATGCTTCCCTACCTGTTCAAACCACTTGCCTATTTAGGCAGCCTGCAGGGTATCACATACCAGACTATTGTCTAGCTGATTTAATTTCTTTCTGGAGAGGAATAAGACAGAATTTGTCACTTGCTAAGAATTCCAGTCAGTCATTATTTTGTAAGAAAAACATTTCTTGTCTGCCTCTGTAGTTTGCAGTCCCTGTACTGTCACTTGATTACTTGAGCTCCTTCAGAGCAAGGCAGAGAAAGATTTCTGTGGTACAAATGGAAGGTGTCACCTCATACATTGTAAATAAACTGGTTTTTTTTTTCTTCCATTGCGGTATTAAGGGTGAGGTCTCATAGCATAGCACAGCACATCTGAAGGTCACAGTCATGTGAAAAAGCTAGTTTCTCTCATTTCTCCCTCTCTTCCTCTTTTCCTACTCTTCCTCCTGTCACCTGCTGCACAATTGTCCCCTCCTTCTTTCCTGGCACTCCTCTTGCCGTTGGTGGGCCAGTTCAGCTCACTGAACCCCTAAAAAACTACCTCAACATGAGCAAGTGAATATTCTTCTGAGGATTTAGTGAGGCAGATCAGCTCAGTTGAGCTGCCAAGCCACGCAAAGGATGGAGCAGGAATGCATGGAAAGGAATGGCGGAGGAGGCAGCCCACCCCTTGTAGCAGCAAGATCTGGCTCTTAGATCTCGCCAGCTGCAATGTGAAACCTTACCTGAATGGAAGCTTGCAGAAGTCTGAAAAGGGCACAGCATAACCACCACTGCTATTGTGTCTTCTACTAACTGGCCTACCCACCTCCTTTACTTCAACAACTGTTTTGAATAATTAGAAGTTAAATTTAACTCCAAATTTCTTCCCTGGGGATAAGTCCCTCTAAGAATAATTCTCAACAGACAGAAGATTAATGACAGAATGAGCAAACAACAGGAGCCAGTGGACCTCAAAAAGAACAAAGATGGGACTAATGTGTCTTCTAATCCCTAGGAGTGGGTCCTTCTCTCTATTATATTTGCACATACTTTGACCAAATTAGGGCAGCTACTTTTTTAGCGTCAAGGATTTTCAATGCACGTGGAAAAAAAAGAATGTTTATTTTTGTAACAAGCACATAAGGATTCTATCTACATACAAAGCAACAACCCCAGTGCCCAAACATATGACTTTGTCCTACTTTCCAGGCACTCTTGAGTATGTTAGAGAACTTGTATTCCTCACTATCTTTGCTCTGGCAGCTGTATTGCTTGCTGTGGCTACGTACAGCCTCAGGGCAGGCGTGAAACATGACAGAAGTATGCTAACATTGCGAGTGTGGCCATACTGTAGAAGGGTAGGCTAGAACATGTGGATGAGCTCTGATTAATCACCTCTGGGATTGGCAAAAGTTAAGACAAGGGGTTTTTGCTTTGTGCCTCATGCGTTGCGCAGCAGGTACGTTATTTCTCTGCCTGAGGAGCGATGCTGGGAGGATAAATCATTTGTGTAGCCCTTTATTGCTACAGTTGCTGTATCTTGAACTGACTAGCTCATCAGGGTGAGCTACCAAAGGGGTGCGTATGGGCATAGTCACCTTTCCGTAGAGGCAGCTCTTCCAAGCTGGAAGTGGGGGAGGTGGTGCGTGGTTTGAAGGTGTTTGTATTTTAATATGCCCCTGCCACACTGCTGATGGGCTAGCTGTTTCTGTGAATAGGCAGACTTCAGCATATTCCTGTATCAAAACAAAAAGTGCTCATTTAACAGTTAAAAGCAACTCCGTTTTATTATCTTGTGTAGCACTATTCTGCTTCCAGGCTGACACCCTTGGAGGATACTGCTTTAGGCGCATTTTAACTACAGGCATTTCTCCTCCACTAGATTCTCAGCAGACAGGGATTAGAATGCGGTACTTGGCTGAAGCTGTCCTGCTGACAGATCGCAGTGACCTTGCTGTGACTTCTGTTCTGATCTCACTGGCACTGCTTGAATTTGACACACTAGAACATGAGATACTGGCTCCATTATGCCACTAATTGGTATCCAGAGCATTGTGTTCCTGCCTCCTTCACCATCTGATGTGGGTGGCAGATAGTTCCAATTTATCTTTGCTATGTGATTTAGGAGGCTTAAGTCTCTATCATCAGCCAGTTGATGCCCTTATCCTTTCATGTGGCTGTCTTTATCATATGCAGGTGTAGAGCTTAACACAGGCTTGTATGGTAGGTGTGGTTGGTCTCCTTATCTTATTGCTAGGTGCTCTTCTGGAATGGAAGGAAATTATTTGCTCACTGATCATGGATAAAACACACTAAATATTTTTCTCATGCATCTTTAGAGGTAGATCTTAAAATATTTTCTTTATTTGTCAAATATACAGTAACAAGGTATTCTATTTCTGCAAGGTTATTTAATTTTTGGACTGCATAGACTGATTTTTACTTTTGTCTAGCAGTAGCGTGGAAGGCAACACAGTAGGAAAATCCATATCCGTAACCAAAATACTTAAGAGTTTTCTCTGAATGGCAGTTTTTGCTTTTATAATGATTTTTTTGTCCAATAATCACAAAGCTGGACAAAAAGGTCAGCAAACTGAAAGAGAAAACAACTCCACGTGCATGATGTCTATAACACTTTTTTTTTCCCCATGGACAAAAAAAAAAGATGGTAGTTTTCCAAAGTCCAGTTTTGACAGTCCTACAAGTTGGAACTTCATGCTGTTAATTTAATCATTAGGGAAGTTTATGACCCTGAAGATTATGAGTTGCAGATGCCTTGGTATCAAGAGGGAACAAATAACAAATCTGGCCCGGAAGGAGCACAGGGAGTAGTTGTAAGCAGCAAACTACCTGACACAATTAACAGAAAAATAAGTTGTGGATTTATTACTGTAGTTTTTCCAGCTGAAAGTAATAGTTATTTATTTCTGGCACTGGTTAGACACCAATGGCTAAATCCACAGGGGGACTTGAGCATTGTCAAAGTGACACTTAACTTGCAGGGTCATGGCTCCCTGGGTGGAATTCACAGCCTGCTGTTAGACCCTGTGGCTCCGAGGCAATCCGTGGAAAGGCAGGTGTCTTGAGAGTAAGATGCAAAGCAGTCTGTAGCTACCTAAAATATCAAACGTGAAGTGTTGAACTGCCTGGCAGGTTTGAACCCCACATCTTTCTCCTGGCTCATACTAGGCTGTAGGAGTGTGCCTAGGCTAAATGAAAATCCATATCCTCTTTTTAGACACATAAGTGCACCCTTTAAAAATGGGGTAGATGACCAATGGTGCATAGAAGGTAGAATGTAGATAGGCTGTGGATGGCTGGGGACAACTCCCTGCTGGGGAGGCTCTTTCTCATCCTTGATTCAAGGACCATTCATGCATTTTACACTAGCCTGCCCACAGGACTCAGTCTTCCATCTGAAGATTCCTATGTGGGCACAAGAATTTCCAAATCTTAGAAGTAGGGTAAGGGCAACTGATAGGAGAACTTGCAGGGGAAACCACGGAGCAATTGTCAGCATACATATGAATGCAACTCACATCCCTGAATTGGTTTATTGTAACTGTGCCACGTTTCTCCTTTCTCTGAACAGGGAATAGTTGGCAAGCTATAGAAGAGAACTTCTGATAATATTGACAGGGTGAATTAATGACTCATAAACTGTACTAATGAGGCTATTGCAGAATGGAGTTCAAGCAGGAACATTCAAAAAGAGTTTAATGCACAGGACATGTTAAGGACCAAGCTCTTTCTTTTACACTTTCATCTCTCTGATTATTTTTTAATGGCCTACAAAACCTGACAGATCTGAACAAGCAGATACTCTTTATTAGGAAACACTGAAGATTGATTTCCTGATTTTATTGGCTCCCTTTTTGAGTACAGGTGCACACAACTAAAGGCAGATTTATTTCTTCAATAAAGATGTGACAGAGAGAGGCTGGTAAAAATCTTCTCTTTTCCTCGACCTTAGTCACATGACCTAATTTGGGGTTAGAAAATCCCACAGCAGAGGTTATCATCTGCTGAGTACAGCAGTTACAGTTCACAGTGCTTTTTTATAATGATCATACAGCTGAATTAAAGCTTTAGGCAACGATGTTGAATGGTGATAAACTACTGCCCAGTAGTTTGGTGACTTAAGAAAGGACTATACATGCAGTTTACCAATTTGTTTTTCCTAGATCATATTATGGTTGAAGAGCATGTTGGTCACTATGCTGGTTTCCTAGAAGAACAGCTAGTTGCTTTATGACTTTTTGTTATTGTTACTTATTGAAACAAACTTACTTAGATATTTTCATGGTCCCTTTTTCCATTGTTTCCAAGCTTCTCCTAAGTATCTGTTGATTTCTCCTCATAATTTCCTTGGCATTTCTTATGTCATCATAAGTATTTGTAATATAGAGGGGAGAGAGCTTTTTTTTTTTTTTTTTTAAACAAAGGAAGAGTCTTAATCAAGACACAGTTGCCAAAATCATTACAAATTGAAGGATTCTCTACCAGGCAACATGTACACAGCAGTGTTTAGTAGTTCAGCAAGGTGCCACATTCAAACCTATGATCAAGACATCACAAGATGGCTTGATTTTTTTCTTAGAGGTTGGCTAGACTTTTTTTCAAGAGGTTAGACCTCTTAGAGGTTAGGACCTCAGGCTGCGGTTCCATGATATGAGGCATCTGGTGGCAGCGCCAGATAAATGGGTTCCTGCTTCCTTCTCCTAGTACCTCCACATACTCTTTCCTTCCCTTGCACTGCAAGGAACTAGCCCCTTGGTCAGCCAACACAGAAGTCATGAACCAGATCAAGGAACTAATCCATGTTAAAAAATAACCTTTGTTTTGTTTTTAACTTGGACTGGCTCCTTGGTGGAGTTCACGGCAGGGTCTCAGAAGTGGTGGTGCAGGGGTGGTGTTTCACCGTGCAGCTGTGAAGGACCTGCTTGGCCAACGGGAGGTGGAGCTCCAGGACGGGATGTTTCTGCCAAAAATTTGTTACTGCGGAACTATGGTCTCGGATTTCCCATCTTCCCTAGGAAGAGCAAAGCCTTTTTCTTGCCTCCTTACTGACTCCTTGGCCTTACTTAAAAGGGACCTGAGAACTGCACAACTACTATTTAACCTTTTTTTTTAGTAAGGCCACTGTGAGAGCATTCTAGGTTTACTCTGAGCAGATTAAAGTATTTTATTCCACTATTGACCACTTAGGTCTTGAAAGCACAGTGATTATTCCCTACTTCCTATCTTCAGTTGTTGCTGAAGCAGTCATTTTTATTGAATTGCTTAAGCGTAGCATGGCCAAAGGTTGGGGAAGCTATAAAACCACAGGTAGCTAAAAATTCTCCAACCTAAAGTCATGTTTGAGGAGCGATAACCTATCATCAATAGCTTTGCAAGTGGAATGACAGACTCTGTTAATCATTGTGAATAGGCTGCTCTGAAGAGTTCAGATACTGTCACCAAGGAGTGGTCCAGTCCACCCCTCATTAGGGTGATGAAACTGCCCTACTTCAGAGGCCTGAAGCCAAACCTTCAAGGTACAACCAGTTAGCCTGCATTGCTGGGGTGTGGGCCCTCTCCCGCACCCTTGGGAGGAGAGCAAACCAAAGGTGGTGCTGGCTAGAAAAGCAGAAGTTGCCCCACCAAATGGCAGTTTCCACAGATCCAATCATAATCTCATAATCCAGGGGAGAATCCCCCACTTCTCTATGGACTGTGAATTCCCCCAGGCCTTGGTGCCATGACTGTTCCTGCCTGACATACCCCCTCCTGGCTCACACAGCGGTACAAACCTGAGCCAGATAACAGACAGACACAGGACTACAGTTCTGTTGAACGCATTCTGGTGTGGATATTGGCTCTGTGTGTTTATTCAGGCTTTACAGTGCCCACGCAAAGATGGGCAGTGATTGATCTGGCATAAAATCTGCCAGTGCAAAATTAATCCATCAAAAATGCTTTATTACGTTTGAACCAGCAGAGCGAATTTATACTGGATGAGTGCCTAATGTCCCATGGCCATGGCACTTCTGGGTCCGTTTCCTGTTGCCTTGGGGGAGAATTTACCATACTGTTGAAGATTTGTAGACCAGAAAGAGTGGGACCAGGTGAATTTGGGGCGAGGAGTACTGAGGACGATTCTTGGATAGGTGGAAAGGAGCTAGTTTTGGAGCTGATAATCAAGAAGCTTCATGAGAACTATGCTTTGAGGAATGATGTAGAACAAGGGATCTCTGGATTCAAAAAGGCGGCTGTGGGAAGGCCTCTTATTAATGAACGAAAGCAGAAGGTGGGTCTGTCTTGTGTTAGAGTGTGCTCCCTGCTGTTGAACAGATATGTCTCAGCATAACTCCTCTAAGGGATACTGCTGAAAACACCCTACGTCATTGGTTTTGTCAGGTCAGGGGTGATGTAGCCCATTACTGTTATTTGAGTAAAGAGGTGTGTACATCCGTGTGTACAAACACAGGCAAGACCATGTCATTTTTTGAGAAACTTAATGTCTCCGTCTAGACAGGCATGATCTGTACTTTGAAGGTTCAGACTGGAAGCACTACTAACAGGAAGGGTTTAATTGCTGTCCTTGGAGCCTGGTTCTCACCCAGCACGGCCTGATACCAACAGCTATCTGCTGTCTACCATTCCCTGCTCTCGAAGAATAGACGGAGATAGAGGCCATATAAACCGAAGGCATAAAAAGGCGGGATTAGGTTTTTTTTAGGGGAAAAAGGTAAACGCATACCTTAAAATGCAGACGTAGGAGTGGGGAGTTTGGCGTGTTACCTTTAGAGAAAAACATTATTAAACATTTACTCAGGGCCTAGAGATTCCCAGATATGTTTATCTAGAAAAGGAAGATAAATTAAAAAATAAAGTCAGGAATAACTGTTTGTAAGTAGGCTGGGTATCTCACAAAATGACTCAACCTGCCTGGAAAATGTTGTAATCTCCACTTCAGGCTGGCCTGCCCCTCCCTCCTCGCAGGTGAATGCTCTTGGGAGCTGTGATTTGACCAGCTCCTTTGCTGGGTAAGCAAGGAGCAGCTTGGCTGAGAAAACATTATTTGTAGTACTCTGTTTGTAACCTTGAGAAGATTTCCACGGCAACAGAAGTTGCTGAATAGAGTTGGTCATGACATTTTGACAGAAGAAGTTTTTCCACTAGAAAATGCTGGTTTAATGCAAAAGTGTTGGGGAGAATGATTTGATGATGATGATATTTTGGTCTGAAAAAAATCAGGGAAAATCTGAAAAATGTCTTGGAAGGAAGAGGTTTTTTCTTTTTTAAGCCTGTCACCTTCCCTCCTGGGAGCTTTCGTACCAGGAAACAAGACTACCATCTCTTCCTTTTCTATTTTGGGACTAGTGGTTGAATTCCCAGTTCATCTCCTCTTTTTGTCTCTTTATTGTTGATACTTTTATGAAAAGGCTCTAAACAAAACAGGAGATGAAAGAAGCTGTAAATCCTCAAATATCTAAAGTATTGGGTTTTTTGAAGTTCTGTTTTAGGAAAGAGAAATTCTGAAATAAAAGCCAAATAATACAGTGGAAGTATGTACTATAATTACTTGTCCATTCTGTTTTGTGTAGTTGATTTTATACCATATGGCCTAAAATCTCAGATTAAAACTCAAGTGTTTTGTCGTCTTTGCTCTTCATGAGTTATCTTCGTCCCTTCTCTCTACTCCTAGACCTCAACTGCTGGATGTAGTGACAGCCAGAGACATGTCATTGTATATCATATCCTCTCACTAACATTGTTAGTTTCACCGAGGAGAGGTCTTGGGACCTGCAGGTGCCAACCTAGTGTTTTGTCTCTTTTCCCAGTGGTGGCTCTGTATGAAACCAGTGGAGAAAATGGTATGGGTAATCAGTGTTTCTGCAGAGGCAGTTTTCACAGTTGCTCTGCTTCATGACTCCTTCCTTGCCTATTCAGTATTAAGAATACGAATAAAAATGAAACCATTAATTCTTTGCAGTCAGAAAAGACACGGAAATAGACACCTGTCTTCCTCACTGTCTTCAGCAAGAATGTTATTTTTAAGAGCTTTCCCAATGGGATTTTTGGAAGTGGATTTGGCATTTGAGATCATTAGTCGAATTTGCTGATTAGTTCAGTCACTTGACTGCCTGCTGTCACTAGCTGCCATTTCAGTACCGCCTCTCCTCACACTGCTCTGCTGCCGACATTACAGTAGCCTTCCCCTGTGCCTTCCCCTCCTTCCCCAACCCTTGCCAGATCTTTTTGAGGGTTGTCTTTTTCAGGGTTTCACAGTTGAACATGGGACTATCGCTGCACCATGCAGGGCCAGGTGATGCCTGCACTCCCGGGCTAGCGCCGGATGAGTTCGCTCTGGGCTCACAAGTCCGATGAGGTGGTACAGGGACAGACTGCTTTGGAGACACGGCAGGTCTTCCTCCACAGCAGAGGACTGGTTTACAAACACGTACCGGTCCAGTCAGCCGTAGCGCGTGTCCCCAGGCTGGAAGCTGCTAGCAGTACTGCAGCTACGTCAAAGTGGTACATGGAACAAAATCCAGCCTGCTGTCTTTATCCTGGAAAAGGTGGGAAGCAGATATTTTGGCAGCTGTCAGACACCCAGATACATCCTCCTGCACCTGCCCGTTGGCCAGCACAGTCAGGAACCGCTGCTGCTGCTGCCAAGGAAGAACACAACTCCCTTTCCAGGAGCCAGCCACCACCAGCAAGCTATGCACGTTTGCATGATGTGGACTTGTCTTACATAAATTTGCCATGCAGGAATGTGCCAAGTCACTGGAGGCGATCATACCATGTAAAAAATGCAGGGAATGGTAGCAGGATTTGTCAAATAAGGTATCTGGAGAAAGCGTTACGTTTCTAACTGGAATAGCTAAGATGAACAACAGGATGGAGGTGAGCAGAGAGAGAAATAGCTCAAGGTCATACAGCATGTTAGTAGCAGAGCTGGGGTGAGCATCCAGCATTCTAATTATCAGGCCATTTTCCTACCACCTAATCTGTAGGCTCGTGCTTTAGGTTCAGCGGGCTTACGTCTACTTTGGATATGTTTTTCCTGGAAAACATCGTCTCTACTTACCTCAAACTACATCACACCACACGGTTTGCACTTGCTGTGGCTGCTCAGCATCTTGACGTTGGTGTTAAAACTGGCAAAGGGGCAGATGATATCCCCTTTGTCAAGGCTGACTGATGGAAAAAGGCGCAAAGCCAACATCGAATGCCAACTCTGATAGGAAGCTGACGTAAAAGAGGCTGAGGAACCATATAGGACTGCTGCCCTGCTTATATAACCTGGAATATTTTTTGTAAATGCTCAAACTGACGTGCATTGTGTTTTGGCATGTGTTTGTCAGTGCCCTTGTTTTACAGCCTCACTGAAGACTCTTTGACAGATGGCACTCAAGAGAGCGCTTTTTATAGATGCCAGTGTCCAACTCAGATACAGTTTCTGAAAGCAAAAGGTGTTTGGGGGTGGAGGGTTACGCGCTGCCAAAACATTTTGTGAAAGGTGCTTTAATGGTACTTTATGCTCTTCAAAAAGGGGAGGTATGTGGGAGATGAATAAGGATCTCCATATCTCATGGATGTTAAGTCACCAGATGATTCTGGTAGAAGGTGAACAGCATTTATGAAGTGGAAGAACAAGAAAACAGGAATTTAAAGGGCATATACGCTTTGTCCAGGGGATGCAGGATTTGGGCAGTGCCTATCTAACCTGGTATTCTGGAGAATGGTTTCTTGTCACAGCTTGACCCAGTTCTTACTTGGACACTAAGTGTGTTATAAGTGAACCCAAATGTAGGCTATCTAGTGCTTCATAGCACCTTTCTCCTTTGTGGGACAGGGACCTTGGGGCTGACAGTCACCCCAGTGCAGGCTGTGCCCTGACCCGTGGGGTGCTTTCCCATGGGGGCCAAACGTGGGCAGAGCCGGGTGCTGGTAACAGGCTCCATCGACAGCCCCAGACTGGGGGGGTGATGACCCAGGCCCAGGATCCATCCAGGGTGTCTGTCCGTCCAGGAACAAAAGGAGATGGGTCCAGAGACAGGGTTGGAGGCAAGGCTGCGGTGTGGATCTGAGGTCCGTGCAGGAGGCAAGGCTAGAGGCTGGCACTTTTATGGCATTGCTAGCGCAGGGACCGATGGCTCCGGACTGAGCTGGAATGGGGTCCTGGGCCATGGGCAGAGTGGTGGGAGAGGCCCCAGGTGATGTTCATCAACACCAGTAAGGCCTCTTGGTGCACTTAGGACACTGACATTTTCAGAAGAAGATGTGTTTTTGCTACAGGATGACTCATGTGCTGTGGCTGTCCAGTTTTACCAGAAGAAGGAAATAGAGGTGGTTTCAGCTGCAGGAAATGCAAAGAGTACTTTGTCTCCACTTACCACAACTTTGCAGTTAGGTAGATAAAAGTAAACAATGCATTCCTTATTCTGCTGTCATTAAACCCTTTATTCAGTAGAAGTATCTGGATCTCAGTGTAGCTACTGTTTCTAGCTCTGGAGCTGAAGGATTTGCAGGCTCTGACTCCTTCCCACATTTTTGGGAGCCAGGACACAGCAGTCCAGCCATCTCCGATTCCCAGTCTTCTGGTTGATGCATGTTCTGGGTGGTGGGGATTCAGGCTTCCAGTTGAGGTGTTTGGGGATAAGACGGCAGGCAGGCTGAAAACCAAGCATAGTCAAGGGATTTATTAACCACGGGCACTTTGCTCTTTACAGCTACTAGGGAGCTATATGTATCCCTGAAACAATGCAGGTCCATAAAGTACCTTTTGTGGAAGCCTGTGGCAGAGACAAATATAGAATCCGTTTATTCTTGGAAGTGTTCAGCTGTGGAATCCTTTCTCTTCTGGAAGATATAGATCTACTTTACCACACACTTTACAACTTATGCAGCAAAAGAAGCAAGGCTGAAAAGCTAGTAGCCTTCTCTGGAAGGCATCTCTGAGTAGGATCTTGTGTGCACTGAAGACAGGATCTTTGCAAACCAATGGTATGTGTTCCTGCAGTGAAAGATTATATTGTAGAGCAAATATATTGTAGTGCAGGGGAGATGAAGACAAGGTAATGAAAGCAACTGCGCCATTTTCTAATTCTTTTCTGCAGCCTCAGATTTATTTTTTTTTTTTCTGTGACAGGTTTGTTGTGTGCCACTTCACAGGGCTTAAAAGGCAAATAGAAAATGCTTCACAGTATGAGGCCTACTTTATTAGATTTTTAAACACTAAGAAGCGACTTCACCATCATGGCAATGATATCGATGCCCTGTGTAAGCCATTGGAAGCCTTTAGATTAATTGGATGTATTCCCATCCTTCCTGTGTGCCCTCACCAGAATGGTGGAGGTTAGTTTGCCCATGTCATGTTTGCTACAGCAGAAGGGTGAGATGCCTTCTCTGAAGCGGACCACATCCTAGTGGGCTTCAATCCTTCTGCCTTGTGTAGACAGCTTTTTCCGGTTCATCCTAACCTTTTTTTTCTCAGTTCCAAAATTCAGTCCTTAAGGTTCCTGTCCCAGGCTACCCTCCTCCCCATCTCCTCTCCTCCCATGTACGTGAGAAAAAAGTCTTCTCTTACACCAGGCTATTGCCTGCTAAGCTTCAAACTTCTGTCCCCACGTATAGGGATATAAAGGTTTCCAAAGAGAAAATTTTTAACATGAGTAAAATGTGAGCAAAGCTGGCTTTTCTTCGGATTCAGTCTTACACATTGTTGCACCATTTTGACTGATACTTTCTTAGAGCAGATGTCCAGCTGGAATATTTAAGCTATGGGGATGGAGATCTGGCAAAGTATTCAGAACTAAAAAAACACCATGGAATGGGAATTGTCAGACAATGCTAATTATAGGTGTGGCAAGCAGCTGTAACAACCAACATGGCAATTTCTGCTGCCTCTCTCTCTGTTTTGCTATTTAATGCTCTTACGCTCTGTTGCCTAATTTTAGAGCAAATGCACACTAGCAATTCACAACCAGGTAATGCTTGTAACCATCTGGAACAGAGATTATCTTAAAATGGGAAGTAGAGGAAACACTTTTCCATGTGGTCGTGACGCTGTCTGTTCCTGACCTCTCTAATGACTGGAATTTAGGGAAAGCAATCATTAGAGGGAGGAGAGGAAGGAAACCCAGGGGGAGAAGGTGGAGCGGGACAGAATGCCAGAGCGTCAGAGCCAGCAGAGTCAGTAGGTGCACAAACAAAAGTAGGACCAAAGATTTACAGTGAGTGAGAAGCAGAGTCAGTGTGTAGGTAAAACCAGTTTTCAGAGAGTGTAAGGAGCACTAGGAAGAGAGAAGACTGCAAAAGATTACTTTGAAGAAGCAAAAATGACAAGAATGGGTAAGAGAGAATAAATAAGAACTATGATTTGAGGCTAATAAAAACCACTAACAAACATGCATGGTGGTCCAGTCCTGTTCAGAGAAGCTATCTATCCCTGAAATTGTGATAACGAAGATCAGCTGCTACTTTTGAATTATAATAAATATTTTCTCTGAATAAAGGGCAGGTAGAGGAAGTCTATCCACAAAGTATTGGACTGAAATCTATGTTCTTCCTATAAAAAGAAGAAAAATAATTTGCATTTTTGTAGCTTTTTTTTGGTCCTTTAGTACATGAATCCTGCCCAGTGCTTTTACTCAGTTCATCTTACCTGCCTGTACTTTCTGCATATGAAATCCGTGAGGAGGTTCTGCAGGATTTTTGGTGAGAAGAGTCTTCAGAGCTCAAAGATGCTTTGTGTAGCAGCTCATAAATACCTAACTATGTAAGTTTTAGGATGTGGCAACAGGTACTAATTTAATATAACTTCATTGTTTTTAGTATTAGTCCCATAATCAGAGCAGTATTACCAGACTGACCGGCAGGAACTATAAAGACAGGCATAGTTTTGTGTCAACTGTCATTAACAGTTGCTCATTCACTTTAATGTCAACCCACTTCCAGATACCATAAAAATAGGTTGCATTACATCTGGATGGAGTAAATAGCACGACAAAAATTTGTGTTGTGTGACAGTCACTCTCAAAACACTATCATAGTTCATCACAGTAGTAAGGTAAAGCAACAGCATGATTTGGAGTGGTTTGAAGAGAGGAGAGCAGAAGAGAGAGGAAGGGGAAAGGGAGGGGAGGGGAAGGGAAAAGAAAAAGAAAGGGATGTATTTTAATGATAGTTACATTCTCTTCAGAAGCTGCATTGAATTTTGTAGATAATATTTTATGTGACACAAAATCACCAAGTCTCTCTTGAATATAAAAACCATAAAAGTTCCTTTAAAAGTGTTCATATTCACAGCAGAACCGGAAAGGAAGTTAAGCAGGACTGTGTGGGAACCCACCTGGGGTAACAGGCACTGGTGGCCTTTGACAGCCTTTAGCTGCCTCAGAAATGATGTGGTTATGCTTATAACTAGGGAAAACACACAGTTTAGAGCAGAAGTTTGTACCTCTCACTTCATTAGAAAAGGATAAATTTAATTGTAGTGGAGAGCTATGCATTATAACACTGTTTTTGAAATATGTCAAAAAGGAATGTCTTGCAAATCTGAAAAAGTTCTGAACAATAGAAATCTTGGAGAGGAACAACACACGATCAGCTTGGCTGCAGTGTTACAAGAGCCTTACGCTGGTTGGGGTGTAGTTGTCCTGCTGTGAGGTTAAACCGTGTTTATTACCCTGTTTGCTCACAGCATTGTTTTTCAGTCCCAGGAAAATCATTTAAATCAACTTTTATGATTTTGGAAAAAAAAATCTGGTATTTAGATTGGCTGAGCAAATGGAGATATTTTTAAACTGGCTTCAGTAACTCTCTGTAAGATAACAGTTGGCTTTCAACAGATAAAGCTGAGTAATTAGTCAGTCATGACTGACATCAGAACTATCTAGCTGAAACCTGTTGTTTAATTAACATTCTCCCACATTTGGAACTATCATAAGACAGTAAATAGTTCTGAGTCTTCCTGAAAAAAAAATGGCTGAATACCTGTAAAATCTATTATGTAATAATAGAAGTGCTGCTAGCATTACATTAGCAAATTTGGAGAGCTGGCTTTGCCAGTCCTTTCTGGATTTTCTTGGGAACTTTTCGTCTCAGGCATCTCAGGCATCGCCAGCTGTAAACTTTACTGATGATTTTGCTCCCACAGTATGTTGTAGCTTTCATCTCCGTGAATTTGCTGAAATGAATAAGTGCCATTTTGAAGAGATGGGCCTTCTGTTCCTAAAATATTTTATTTTTTTACAGAGTTTTGGACAGATTGTCTGCTATGTTTAGGGAGTTCTGACCTTTTTTCCCACTTCAGACTCTTATATAAGGAGCTTGCATTGCTTCCTTCACAGCTTAAGATGCATCACGTAAGGCATTTCTCTGAAAGCAAAGCCGGTGTCTTTTCTGTGGAGTGTGCTCCTGATTTAACAAAGAACAAAGGTGCTTGGTGGCACACTTACCACTTCACCTTTCATGTCTTGAAGTAAGGACAGTGTCTTTGGTTGTGATCTAACCAATTTTATGAATTAGCTAGACTGGCATTTCCTAAATGCTTATAAAAACTTCATTTAGGATCATGCAGTTCTGAGTAATATGTTGCTATGATGAGTCTAGGTGATTTCCAAAATCAAGGGGTCTGTGTTCCTCATGGTTCCTCCCGGTGCAGTCTTGTTGCTGCTCCAGACACTAAAGCTGTTGTCTCAGAGCCGCCATCATACCGTTGTTTCTGATAGTTGCTCAGCCATATGTTGCAGGTGTAGAGGTTGTCATTTCTGTTATCTCATTTCAGGACTCAAAACTGGATTTGTGAGTTTGTTTTGGTCTCTTTTTTTTAGTCATTTTGAAACTTTCGAATTATTTTATTGCTTGCAAATCAAATAAAAAACTCACTCTGGTTTAGATACTTAAAAATTAAACATCCAAATCTAAACTGGCCTTCCTGGGCCTTCTTTGCAGTCAAAAGAGAGAGAGTTTGACCTCCAGGAAGCAATGAACCTGACGGTAGTCACAAGCTAGGGCAAGATGACTTGTCTTGAAGAAGTACTCAGTATATTCCTGGCTATACATAGAGTCAGGAATGGCCACCCTACACTTGGCATCTGAGTTTTAAACTCCTGGATTAGAAAAGATGAATTCTATCCTTCCTGTCACTTTTTTTTTTTTTGTGGTGATGCAAATATCTTGATGCTTCCTGTATTTGTTATTTTTCAGTGAGAAAAATGCAGATTGCTTGGAAGTTCCAAGTCTTGGTTAAATTCAATACGTATATGGCAACTGTGTATCTGTATAACTGGAGTACTCCATCATTCTCTTCAGACTAGTCAAAACATGAAAAATCATTCAACTAGGATGAAAAGAAAGAGAGATCGTATTTCACAAAGTTATGTGCTAAGAAAATATTAAGTTATGGTGGATAAAGTATCTCAGAAATGTGAATAAAATGAGGTATTTGGTTTCTGGAGCAGGCAGTGGAACACAGAGTACAACATGACAAACAACAGAAGTTGATCTATTTGCTGCTGGGAATGTAGCATTTTTCTTCTTTAGTCAGCTGTTTGTTAATTGGTTTTAACACTTTAAAAATGCAGCTTTGGATTGTGTTTTGAGCTGTGCTTAACTTCAAATGGCACAGGATGAGAGAGCTGAAACACCTGTAGGTCTCTGAGGCAAACATCTAGCTCACACGCTGGTCATTGCAGCCTTTGTGGAGCGGTCTGGAGTTGGCAGAGCGAAGAGAGAACAGCCCATACCAGACTCCTTATCACACTGGAAACAATCTGCTTTTCTGTTTAGTAACCGAAGACCATCAGTTCTTCTTTCCTCCAGGTCCCTGACAAGTGAAATAAAAATCAAGGGGTAGCTGGAGGCCCACTGGCCTTGAGAAAGCCGAAGTGCAAAAGGGCTGTTGATTCTCTGGTCAGTTTGTGCTTTTGTGGAGATCGCTCACTGGGCTGGGATGATGAAAAAAAGAGAAATGCTGGCAGGGAATCTGCCCAAGAGGAGAGGCAGGATCTGGATCTGCCCCAGATGGCAGGGTTCAGAGATGGTCATCCTAGGGCAGGAATGGGAATGAGCAGCCTCTGTGAGAGGAGGAGGAACAAAGGACTCCTGATGGATAAAAACCAGTAGGAGAACAACAAGAGGACTTCACGTAGGAGCACAGAGTACCTCTTCGTAAAATAAGGAGCCCCTTCACAGCCAGGGAAGAAAGGAGCTAGACCTTCCTGCAGAGAATTCCTCAGCTTAGAGGTAGTTAACATTACTTGATTGTTCTTTGTGGGGACAGAGAAGGACCTGAAACTGTTGGGAGCGCTACAGAAGTGTATGCTGAAAAAGTGGGTATGTATAGACTGTGGCCAGAGGTGTGATGATGAGTCAGGTAGCCGTACCTGGGGGAGCTGCACTCCAGCTACCTTGTGTCTAGTCACAGCGATGCAGCGATGGCAGGGGCTTCACGGCAGGCTGGGAGGGCCAGCCTGCTCCACGAACACGAGCTGGGCTGTAGCGATACCTTAGGGAACCTCTGCCGTAAGACTGTCACCATTGCGGGAGGGACAACCCTGACCACATCCTACCTCTGCAGTAGAGACGTAAGTAAATTCCTAGGGGACCAGCCCAGATATAACAACCAGCCCAGCTATAATAGGTAAACAGTGGACTCTAGCTATTAGCTTACTATTTTTTAACTACATCACCCTTTCCTCTGAGGTAGTATGGAAAACTATCTACACCCCTTGTCTTTACAGACTTTGATAAAAAGGTAAAAGGCACTGTGATAAGATGAAGTGCTTGTAGAAAAGACTGAAGGATCCCAACAAAAAATGTAGTAATGTGGAGAAAGTGAGAAAAAGGAGCTGGATCTAGGGAGTTGTCACAGTGAAAGTGTGGTTTGTTTTTTTTCTCTTCATTTTTTGTTACATGAAGGAGAAGATTTAATATGTGCAAGCTATGTCTGTTAACTGAGTTACTGTGGGTCATGTAAATTCTTTCTTTCAAATAATACACTATTCAAGATTGGGATTTGGAAAGTCCTGGGGATGGTATTTGCCTGTTTCTCCAGTGGCAGAGGCCGGCGACAGGCACTTTAAAATACCACAGAATTTTTTTGCACTGGACGTTTTTTTCAGAGCAGTGTACTTCTAACCAGCACAAATCCAGGTGGGATGCAGTTATACTTAAATGAGAATGCTTATACTGATATACCTTATTCTGGTCTGAGAAGAAGAATAAACTTTCCCTGTGTCTAGCTCTATGATGCTATACCTGGGGTCCATCGTCCCAAATTTAGGCACATATAAATTAGTCAAATGTCCTGGGTTTCCTTTTAGTCAATGGTAGAAATGGCACCATCACTATACATATGTAAAATATCTAAGACAAGTCAGAGAAATCACCCTGGAGGTGTCAGTCCTTCTCCATTGACTGTACAGGGTGCTTAACAGAAATGAGATTTAGACATATAACTTCCAAATGTCTACATTGGAATGAGATCAATCTGACCTTGTTTATCTGCACTGGAACTTGAATCATTGCAGCCACACTGGTGCAAAATCGTGAATTCAGCCAGCAGAGTTGTAGAGGTGTGACTTTTTCCCCCCTAATGTAAACCAAAGCTTACACTTAAGGCACATGACAGAGCTTTTGTACGCTGTAGGTAGGGACTTTGCTACGCTGTAGGAACAGCAGGCTGAATACTTATGTAGGTAGGTTTGCTAACTGTGTGGTAGAAATATTACTGTGATAAGTATCTGGTCGCTTTTTAGTGCACATCCAAAATACAACAGCTGATAACATGGTTTGAGCTAGTGGTATAGAATTAGAAGCTACGGAGATAATGCTGCTGACAGTTAAGCTTGCCAAACATGTTCCTCTATAAAAGCAGCAGTGTGTTTCGTCCCACTGTAAGTACAGTTGTTTCTTGACTTGGGTGAAAATAGTTTTGATTTTTATGGAATGCAGAATAGTGAATTTAGACAAAACCCACGAGCTTTCCAAGAGAACATCTCTTCACCTCTACCACCCCAAGTAGTGAAGAGGTGGTTCACAAGAACAGTGTTCATCATGGATTAACTTTCTGTGGCTTTGGGAAAAGCCTAGGCCTGATTTTGGGGAGGTATGTCCATTCCTTGTTTTTGGAAGGGGCTTTCTTATAGAAAGCTGTTTAGAGTGCACTCAGGCTTTAGAGGTGGCCTTCACTTGGTGGAAAAAAAGCAGTGTGGATCTCATGGAGTTTGTCCACAGTGCAGGCAGTGCAGAGGGCATTGGAGAGCTGTGTGCCGATGCGGGTATACACAGCAGCCTTCACCTATAGTGCAAGGTGCTTGCTGGGAGGAAGAGTTTTTCACACTGCATGGAGAATGTACTGTACCGTTCTGAGCTGGTGCTCTGGGCAGAGACCCCAGGGTGCCTGTGCTTTGTAAAAGATGATCTAAGTGAATGGGCCCCTCACCTTTGATGGTAATAATTAGGAATATTGCTTGAGATACATATCTAAATATGTTCTCAGAATTATTTCTTTATCAGTAATCTAAAATTTTAAAATGAGCTCTACAGCTTGGTGAAAACTGCAGTGTAGTTTTAACCCTGAAGTGAATGACATTATCCCCAAATTAGCAGTATTAACATCCTTGTACCTGTATATCAACACTTTACATGGTCCTACTCTTAGTCCAGTTTATAAATGGTTGCTTGCCTGGCTCAATATGAACATTATTTGTATCTGCAATCAGTTACTAAGGTTTCAGCACACAGTTGGGTTACAGGGGCTTGAAAAGATCCCCCTGAGCCAGTAAAGCTCAGAAGAGCTTTTCTAATTGTTGGTACTTGTCCAGGTGTGCAAACAGCCTGCTGCAGTTGTAAGGTGATGTGACTTAGCTTAAGCCTCCATGAAAGATATTTAAGTGAGATGTATTATGTCATACTTGGGGTAGTCCGAGAGCATGCCCATGGATAGCTGGCATAGTTAATCTGACAGGCTATAACTGTTTAAGGTGCCATAATTTGATCATATGACTGAGACCAAAACATTTGGCCTGACATAGGCCTAGGTTGACACCCAGTAGCCTTTGAGATAGAGTCAGCGTACTCTTGCTTGAAATGGCAGAGATCCCTTCCCGTGTGCATGTGCAGTTTTTCTGGTCCTCTTCATTTCTGGGTGTGTGTATGTGGTCATCGCAGGACACTGCCCCGTGCACGTCCGTGTGACTGCATCCTAAGGGAGCTCTGCTCTCAGCCTGGACAACACGGAGAGTTTCCCAGGGAGCACTGCTACAAAACAGGTAGGCAGGAGGGAGTCCTGGCTGTGGCTGAGGTGGCAGAAAGTTGGCATGTGGACAAAAAATTAATTATGTTGTTGCCTGTAACTTTGTAGAGTGATTATTCCTTTAAAGATGTGCACAGTCGTGGCTAAGCACCATTATGAAGGATGTGAATCTTATTATTTAATTTCTTTTAAGGTTTCTTGAAAGGTCTAAATGGGAGCACCTGCTGGACCACATGGTGATGCCCTCCCACTCTGCCTGCCTACGTTTTCTTCTTACAGAAAATAGAGTTTATGAAGGAAAAAAGGATGAGAAAGCAATCTGTACACTTTTCTTTCCTTGCAAGCTGGATGCCAACAAGTGGCCCTGAGTCTTGATACACCCCAGGTCAAGACAAGACATGCCAGGTATGCATACACCTGAGTTTTGCAAAACACTGCTGGTTCCCACAGTATAGACATAGCTTGAGAGAATTCTCTGAGCAGATTGCTGAGGTAGCCCAAGGGCCAGAAGTAGCATATGTATCTGGACTGAATAGGAGCAATCAAGGGCTGGGGAAATAAAAATTATTTTACAGTGAGTGTATTGTAATAGCAGAAACTCCTTCAGTTCTTTCCTTTTATCCACTTGGATCAAGCTGTCTGGAAGCGTTTCATGTCTTTTGTTGCATCGCATGAGGAAAAAGATGAAGAGAAGAATGCTCTGCTCAACTCTTGCTCACTGGGTTTATGTTGAACTCAGTGGGATCTGATGCAGAACTTTTTTTTAAAGTATACAGACCCTGAAATATAGTGGAAGCTGTGCTTCTAAATTCTCAGCAAAAGACTGGGCTTATTTATGCCTTTTTCCAAGGTGGTGTGCAAATATACAAGTTTGCTGACAATTATCATGGTTAGGTTTTTAATGAACGCTTAGTTCTTACTTGTCAAGAACAAAAAGACTTAAATATGTTTAGAGATCAGGCTGCTGGTGACCTCCACTTTCCGTTTTGTAATGTTTAACATGCAGTTTCAATGTTTTGAATTTTTGCTTAGCAGGCTGAGAGCCGCACCATAACTCTTTTTAAAATAGTATTCATAGCTTAAATGTTAATTGGAGTTTCTATTGGGGAGATTGAGATTTAAATGCTGCTGATACAGCTTTACATGGAGCAAAGTAAGAACTAGGACAATGTGACATATGTCCTGGTGTTGCATCAAAATGAAAATGTGGAGTGCTATCAAACCTCGACTTGTGTGGGGCACCACAGAAGTGTGTTGTGTAGTATCCATGGAGTAAGATTGTTACCTTGCAAGGCAGAAGACAATTGAATAAAACCCACATCAACCCACATTAGCTATTTACGTTAGGAAACACTGGATATTGTTTTTCATAGCCCCACTTTATGAAGCGCATGTTACGATAATTGTCAAGTGCTGTGATACTTCTTCTTATTTGGTAAATCTTGTACATGTGGATGAGGTATTATTTTTCCATGGATATGTTTACATGAATTGCAGCCAGTGCCTCTACCTAGAAAACTATGTCAATGTAATGCAATGTTATGTAAGTTTTGTTTTGGTTCTTATATGCTGGACGTCACAGGGTTTGATGTCTTCCAGAAGTGCATTAAGTGATGGGATTGTCATCTGCTACATATGATTTTCTCTCTCCCATTCTTTCCAAAGGTGCCTTTTGTCCTCTCTTTATTTTCGGTGTCTTTTAAAATAGTTATTACATTATCTGTATATGGTTCTGTATGTATATATGTCACTCACATTCAGAGTAGAAGATAGTGAGCTTTGTGCGGGGGATAATTCCAGTGGGAACTCATCCAAAAGTCTGATACTGGCCTGAGAAAGCTCTGTTTTCTGCAGAGCTTTTCTCTGGAGATGGATAATGACACTGCACCTGCACGATGAAGCTGCTGTGTATTTTTCCTCATCCCATCTCTCTCTGTAGGTGACCTTTCACATAAGCATCCAGGGTCCCAAACTTCTGAATCCCTTAGGAAAAAGGATGCAACACTGAAAGTAACTGCAGGTTAAATACAGGTCTTAGACCTGCACCCGTTCAGGAGTGGTTCTCACAGCAGATTTATCTTGTCCTTGCACATTTGCAGCGCTGATTCTCTGTAACATAGAGTGGTGAGGGGGACAGCAGGACCCAGGTTAGAGTGCTCTCAGGAGGACCCCACATTGGAAGCAGTGTTGCTGTGGGACATTCCTCCCCTCCTTTCTTTCATTCTTTCCAGCTTTTTCAGGCTCAAGTCTAACACTGAGTCTTCAAATTTGGTGTTAAAGCTGAAGCAGTGGCTGATATGTATCACACAAGTGATTATTAGAGTAGCGCAAGTCCTTTTGACCAAGTATTACTGCTGCGTAGTTTTTTGTCTTTGGGATTTTTCCCCAGCTGGATATTGCTTTGAACTGAAATGATCTGCATGTCTCTTAGGAGCTGAGCTGTCTGGAAAACATTTTGATCAAATTCCAACACAGTTTTTCCAAGTGTGTTTCTTTTGCCTTTTGCTAGCTACTTCCTGATGCTGTTTATCCAAAACACCACCTGCTGTCAAGGGCAATGCTGGCCATTTGAAACGTCTCCATGTCCATGAAGCAGCTGTACCTATTAGGCTTAATTTCTGCAATGAATTACCAAGTGTACGTAATTTAAAACCCACTCTTCTTCTCTGTCCTCCTACCACCACCAGTCATCTCATTTCATCTGCAAGCAGTGATGGAATTAGGTTGCCAAGAACCTGGAAGGTTTGCTTTCTCTATACCAAATTTAACATAATATATGCATGGCTTATGCAAGAAGAAGGACAGTTTTTCTGTTTTCCTGCCATATCATATAACCCTGGAATCTGTTCTATTCATGAATAGCAACATTAACTATTAATTTCAGTTTATTTGGAGAAGGAGAAGAAGAAGGAAAAAAAAAAAGGGAAATGAAGACTAAGCTTGGGCAGTGTGCAATAGGAAGATACAATTCTCTAATAAATATTTTAAAATTCTAGAGAGTCTGAACTTGGGACTGACAACACAAGCAAATACACAAGATTTACATATGGTGTAGATGTCCAAGAAGTCTGAATCAAAGTGAAACTGAGAATATAGTTTTGCATTATAGTGGTCTGTGCTATATTTGGATCAAGCAAAGAGGGAAGGAAAGAGAAACTGAATTATTTGAAAGTACAAGAAAGTACAAGTGGACTCCAGCATCATAATAATTCCTGAAATAATTCTTTTTCTTTCTTTTTTTTTTTTTTTTTTTTGTTCAGGAGATCCTCAAGTGCCATGGAATAATGGAAGAGTGTCAATAGTGGATTTGAACATGAGCTGCCAGCAAGCTGGATGAATGATGTGATTGTCACATCCACTGAATGTTCTGGAGCTTTCTTGACAAGGTTTTAATTTTCTGCCAGCGCAGACTGATTTTATTTTTAATTTTTTTGAGACATTAGAAAATGTTTAGCTTCTAAGCCATGTCAGCAACCGAAAGGCTCTGTGAGGACTAATGTAACCATTTGTTCCAAACAACCTACATAGCTCTTTTTTTCTCCTTTTGGCAAGTATCCATGAACACATTTAAGTTTTAGAAAGCCTTGAAGTGATCATTATAGCTGTATTTGATCAATGGATTGCATGGACTACTCAACATCTGTATGTGATGAGATCTTTTCAGTACAGACAGCCCAATCACTGTAAGGTTAACAGTTTGACCGTCCAAAGAATCCTGATACTGACTTAAAAATCACAAGACTGGGAAATTTAGGGGACAGCATTTTTAAGTTTTATTTTATAAGTCATATTGTTACTGTCTTCTGATCAAATAATCTTTATAAACCAATTTTTCACCTTCTGTCCTTCTCTCCATGTTCCTATATCTCTTGTCAACCAAGTTTGTGAAACTGCTTTTCGCAGAATTCTGTTAGAACAGAGTGTTGGGTCTTGGAATATTTCTGAACAACTCATAATGGAGAGGTTAAGTATTGAATTCAGTGAGGCTATTTCAAGAAGGTTTTTACATCATTTGAACAGCTCCAAGACTTGCTTACCTGGCTCCCCTGCAACCAAACACTCGATTTTTAATATTTTCTGGGGTTACCACTAGATATTACATCTGGTGTCAAAGTCTGTGACGCTTGCTTAGGTCTGTGAAAATCTCTGAACCTCACTTAAGTAAAAACAAAAATATACATTGCATACTTGGCAGTGGAGAGATGCCACAGTTAGATGACAGAGCCACCCTATGAAAAGGGACTCACCGTGCATTCCCAAGGGACACATCTTATTAAAATAAAATACAAGGAAAACAAGAACATATCAAGAATAGTGATCTGTGTATTTCAAAGGGAACGAGGTATGCCAAGAAAAACATTGTAGTCATGCTTCCAGCTTAAAACATTTCAGAAGCATTTTAAAAAGCTTTCTACTTCAGTTTCAGTTTGGTGCCAGTGTGGGTTTTCAGGCTTACAGGACCATTTTTTTCTAATCTAGACACAATATAGAAAATACAGTATTAAGAAAAAGCATTCCGAATGTTGGAACCCATTTGTTATCCAGTCCGAAAAGACATAAAAAAATAGGATGTCCTGGAAGAGAGAGAAAGACGAATGTCCTAGAAAATAGCTTAAAACCCCAGAATATCTACAATGGATGCATTCATATACAATAACAGATAATGTATTTATCAAACTAGTATTGGTTGAAAACCCAGAAAAGAAATTAGTCTTTCTTGCAATAACAATAGCTAAATGGTAAGCTGGTGATGAAAACCCTTGTTTTAGTTACCTGACATCATGCATAACAGTCTTAGCTGCAGTGGAACATCCACTGTCTCTTTAACAACATTACGCAGCAGCTTCTGCTGGCTACATACTATGTAAAATATGTTCTGCTGAATATCGTTCCTTGGAGCAATTAGCAGAATAGAAGTGGCACAGAGTCAGAAAAAAAAAATCAAAATAAATGTTTTTTCAGACCACATTGCTATGGATAATCAGTGAAAACTGCGTGAACAGTAAGGGAATGGACATGAAGAGTAAAAGGGACAGGAGTAATGCTATCCAGCTTTAGGTGACATCTGGCAAAAGGTGACATCCAGAGAACGTAGCTGGTTTGGGCAGGAATGAACTACAAAGCAGCCAAACTAAGTAGTGCTCAGAAGGGAATATAAAGGCTTGTGTTTCTGATCAGTCCTGTGTTGCCATCTGTCCCTGCTCTAAAGAGCATAGCAACCCTGAGTGCCTCTACATGGTTGCCTGCTTAGGCCATTACCTGAGCATCTGTTTTGTTTTGCTGGATTTCAGTATTCCCGCCAATGAGGGGGAGTACAGAACTCTAGAAAGTGAATCTGTATAAATTGAAAGAGTAACCTAACCCAGCTGTAAAGCAGGAGGGGAAGGAGGGATGCTGTGCTGTTATTGCTCCTGTGCAACGTGCTGTCCGCCCTGGCCCTCTTGACTTCTCTAGTTTTCTTCTCTTTCCCCTTTGGCTGCATTTATCTCGTGGCAGCACATTTTGGTTCTTTAGCTGTCTGTGTGTGATAGTTCAAGCTACAAAACTGGACATCATTCTATGCAATTGGTTCCGTATACTTCCAAAGATTAGAGGAACGTGCTTCTGAGTTTTAGATAGCGACGTTTGCGATGGGCTGGGAGACACGGGTTAGAGCTGCGTGTTCAGCGCCAGTGGAGCAGGAAGCCTAGGACACTCCAGACCAGCCAGCTTCGATAGAATAAAACTAGCTTGTCCTGTCTTCACCAGGGTTTTTCAATGGGCTAGATAAAACCACCAGACCAAAGCTTTAGAAGAGGGCTGAAAATGGCATTTCTATAAGAAGTTCTATAACCAAACTAAAATTTTCTGAAAAATAATGAGTTAAGCACACTTGTGGAAATTATTTAGCTCTTTAAAAAAAAAAAAAAAAGACAACACATTTTATCTTCCTTTCTTTGGAAAGAGTCTGAAGTTTCTTAAGCTGTCTGATGGGAGGTAGTGAAAGCTTAAGGTCCTGTAGGCTGCTGTGTCAGGGAAAAATGTAACTAACCTTTAAAGATGTATTTTGTCCTGCCTTTCTTATTACTAGGCTGTTTTCTGCACTGGGTATTTGTAAGTTACATTGATCTTTAGAAAACAAAAAACCCAAACAACCCCAAAGTAAAACAGCTGAGTTAATTTCAAAACCTTTTATTTGACAAATAATGTGTGAATAATATAAAGTTTGTCAGATTAATGCAGTATCAGATAGGGGAGGGAAGGCACATTTCCCCAGCATTAGATACTTAAGATAGGCATTTGTGATGTCTTAGCCAAGGCCAGCTGTTGAATCCTGTGGCCTCAGTCACCACATCAGCCAGGCAGGCTGCCTAGGCTTCCTCTGCAGCAGAGAGCAAGACCCCTGGACAAGGCAACTGAAAACACCTGAGTTAAGAGTCCTGATGAGCCAGCAAAGGAACCTCTCCCTCTCTGCTGGATATAGTGAGAATTGCTTGCTTGGGAGGTGCCTAAAATTGGGTGATGCCAATTATCCTTTCTATATACATTTTTAAACAACTAATAAATTGCCTCAGGTCTTCTATGAAATATCATGGAGATACTTACTTTCTGCTGGTTTCATTTCCCAGGAGTATATTTTTATTTCTTTCATTCTCCTAAATTGTCCGTACCTAGTTTTCACGTCCCACTCCTTGCACCATTATGTTATGAGCATCAGAACAACACTTCATGATTTGGCCTTATCATAGGCGAATCAAAACTGATGTACAGTGGGAAATAGTGCTTACTAAATTTAAACATCAAGGCAAACTGTTATTTACATGCAAGACAGCTTTATTGTTATGATCATTTATTTATTGCACTTCTAGTCTTCTGGGAGCTTTGCAGCACATGTTGCTAGGTGTGCTCTCTGCCCTTTGAATACTGATATTTTGGAATTTTCCTGAGACTGAAAAGCTGGTTGATCTACTCTTGAAGCTTGACAGATGATATTCTTATTTATCTTCGTAAAATGAGAAAACAAAATGTAATCACCATTCTTTCTGAGCATCTGGAAAAATGTGTCTAGCAGCTGTAAGCAGTTGCAATTCCCTTCCTCTGTTAATCACACTGGGTAGGAATATTTACAGGTTTTATGATCTGATTGCCTTCTTCCTGCAATGTAATTCACCACCACAGTCAGGGATAAATACTGCAGGGAAGGTACCATGAAAGGTAAAGTATACATTCTTCTTCAAGGTGGTGCATTTATTTGTTTAATAAACCTGGTTCACAGCTTCCAACAACTATAGCCAGCCATTAATAATGTAATTTATGTCAGCCCATAGGGGCCTGGTAGCAGAGCAATTAGGACACCTGGCCGCAGAGCCAGAGTCATGAGCACGGGCTGTGCTCCATATGTGTGCTGACAGTGCTTCCCAAGGGATCCTGCTTTAAATGAAGGCTTAGTCACTCAGGCTGGTAAGTGGAAGGTGGGCAGGGGTGATGCTAACAGGCTCATGCCCGTCCTTGCTGTTTTCTGTAGAAGTGGGCGTGCTTTTAACTGTATTTACCCAGGTCTCATCCCAAGGCTTAGGGGGATGGTGGATGTGTTGTACGTGCATATCACTGCCCTCTTATGGATGGAGTCAGCGGTGATCGGGAATATATTCCGTCCCCCACAGCAAGGTGCATGGTACGTATGCTTCGGATTTAGAAGGCCTCTGTGCATCAAATAGTGGCAGCCTTAGCTTTCACGGCAGTAAGATGTAAGAGCAATACGTGCTGTTGCCCTGCCGTTCTGGAAGGGGCACAAGCACACCAAATCACACAATCGCTACACATTTATTATAACACATTGGTTATAATTTGGTGGAACACTAGGCCAAATCTAACAACAATTCTTAATTTGCCCCAGGTTATTCTGTGGGGCCCCACTGGATGCAAGGGCATCCAGTCCAGAAATAATGTCTTTACTACGTACTGTTGCACAGACCCAAAGCTTTGTCTTGCTGAAGATGGCCACCTGGTACCCCCTTATTCAAATGCACAGGCTGTCTTTGAAGCATGTTATGAAAGCAGAAGAGATTAGGAAAATGGTATTATTTGCAAGCAAACTGAACGACAGTATCAAATCTGGTGGGGTAACGCTGTGCAGTCAATTGAAACCAAGACTTAATAACTTCTGTGTTGAGGAAGGGAGAGAGAGAGAGTGTATTCTTCTTAGCTGGCAGTAAACTTCCCTGCCTATATTTTTGGGCTGCTACAGTTTCAGTCTTTTTTCAAAAAGTAATATCAAGCTCCAGTTCCATTATACTGTTTGTGATCTCTTCGTCAGTCTCTTGGAGTCTCTTGGAGCTCTGGTGTCTGTGCTGGATCAAGCCTTAATCACCACTTCTTGCAGTAAACAGCTGCTGCTTTTCTCTGTACCGGTGTGCTGCTACCTAAGGTGCCTGTCAGTCAAGGGCAGTTACATGCTATAGCTCCCAGTGTAGTGAATTACTGATGCTGAAGAGAGGAGATCCTGCTGCTCTCCCCTGCTCTGTTCCTCCCTCTTCAGGCTACATAGTTCTGGCTGTCCTCTCCACTGTCTCTAGGACTCATCTAGCTGTCCAGTGACCTGACTCAACTTGGCAGGACTAAAATAACCTCAGAGCAAACCAAAGAATAGCTTTTTGCTGCTTAGTGAGTTGAATTGGCTTTATTGTACAGCCAGAGCATCAGAAGTTACACAAGAGAGGAGCTGAGGCTGTGTGGTTGGGAATGGGGATACGGGCAAGGAAAAGGGAGAAGGAAAGTGGAGGAGCAGGACCATTGCATCCTAAGGCAACCAGCTGTTAAATCTCCTCTGCTACACATCTGGCTATACTCACAGCATCTCAGCACCTCTCTCTCTCTTTCTCTCTCCCTAGGCTTCCTTATGCCATGCCCATGGAGTAACAGTGATCTGCTGTTGCCATTTTACAGGAGAAGGCACAGAGACAACCAGTGGGTCTCCCAGTGCTACGCAGATTAGCTGAAGCATGGCAAGGAATTGGAGTCAGGTATCACAAACCAGAGGTGAGTGTCTGGACCGCTGGCCATTCCTTATTACCAGAAGGTGCAACTGATCTTTCTTCCTCCCTCTTTATTCCTGCTTTTATATGGTAACTGTACTTCTGCTTATGAGCATACAGGGGTATTTTAATACTGCACTGCAAAGGCAGAGGTTTGGTATCCTTCTTCTGTCCTTTTATCCGTGAACTATTGCAAATAATCTGCTAGCTAGGGATTAAGTTAGCTGGCCAGTTAGCTGCCAGAATCTGCTAATTTCTAAGCTGAATGTACTAGCACTTGGATTTCAAAGTGCAAAACCATGTTCAGCATATTCATATCCAGGAGTGCTTCTAATTAGAGTTTTTATTAAATTTTTCTTTGTAATCAGGATTGGTAACATGAAAATACATTATGCCTTTTGAAAGCCTCAAGCTAACATGCACCAAAGATTAGCTTGTTTCTACGTAATAATCATGTGACAGTCACTGTGCAGCCTGTACATGACACTCAGGGATATGTTTAAAAGCAGTGTAATCAGTTTTCAGTCTGGTCTTTCACTTTGCATGCTTTTAGAGTAAGTCAGACAGAAATATTCTACTCACAGGTCTTGCTGAGATCTCTTTATGCACTTGTAAAATCTTTTAGTAGCATGGTACAAAGGCAGAAAACAGCTTATACAGCATCTTGAACATAAAGTAATGCACTGGAGCTGAAAGCTTCTGAATGATGACATATTGATTACATTTCATATTAGTCCCAAATATTTTTTTTACTGACTGCATTTCGCTCAGTGAACCTAACCTCTTCCGCTTGTGGAGTTTGTGGAGACAGACTGCGCTTTCCTTGTTCATATTTCGTGAGTATGTTTGCAGTATGGAATACTTGGTATCCACAATACAAGGTGCGCTATTTAGCTGTGATTAGTTGCTTAAGTCATTTGTTATTATTTCCATTACCTAATTGGGTGAGAAGAATTTATAATTAGCAGGGTGAGTGTGGCTTTCTGAATAAGGCAGTAATTTGCGGGATGTGATTTAGCAGGGAAGTAGAATTAGGACATTTTCCCTTTTCTTAATTATACAGGTCTTGTCCATAGAATCAATCCTAGAAAATTAAGTTACTCTTAATACTTTGGGAAGAGAACATATTAATTTTAAATACTGTATTCTATTTAAAAAAGAATGCAACTGTGCTTTTGATATTAACTGTGAGAAATACTGTCAGTACAGAGTTTGGTTTATGTCAGTCTGTATACAACATGTGTATTGTGTCTATTATGTACTTAGATATCTTTGATCTGAGGGCTGTGGCTCTCCTAGTCACCCTTCAGTTTGAACCTGTAATCAGTGATATAGCTGTAGGCAGAGGCTAAAGGTTTGGTACAGGGTTCTAGTTAAAGCCAATCCTTGCTGTTAAGGCAGCTTTTCTGTACTACTTACGTGGTACATGTGCTGAAATGAATTAGGAATTTTGTCAGATAGGAGCCAGGAGCTTATTCCTACTTCCACATTTGGTAGGACTGGAAGCCTTTATAGGGATACATTTAATGTTAAAGTCAGGGTAATGATGAGAGTCAGGACTGGTTGGAGACCTCAGCTTCTGCTGAATCTATGTGGGAATATTATACTCTGGTTAGGAGCATCATCCTTAAATCTGGGCAGATCAGTGTCAATCAGGTAGTTTTAAAAATAAGCTCAAGCTTCAGCATTGGGTTGATTTTAGTAAGCATAGTCTCTGGCAACTCAAGTTTTAGTTCAATCTGTATTTGGCTTTCAAATTGCATTTTGAACTCTGGCCAGCAGAAATGAGAGTCTGAGATTGGACTCAAAAGTGACAGGGCAGTGCGTCTAGCCTCGCACTGGTTAGTGATGAGTATGAGCGTTTGAGTAGTGCTTGCAGGGCAGTCTTGACCTCTGATGGGCTTATACAGAAATGGTAAGTTAGATGTTGAGGTGAATTACCTTCAGGGGCTGCTTGTTACTCTTCATGGACTACACAGAGAGACTAGTGTGATCTGGCTTCCAACTCAGATGTCTGTGTTAAATACCTACTGCTAGATGGGATGAATCAGGTCTTTTTTGCATGTTGGTAGTAGCACTAATGAGGATCAATTGCTTGAATTTTCAGCACATCAGTAGCAATCTGGTACTACTCTGGAATTTACTCAGATTATTTTGATCAGTGGTTGCTCTCCTTGTCAGTTATTTTGAATAACATTTTGAATCCTTTTGACAAATATGGAAATACTGTGAAAATGGGGAAGCTGGAGCCAAGGTAGGTGAGTTCATTCCAGCTTTGTTCAGGCTTGATCTAAGTCTGAAGAAAGTGCCTTTCCACAAGATGTTGGGTGGAGGCACCCCAGGTTCTCGAGCTCAGCCAGTCTGGCTATTTCCTTTGGAAAATGTTATTTCTTTTATACTGCTGTTCAGGCCAACTTTATGCTTGCTTCTCCTTTCTAACAGATGTACAGATTCACCTGGTTCCTATACATTTGGTAGAGTTTTCCAATAAGTTCAGTGGGTGTGAAATAGTCAATAAGCAATACCTATCGTGCCTTTCATCTTTCATCTGCAAACTCTCTGAAGTCAGCCACCTCTCCCTTGTACAGAAGAGGAAATTGTAGTTGTGAAGAGGCTTGAACAGGAATTGAATCTTGCTTCTCTGAGGGTTGGGCTTGGCACAGAATTCATTAATCTGCAGCTCTGGCTCAGGCAGGCATTTTCCTCGCTCTTTCCTCCTCCTTTCCCTTCCTCCTCTTGGCTGCTTGTCCTTGTCTGGCTCTCCCTCCACCATGCTAGCACAGTTGTGAGTAGGACTGCAGAATAAGTTGGACTGGGGAGCCATTCCAGCTAAAAAAATGATTATTATATTGGAGGTACAGATTATATTTCAGCTGAATCACTTCCTTAGGAGACTACATAAATGTTTGTGCTGGGAGGGCACTGCAAGAACCAGGACTGGAGGTGAAGTAGGAACGACTTCAGCTGGTAAAAGTATCATGGTTGCCAAAGCCTCAGTCCCAGGAAAGTGCTCTGAGACCAAGGGCAAACCTGATCAAGTGACCTGATACAGTGCTGGCAGTGGACCTGCTTTGGTCTGGGGATTGGACTAGGTGAGCTCCAGAGGTTCCTTCCAGCCTCAGTTGTTCTGTGGTTCTATGATTCGAACTTGAATCCTGTTTCAGGCATCCTTTGACTCTGTCATGCTGTTGCACACATTTCTTCAAGAGCACGAATCAAAGCTAAGATCTCTCTGTCCAACAGAGATAGAGGCCCTCTGACGATCTGATATGCTCAACATAGTAAAAGCCAGATCACATCCACCCAGTTTTTGTTTAGTAAGAAGAAAGCTGTCACAACTTTTCTTTATTCTTTTCTGCTTTGTCCTAAATAAGAATTCCAAACGTGGCACTGCGTAAAGACTATTGTATTTTGATTTGTTACAGCTTAATTGTAAATTATGTGAAAGCTGAAAGAATGATGTCTAGGTAGAAATACTAGACAATGCCGTACCTGCACCACTGTCAAACTCTCTGTGATACCCATGCTACTGAGCCTGTTCTTCCATAGCCAGTGACGAAGCAGGCAGTGCCTTCTGTGGTGCAGGACTATCCTGAAAGCCATCTATCATCTCTCAGCATCAGGGCCACCATGTGTTGGTAGTAGATTGATTAGCTATGTTGAATATATACCTCTGTTTCCTTCTTCGCTGCCGTGATGCTGGTGTTGAGAGCAATGTTCCCTTCTAGGTGCCTGGCCTCAGGCGCAAAATGCAGAGGGAGTGAAAGACAGGGTAGCCCCCACTCTAGCTGCAGTAATGCAGATACCGAAGAGAGTGCTGAAGTCCGCAGTTTCCACCTGTCTGAGGTGTCCCCTCTGGTATTCCAGCTCTGTCAGCCCCTGCTACTTTCCAATGAGATAATATTGAAAAAGACC
Organism: Harpia harpyja; assembly: GCF_026419915.1. Lineage (NCBI taxonomy): Eukaryota > Metazoa > Chordata > Aves > Accipitriformes > Accipitridae > Harpia > Harpia harpyja. Next base: position 5,254,487 of record NC_068962.1, read on the forward strand.
ACAGCATACTGTACAAAGAGATCCAAGGCCAGAGAGAGTACTGTGTCCAGTGCTCAGAGTGATGTAGCTCACTTAATTAGCAGCCTGCACAATTTCAATTAAAAAAAAAAAATATTTTTAATATGCATGAAAGTATAGGTGGGAGACCTAATTCTAAAGTTTTGCTATGTTTAGGTGAGAATCAACTCCAGCTATGCAAATGAAACCAGAATAAACAGTTCCAAGCTGACAAATGTATCCAAGTGGGTATTTGTAAGAAATGGTGCAAGCAAATACAGCTCCACTTGTTTGACATCTAGAATGGGATTCATTGATGGATTCAATGGTGAGGAATAAATACTTTGCATTGCGTGAGTCATCCCATTCTAAGGTAGATACATAAATTAATTCAGATGAGTTGTACTCTAGAAGAGCTTCTCCACAGTAAAAAGGTTGTCTAGACGGCTAGCTCAGTTTTGCGTGTTTACATTAAAGGCATCAAAAGTTTTAGTGAGATGAATCTCATCCCTGGTTTACTACAGTCCTCACTTGTGTCCAGGTTTAACATGGGGATCTGAGAGCCTCATCCTATTACTAACGTGAACATGTTTAGCTCTATCTGGATCTGATCTGTACTGAAGAGAGGGGCTTGTGGTGAAGAAGGAAAGAAGCATACCGACATGCAGAGCCATGGCCAGAGCCAGGCCAAGGGGGACATCGACCACGCAGGGGCTTCATGCAGGGTGTCACAACTTGGGGAGCATCCAGCCAGGGTGATGTGTAAGGGCATGCTGGTAGCTGTTGCTGCCCAGACACGGGGCCTGCAGGTCCCCGGTGGCAACTAGCAGGAGCGTGAAAGGCAGGAAGAAGCACCACAGTAGGATGGTCTGGGAGAGGGATGCTCCCAAATCTTCTTGTGACAGCTCTGCCTGCATTTCTTGCCTGCCAGCAAGCATTGAGTGTGACACAGGGAGAGCCACGTAAGTTGCATTCCTTACAAGCCGACAGCAAATTATTATCTGCAGCATGTGAGGGATATTTTAGAGAAACTGTACTTCAGAGAAGTATAGCGGAGGGTCAGGACCTCTTGGGCTTCTCATTCCCTGGTGGCAGACCTGATCCCAGCTGAGATCTCAAGCCAGATGGCCTTTTTCTCCATGCCAACACAGCTGTTCATAGCACCATGTGAGAGACTGGACTGGGAAACTGATGCCACTGAAATATAATGTGTTCTTTATTATTTTGCTGTGTGGTTTGCTGCCTTATGTGGCTCTGCTGCCGGATGTCTGTGGTGAAGTTCACACAGCAACCCTTGCTCAGAGCTGCTTTTTAAAGGCTCACATAGTTTATTGCATAGTCTCTCAGATTTCTGTTTATGTCCTGTCAAGCAGCTCTTGCTAGTGACACCAGTCTTTACACATGTCCCTGCTTACCCTTCGGCCGGTCCTCGGAGAAGATCGTACGTAACGGCCAGTCCCTGTCTCCTTTGAGTGTGGTGGGTCAGGCTGTAGCCACAGCACCTTTACTTGTTGTCAGCGACCTCACTGGCGAGACAAATCAATCCTGAAGGAGGGCTTGCTCTTTTAAAGGAAGTCAGTGAGCCTTTGCACATTACAGGTTGGCATGATAGGTATTGGTTATTTGAACTAGAGAGGGCAAAATCCCTTGGGCCTGTTGCCCAGACTTTATGAGTTTATTTAGGGATTGCTGACAGCTTGCTGTCCCCAGCTCTGTGCCTCACCCTGGACGTGCAAGGTGCCTCTGAGTCAGCTGCTGCATCACCTCGGTTTACATCATGGTTACGGTCTGTGGTATAATAGGGCTGATTCATGTTGATTCATCGGCAGCTCAAATGTCCATACGGTCTGCACTAGGCAGAAGGCTGGGGCATTTTTTTATCCTTTTGTCCTGTCTATCTAAGGCATTCCTACTCTTCACCACAGCCCTTAGCCAGGCTTCAATATGGGTAGATTCGCTGTTCTGCAGAGCACTACTAGAAATTCTTCCTTCTTCCCCCAGCACCCTTCTTTCAACAGGCTTTCTTTGGTCTTCACTTCAGTTGCAGAAAAGTAGCGTGCGATGGGTCCTCCTCGCTGTGCTGCTAACCTGTGCATGTCTGCAGGGTGCTGCCCTCTTCAGTTCTTGATGGCCCATTGAGGCAAATACTTGAGAATTTTCCTTCCCTTGCCTTTCTTTTCCCCTCACTCAACAGGGTGCTAACCTCTTCTTGTCCCTTTGAACCATTCATGCAGAACTGGGGAACGCTATGACATAACAATGTTAAAAATATCGCAAAATGTTCCTGCATTTTCTACGCAGCAGCTGCAGACAAAGCTCACAAAATGCTGTGGTGTTATGTACCGCAGGGGAAATATTGCCTGTTGTATGCTGGCTGCTTCCTTGCTACTGAGAAAGCTCCTTTCTGACCCACTGGCGTTCTCTGCAGGGTGCAGATACCCTAATGTCACCCCACCGCTTTCCTCCTTCACCTACGCTCAGCCTTTCGTTCCCATCCCCGCTTCATCCCTCTGGCTCTACCTTTGTGACTGTATGCCAGGCAGCGGACTGAACCCTATCGCTGAAATGATCAAAGCTGAAAGGAACTTTATTTCTGAGCGTTATTTTTACTCCTGATGGCTGTAGTGATATAGTCAGCAGCACAGCACCATCGTGCAGTTATCAGGCAGTGCCTGGCAGACAAAGCGGCTCTGCCGGACAGGAATCTCTCTGGTGGCTTTGCCTTGCAGAAGATAAAGTTTTGTGGAACTGCTCCTGCCTGACAGGGCTCTGCCAAAGGGGCTTCAGTGTAATAAGAGTGGAGGATCCAGAGGATCTGCTCAGCGAGGTCTTAAGGAGGTGGTGGGGCAGGGTGAGAAGAACAGGAAGAAAGATGGAAATTAAGGTATGAAAACTCAGTGGGCCCAGACAAGACTGGGAGTGCTGTCAGAATGGAGATAGGGTTAGAGAATGTTTTACTGGGGAGAGAGCAAGCTGAGCATCAAATCAAGGAGAGGGGTGTTGAAGGGAGGTGTAATGTCTTTTACTAGACAGATGTAGCTAGAAAAAGCTCAGACACAGTTCTAAGTGCACTGACTTTTCAGTGACATGGAGGTGGGCTTCTGTGCCTGAAAATCTGTCTGGTTTTTCCCCCCAAATACACAATTTAATAAAACCCAGGACCTGTCCTTACAAATGGTACCTTGGTTATGTCCTGAGACCATCACAGCTCCAACAGCCACACTATTACAGCCAGAAGTAGAGACAGAATGAAATTTGGGGAACTGGCAGTTGAATTGGAGGAGAAGTTCAAGGCAGCTCTTCTTTCCGGCTTTCCCAAGGATATGTTAAAAACAAACCTCTGACTTCCTTACACAGTCTCTGCCCAGCCGTAGATTTTACATTCTCTAGGGTCCCTAGAGTTCAAACCCATTTAATGTCTAAAAATGCTCGCCCATTTGTTACATAGCCAAGTCCTGCTCGGCTTTCTCCAGAAATAGCAGAGCTACCCAAATAGCAGAGATGACCAGGATCAGTCCCTTCCTGTTATCTTTGTGCACAGTTTCCCCCGATCTTTGCTGGATAAACTGCCTCAAGCTAAATATGTCCATCAGCGTATGTGTCAGAGCTCTATTCCCAAGTTCGCCTCGGCACAGACACTGCGGGAAGGAAGTCCCCTAGCATATGATAACACACTGCCTTCGAGTTTCTGGTTCAGTGAAGGGTAAGCGATGGTATACGATTTCAGGGAAGACTGCTGATTTGCAGTCCCTTCAGAAAATTGTAACGTTCCCTTACACACTACCCTTAGTCTGAATACATTAAGCCCACTGGCGAAAAGATAGCCACAATTTAAGTTAATTGTACAGTTGCTGGAAACAATAAAAGAAGAGAGTTCTCTTTGTAGTCAGTTCTCCCACTCATGGGATCAGCTAGTTTCGTATCCTCACTGTCTCACACCACAAACCAGTAGGGAGAAAACAGTAATTCTTGACTCTCTTTTTTTGAAGTGGAGGAGGCAAAGGAAGGACATTTTTGTATTCTGTACAGCTTTATTCAGCAGCAAGCTTGCATTTAACTGCAATTTTCAGTGTCTCACAAAAGATTATCACACCTATCCTGAGAAATATCAGCAGTGGAGCTGTCACTTTATTGTGAAGAAAGAAAATGAGACAAAAAGAAATGAAATTGAGGGAATTCGTGTCAGGACTTCCTGGCTGTAGTTTCAGGCTTACTTTATTAGAAACTGTTAAATGGGGAGGTGAGCTGTTTTCAAAAAGCTTTTTTGATAAAATGCAATCAAATAGTAATGCTTCCAGACTTTTTCCTCCCATTTACAATACAGGGCTGTGGAACAGGTAACAAGGCAGTATTCTGTCTCATCAGTCCTCAAATCTGGAGAAAGTGAGAGGAGGAGAGATAGGCTGTTTGCCTATGAAGTGCTACCAGTTGACTCCAAAGGGTCTCTGAGCTTGTTGTTGATAGGAGAAAGCTCTTCTTCAGGTGTAAGGACACTGTCTCGGAGATTATGGTCTTGGCCTCAAATGCAGGCAACAATTAGATATCGCTGTGCAAAGAACTTTTCCCTGGGCATGCAGGAGGAACATTCAGTAGCTCTGTGCTTGTGTACTCCCCAAAACAGGGGTTTCTGTGTGCTTTCTGGGGACAAATGCTGGTGAAAGCAAATGCCAGACCATGGCACCACATTAAGGCCAGCAGAGCTGCTTAAAAAAGCAGACTGTTCCTCCTTTCTTTTCTCAGTCAGTTATTCCTGTGCTTACAGAAACCTCCTTACAATTGCAGCACAAGCATTTGTATGACCTTGTGGGGAACTATATTGGAAAAAATTGCATATTTTTTTCCCTAGGGGCTGTTTTTCAGCTGGATCAGTTCCCTGATCTGGTTCACCATGTAGCCACACAAATATTTATGATGGCACAGTACAACAGATGATCTGGGAGAAGATGTGGGAGTGGGAGAAAGCGGGGACTGCTTTATTGGCAATTGTGTTCACTTAAAAGAATACCAAACTGTAGCTTAAAGAAGAAAGGAATAGCAGTGGGATGACACATCTGAGAAGGGAGTTGAGGCATGTGCATTATTCCCCAGAAATGAAAACATAGCTTCAGATGTCAAATGGTACAATTACAGGGGTGAAGATCAGCTACCACAGCCGTTTCCAAATGATGCAGTCTGCAGGCAGGGAGATTTTCAGTATTTCAGCATTCTGAAACTTCGCTTTGAGGGAGCTGGGATGCAGAAGATGCAGATGGTGGGTCCAAACAGCTGCGAAAGCAGTGGATCTGCATGTGGATGACCCTCCACCTCCATGTGATCTGCAAGATCTGAAATGAGATCCTATGTGAGATTGTTTTGGATAAATACGCTGGTGTCTGTGTGTTTGTGTGTGTGCATGTGTACAGGCTGGGATTCTGTGAGGGGCTCTTATGTGGTTTTCTTCTCTTGAAGGTGCTTGTTGTGGGTTTCTTTTGAAAAGGGTTGTCACCAGAAGGAGAATGTAACGCACAGATTTATTTACCACTATTTCCTTACTAAGCTGTGCTACTTGCAGCAGCCTTCTGGGCCCTGCACACTGCGGTGACACAATATCCTGGGCAAGTCCTCACAGAAAGATGATGTGGGGCTCCCTCTCACACGTTGCCAGTGTTCACCCTGACTTCTGTCACCTGGCACTTGGGCTTGCCTGGCTTTGGGACAAGTGCCCTGTCTGTACCTGCCAATACCCCCCAAAACTGACTTTGCTGGGTCTTTGATGGGCTCTGGCATTTGCTTTAATATGTCTGGGGTTTATGCCAAACCATCCTAGTTCCAGTGCATCCAGGTGGAAGGGAAAGAAACTGAATAACCATTGTTTTCTGCTTCGCGAGGCTCTACTGCATTTTATAAAACCCTTCAGAGATAATTCCCAGTCCAGAAGGGAGCTCACAACATGCTTCACCATTATTAAGCTAATGCAGTTGCCAAGTCTATTTGGAGGCTTACAGCTACATATGTGCTGATACGCTTTTCTGGACAAAGGTCCAGAAATGCTGGGCTGTGTCTCTGCTGCAGTCTCAAGCACCAGTTCGTATCTGCTCTTTTTCTCCAGGACCCAAGGTATAACTTAGAAACATCCAAGCTAATTTGGAACGTGTTATCTCCACTGCCTACAGCAGTCTAGCTAGGGGAGCAAAGAGTTCACCGAAAATTTCCTGTCAGAAAAGCAAGGTAAATCAGGCAGCGCTGAGCTCCATGGTGCTGCAGGTTTATGGCTGTCCCTTCCCCAAAGGACCAAAGTTTGGGTCTTTTCAAACGGCACAGTATTTTTGGGGCTGTCATATCATTACATTGTGATGGTCTGTGCTTCTCGCATACTACTGAGATAAGTATCCCCTGTTTACACCTGCCTACCTGCCTTTTAAAAGATTTTCTACCCCACTATTGCATATAGTCTCATAGTTGTACATGAGGTAAGATAAGGGCTTTTCTGCTCTATAGTCTGTGTTGCAGGAGGATGGACTATGTGCAACTACTTTGATTCTAGACTAAATGCCAAGTCTGATTTAGCATGGCACTTCTTGTATTAGCATTCCCGGGGACACATGAACCAGTTCCTTTCAGAAATGTTTTTTAATGAATGAAGTTCTGAATATCCAAGTGACTCTTCATTATTCACTGGTACTTTATTTCAGTAGATGCAGTTTCTGTCAGTATCTCCCTAGCTTTTAAGTGAATGATGTTATTATACCTCCACTTCTTCAGAGGCTCTCAGGATCTGTGGTGAGATCAAAGATGTCAACCGCCCTGTGATCTTCATTAAAAGGGAAAGACAACAGGGAGAGGGTTGGCTCAGGCAGTGCAAAGATCTTTTAATATCTTTGCCTCTTCAGACCATGATAATGGAGCAATGATTCTCACTCGGTTAAAGGATGCAGGGTAAGAAGCAGACCAGCGCTGGAATCGGACAATTTGGTAGTTCCCTTCTTTTGTGCGTGGGGAAGGTCCTTTCCAGAGCATTACAAATTCTTTGTTGCCCCTGCATTTAACAACATTCTAGGGATCCTGATGGGAAGGAACGACCTTGGGAGTGGGTTTACAGTTCCAGCTGCTGCAAATTTAAGGACAGGATTGCTGGGCTTATAAAGCTATGAGTGAAAAGGAAGTAAAAATATTATCTTCATCAATTCCAGGAGCAGAAAGACTGAGAACATTTTTCTTAGTAATTCTGCACCTCTGCAGAACAGTGTCAGGGCCCTGAGGGCACCCCCAGCCCTGGCTGCCCGCCCTGCCTACAGCCCAGGACCCCGTTTCATTCATTTCATCTTGGTCCTTGCCCCAGTGATGCTCCAGCAGGGCCGGTCTCCAGCTCCCCACAGCCCTGCCCGTGGGTCCAGTTCCCCATCCCCAGGGAGGTGCCCAGTGCCCGGGGCTGGGGCTGCTTTGGGTGCCCCCATGTGTCCCCCCCGGCAGCCCTGTTCTGGGCTCTGCCCTGCCACCTCCCATGGGGGCCCCCCAGCACCCCATCCCTTGTGGGGCACTGGTGGTCGGGTCGCTTTTGCTGGAATTCAGCCAGTGCCTTTCCGAGGGCTTTTTCCTGGTGCTTTCTCAGATATGTGAATACATCTGAGTTGAGTAAAAATGTTCTTATCTATTATTCAATAATCTCTTCATCTTTCACCTTGCTGCTGGGTTGCTTTGTAAAACTTTAACAATAAGCTCATTTGATTGAAGTGGAGATAAGGAGTCAGCTCATATGTGTAGATTTTTGCTGGAGAACAGTTTGTGAGACCCATGTGTATTTGGTCTGTCTGCTCGTTTCAAGACCTATAGACACTACTGTAAGAAGAGGGTGCTTGTTTGTTTCCACAGACATTTCGAGTACGTAACATAAGACAAACATGTTCTTTAACCTTTATTTAAAAATATCTATTGCAAAAGGACTGAGCTCAACTCTAATACCCAGGAATAGCAAATGAGCTGTTCACTAATGTGAAGCAATGCTCTAAACAGAGTATTTTCACGACCGTATTTTTTTCATTTAAATGATTTTTTTTCATCAGTGTCAGAATGTTCGGTGAATATATTTGACAATATTCCCTTAAAGAGTTTATGACAGCCACATGTTCGAGGCTGGAAGAGGGGGAGGAAGAAGGGGGGAGTTACCTAATATGAGAAGGAAGAGCAGATTGCAACAACCACCTGCCCCTGTTATCCCGTTTTGGCTATTACAACACAGTTCTGGTTTTGGAAATACACGGTTTCTTTTTTTGCTCCTGAAAAAAAAAAAAAAAGGGAGTGCATTTTTCAATGTAATTGTGAGAAGGAACTGTCGTTCTCCAGCCTGTGCAACCTGTGTGTGCACTGTGCGCAGGCAGCGTGAGAATGTCCATCTCACGAAGATACTTGTTCAGGAGTGATAAGAGAAGCCTGACTCTAATCCTGGGCATGGTTGTATGTACGCTCTGAAACATTAGGAAATTTCACTAGGAAGTATCTGAGTGGTTGCCCTAGTACAGAGAGGTGGGTACCTGTCACCTGCTGCTGCTTTTGCCACGGAGGTGGTAGATGCGATAGCAGTGGCTTCTCCACGCTTGCCAAAGAATCTCTTTCATTTAAGATGTGTCTCCAGGTTTCCTGTGTAAGCAGGACTGAAAAGTAAACCATCTGTTTCTCAGTACTTCCCTGAATCACAATCCTGAAGGAAGGGAGGCTTAAAAGCATTTAAAAAAAAAAAGTCTTGTTAATTAAAAATTAATTTAAAATATCTTATTAAGCCTCTTTGGCCTTAACTATACTGAGAAAATATACTGATTTAGCTCATAACTTGCACAAAACACAGTTGTGTTTTAATAATGTCAGCTTGTCACAAATTTTTGCCCTTGCTTATTCCAAGGACAAAATGAAGTTTAACATTGGGATAGTTAGAAAACATTTTACCTCATACATTTTAACGCTGCATTTTCCCTGTATAGTGTCAAGCTTAGTTATTCTAATTTTATCTTTAGTAATGGGTTCCTAATTTTATTGTTGTGGCTGTTGTTCCCTCAGGGCATTTGGAAATGAGATTCAGCATTTAAAAAAAACCTTAGCTGTAACAGATTTTTAATAATGAAATCAATGAAAAGAGTATTTCTGACTATAAATCCTGAATACTTTAATGATGATACATGAAGAGTTGCTACTCTTTGTTCAGTGCTGAGTTTTCCAGCCCTGCTGCATTTAACCGCTTTTTTGTCCCGGGGATATTCTGCGCAGATCTGGAAATCTCCATTCAGAAGGGCCGGTGGTTGACGTGTTTTCCACCAAAGCATTCGTCAGAGGTGGTAGCGTCCACAGGAAACCTTTCAAAACACAAGAGGACTGTGTAGCCAGTGCGGTGTTGTGGCATTATGACCAAGAAGCTGTTTTAGTTTTGAAGCAACAGCAGACGTTTTCTCTGAGATAGAAGTAGGTGCAATTTTTCATTCACTTATATGGAAAAGTTGGCTACTCCAGATCTGGAAGGAGCATGTATATGGCTAGGTAGGACTCCGGGAATTTTCAGCAGCTGCTCTTCTTCACCTGTGTACAAAGGTGATCGGTATCTTGCTATCTCTCAGGAGATGGGCTTTTCTCCTGGGGAAACTCTTCTCTGGGTTTCCTCACTGACTGCAGCTTGTCTGCTCTGCCCTGTGCCTCCCCAGCATTTTTATCTGAACCGTTCAGGGCATCTGGAGCTAAAAGGAAAGCTCTGGAGTAAGTGCTTTGGGATGGCTGGATGCTCACTTCGCCTGATGGCCGCAGCATCAGCAGAGAAGAATCAGCAAAGGTGTCAGTGGGACCCACACTTGCAGGCTTCTTGATTTACATGTCTGTAGATTACTCAAATAGGATAATGTGTTTAAAAAAGGATTATCTTGCTGGGTCTTGTTTGCCAAATATCAGCTTGGAGCAAGTTTTTACAGCTGAGATACAATAGCCTGATAGCAATGTTTATGGTAGAAATTCTGCCAGCTATTTAAAGCCAGCAACACACTGGCCACTTAGTCACTGGAAGACTGTGTTGTCAAAACGACTCTTTCTTTTGCAAATGGCAATATGTTTGGGGAATATTGCTTGGTGCTTCGAGGAGCAAAGGCTCCACGCTGCTTAGTGGTTAGCCAAGCAGCCTCGGTCCCCACGCAGCTCTGCCAGTAACAATAACGGCTGGTGCTTACGCAGCGCTTTTCACCTTCAGACTGGTTCACGGAGCGGGTGGCACCCACTCCTCACAAGCCAGCGGTTGCTGCCAGCTGCAGAGCGGCGAGGAAGGTCGGCGGTGGTACGTGGGACGCATGCTGCCTGCCACGGCCACATGTTGCTTGAAGAAAAATCAACATGTGCCCTAAGCCAGGACACGCAGCACATCCCAGCTCAGGCACTCGCCAGGGCTACCGCATCGTGCCTGCCTGGAGACAGGGCTCCTCTATCAGGTTAAATAGACAAGGATCTCTTTATTAGGATATTTTTGATGAGAAACATGCCCATGAAGCACCAGGGCACTATGGCTTCCTGAACTCTTTTGACTACCCTCTGTGTCACTGTGTGTGGGGGTTTTGTTCCTCTTAGGGCAAATGCTTTTTGATCCCGATCTCATTTCCCAGACTTGGAGCACTCCTGGGTAAAGAATACCAAATATGCAAAGTTATATAGTGTTTCTACGGTGGTGTTACTGAGTACCATTCGATGCCCTTGTGCAAAAAAAGTTATGACGCGGCAAGCTCATGACAGGGGACTTTGCCCTCGTGGAACTGCAGGATAACTTTTCTGCGGATATGCCCTTGGGAGATACTCAGAAACGACGGTCTCACGCGTTGGTATGGACAAAAGCTACCTAGAATTTGGATAAGAAGGAAAATGTATTTGCTGAGCCATTCTTGGTAATGCAACAGCTTGTACAGTAATGTATTTGTTGTCATTGGCCTGATTTCAGCAGCAGGGTATGTTCAGCTCATATTCAATCATATAAAAAACCATGAAAACTGACATTGTGATCCAAGACCACTGAGCTTCAGCTTACTTGATACATTGCCTGTTTTCAGTTAGGCACAATTTGAAGAAAATTGTTGCCAGTTGTGTTTCATTAGTGCACCAAAAAAAGGGCTGCATTTTTGTTTTCCAGAAAGTTGCTGAATCACATCACTGTGCAGAATATGTTCCTCAAATGGCCTCTCTCTAATGATGCAAGAAAAAAAAAAAAGGCAAACCTGTATCAAAAGATGAAACATGTTATATGGGTTAGCTGAGGAAAAGTAATATTAACTTTTTTTAATGCCTCATGCTGCAGTGTCTGGGAATTGAAGGGCATAGAGCGTTCCTTTTCTCTTTTACTGCTGCATGACTTGTGCTTAACTATTTATGTTGCAGTCCTAAGACCTGCTCTCGCTCCCCAAGAGACAAACACTAAAGTATTATTAGACCTTAGCGTGTGGGGGGAAGAGGTCTTAGTGTAATTTTAATGTATAAATATTGTATGCTTTATGCCAGTTCTTAGATTTTTACAGAAAAGTAAGTTAGCTGGTGCACACTCTGGTGGCCAGTCTTTCTACAAAGAGAACTCACAGGTACAAAATGGTAAATAAGACGTGTATTTGCCATGTATTGCGCACCATTTTTTCATTTGTAATTGTTTTTAAGTTGAGAATACATACACTACTCAGTCAAGCATCTTATGAAAGTCATTGCTCCCAAACAGGTATTTTTTACTTGCTAGTCTTTTGATCTCAAAGGCTGAATCTGGGTTTGTTTGATGAGGTCCAGTTTCTGTTAAACTTTTTTGGTCATAGCTCCCTATCTGTTTCAAAAAGAAAAAGAATAAGAAAATGAAAAAAAATCTTATCCCCTCTTTTGTTGGACTATAATAAACACGGTAAGGCAAATGCTCCTGGTACAGATTTGTGTCATGCTCAGCAAATGCAATTCTGACTAGGCCAGGCCTTCTGACCTTTCCAGTTGTACAAATAACTACCAGTTTTCTGGACCTACAATACAGGTATACATGGGTTAAAGATTTTTAGAAATTTTTGTGTATGCACATGTAAATTGGAATAAACATAATGTTCAATTCAGGCACATAGCCTCTACTGACAATAACAAACTCTTTGATATTTCTGCATATTCTGTCTTCTGAATGCAGTTTTAGCATTGGTTCTGCTTAATACTGCTTCTCTTACGTTGTCTGTGACATACAGTTATGCATTTTCTAGTTATTCTTTTTGTTCAACAGGAAATGCTAGGCTTTTCTTGCTGCATTCTTCCCTTACTTCTAGGCAGTGCTCTACTACTTCGGCTGTAGGTGTTGGAAGATGAAATTCTGCTCAATTTCCAATCCAGGAAATCTCCATCCTGCAGAGAAGAGGCTGAAGTGCCGGGACACCCCAGCAACTGCAGAAGGGGGAAAACACAGAGATTCTTGACTCCTTGTAGGGCTCAAAGTGTGAGCGTGAAGAAGAGGGAAGGAGGAAAAGACGGCAGATGTGGATCTGCAGCCCTCTCGCCCATGCCCTGAGAGGCAGGTGCTGCTGCTGCTGCTCCCCCTGTTTGCAGGGTAACTGCTCTGGCCCTTGGGACTGCTCCCTAAGACATTTTCATCCTCTACCTTTGTCTCTCCTTTCTCTCAGGGTCATCACTTAAGGTTGAAAACGCCTGTCACTCAGGAAAAGAAGGCGACCTGCTCCCTCTATAGGCTTTCCTGGTTGTTGCTATCATGAACCGACCATCCAGGCGATCAGAGCTGCATGCAGGCTTTGAAGGCTGGCAAAAACTCTGAAGTGAGACATATTTTGCATTTCTTTTAAATTTAGAGATGATTTTTGTGTGTGTATATGTATATTTGTGTGTATGCGTGTGTGTGTTTGTGTATATATATATACACATTCTCTAACACCTATGTATATAGCTACTTCTTCTGCAGAAGTCACGTATGGAGCAATTTTTACTGTTTAGTTTTATTCTTTTTTAAACCAATGCATGATCCTTTTGTGTGTGAACTTTCTGTTTGTTAATGGTTTATGATAACACCCTCCTGACTGCATTCTACCTTTATTAGTGGAAGAGATACCATCTGAGCCAGCAGTTCCGTGAAGCCAGGCACGCTTCCTCGCCAGTGCCTGCTATCCCGACGGCTTTTCTCTCCTCCCCGTCCCAGGGCCCTGCCTCCTCAGCTGCACCAGCACTGCGGTTTCTGGCATCGTTCTGGTAAGAAAAGCAACCTGTATTAAGAACAACCCTGTAAATAAAAAAGATTCTTTGTAACTTGGATCAGCTCAGTGACCTGATTTACAGCACAGCCCCAACAACAGTTGCAGAGCAGCCTGAGTGTGAAGAAGCAGCCGGAGGCAAGGCAGGGATGGGAGACAGACGTTCCCAAGCTGGCCTGGCGGCTGAAGTCCCCCTTTGAGAAGCTGCATCTGCCAGCGTACCTTTGCTCTGGCACAGATATCAGAGGGCATTCCCCTGCAGTGCCTGAAATAACACTTTAGGGAAGAACTGACACATCGCTGAGTTATATATTAACCATTATAGATGACCTTTCAGAGAGTGGCAGAGTAACAGTCTCACTGAATTACTGATAAAGAAAAATGGCACTTTTTCCATTATGCAGAGCACAGGTATTAAGTCCTAGGAAAAGACTGCCCAGCTCTTTCCACTAAATTATAGTGTTTTCAGTTCTTCCATACTTTCTTAAACATGAATAAATTGTTCAGATGTTTTCAATGCTAAATAAATGCCTCTGGCTGTTTCTTGTGGAGAGTGGAGGGGAGAAGGCAGGAAATGTTTTAGCTAGAACGATGCAGCCATTTCGAAGGAAGTGTCAGAAGAGCAACATACAAGTTTGCCTGAGTTACAGAAAAAAATAATCCCAACAGTCATTCAGGACTGTGCTCACTTTTCCTTTCCAAGGTCTGACCTTGCTCTGTGTTCAGCATTATCAGAGATCTGCTGCAATGAAGTTTATGTACTTATGTCACTTAGGACACAAATGAATTGCTTTAACTTAAGCTTAAAAGCAAAACCCTGCCAGACATGACAAATATGAGTATTATATATCACCATTTAAATGACTAATGATTTATTTCTCTTTGAAGCTTCTGGTGAAAGCTGAACCATAATGGTGAAAGAAAAAATAATCTAAGTTACCTTACACCTCACATATGGAATTGATAATGCTCTGGTTTTTTATGGAATAAATTGCTCTTCAATGGTTATATACATAATGAGGATGATTTCGTTTGGTGTCCAATGTGTGCTGTGCATATATTCAGGAGATTTAAACTTTTTGACTGAAGATGAGATTTTCACAGAGGGTCCTTCTTTTGATCAATATATTCCACTATTTAATGAAAAGAAATGCTGGCTGTGTTTAAATTCAATTGTTTGGTTTTCAAGAGACATTTTTTTGACCTTCAAAACCACAAAAAAATCCTTGTTTTAGACTGAAATATCATCTTTTTGAATTGCAAAAAAAAAAAAAATCTTAATTTTTTTTCCAAAGAACTTCTTACTTCAGTAGTATATATTTGCTTCAAGTTGTATGTTTGGAATTTTATTGTATGGAATTTATGTAGCTAAGGCTTTAAGCACCCTTACTTAATTAATAATATAAACCAAAATCCCTGTGGTCTTTCTATCAGGAACTCAGCTAAACAGGCACTTACAGAGACTCTTTTCCACTCCATCATTATGGGAAGCATACTCTGCACTTGACAAGGTGAAATAAGAAGGGGTTCAGGTAATGAAAGGCTCGTAATAAATACCAGCCAGCACAGGAGAGCTGAGGGTAGGCCACGTTCAGGGCAGGATATTGCTGGAATGCGTTTGGGGAGGGAAAGACTGACAGGGGTTTCTTATCCACCCCTTAGAGCTGCTACCGCTTCACGTGGGTCAGGGTTGTCCTGGGATGTGGAGGCTGCATCTCCTTTCATCCCACCCAGACCTCTTCAAGAAGAGAGAGGTATGAGTAACAGAGAAGAAGATAAATCATTTTGCTTAAATAGCTGGTGCTGTGGCAGCCAAGGAGGCAACCTGTGACAGAGGAGGAGAGGTGAAAGGCAGAAAGGGGTAGCCAGGATTAGGTCAAAAGAAAGACTAAGCAAAAGCAGAGAGAGAAACAGTGAGACAAAGGCTTAGCCCAGGGATGTGTGATGCAGTGTTTCTGTGAAATTGGTAGAATCCAGGACATAAGTATGCTTGGAGTAGCGTGGTGGTTATGTTTGGATGCAAGGGCATTGTATGTATACTAGCATTGCAGATACTGAACATCTTTAAACTGGTGCCAGAGGTCTGTCACATATGTCAATTTTGGAATTGCTGCCAGTTTTCTGAGTACAGCGTGTCCAAACGATTATTACGTGAGACTGCGGTTAGAAGCATGCAAAATGAGTTGCATGGAAGTTATACTTGTGTCTGATATTTGGGCTCTGAGAAAAGGGGACAGAGATGTAGGTCTTGCATGTGACAGTTCTGATCATCTTTTCAGAAAAAAATTGCTTTCTACTTGCCCATAAATTAAACTTGTGTCATGATGAAAAGACAGCAACATTAATTTCCACTTGTTGGAAATGTTTTGGATGCAGTCGTTGGCAACATCAGTTCTCCTCACCAGAAAGAAGACTGTAAGAAATCCCAGCTTTACCTTTCAGATGGTTATGCCATCACGCTACGGTATTGCACCACCAGGGCGTTGCAAAGAATGCCTTAAAATGCGGAGCTACCCAAATCTAAAAAGGCTTGGGAGCGGCATATTCTTTACTGTACGCATGACTTCATCTTAAAAGAAAGGTTATCATTAGCAAACTTAAGATGATGGGAAGTTGGGAGGAGTTGTTATAAATTTCATTTCAGCAACAATATGGTTCAAATAAGAAAAAATACATTATTGTCATCATCCTCTTTGCCAGTTCTACCTATAACTGTTCTTTTTTATTTTAGAAGAGGCAATCATCACAAAAATCAGGATGAACAGATTTTCCACATATGTGCCAGGGCAACATCAGAAAGTGGTGTGCAGAGCAGCTGGTATTGCTATTCAGGCTGCTCAGCAGGGCCATGAAGATCATGCTCTGGGCTGGATGCAGGCGCCTGTGACTGCAGGGCAGAGGAGGGAGCTGCCAGCAGCTGCCAGCAGCCAGCTCTGGTGTGAGACTTATGCAAAATATGACTAAAACAATGTCACTGCTGAATACAGAATTCCCCCATTTCTTTCTTGCTTTAATGAGAAGAGCACTGCAGATGTGGGGACAGGGACAAAAGTAGCCAGTATTTCCTCTCCTCTCTTTCTACATGTTAATCAGCTGTGGTCATGGGGCACTGGCTAATCCCTCTGGCTGCTGAACTGAGAAAAGAAGATGCTTCTCTTCCAAGTAACTAATGAATCACCCCTTTTAGTTCAGAACATGCATGACTGCATTGTTAAAAGCAGTCTTAATCACTCACTGAAAAAAATGATATCGATCATTTCTCCCTTTTAGTTCTTAACTGGAAGCCTCAGGAGTTTTGACTCACAGCCTGTGCGCTGCAGCAAGCCCAGAAAGACTTCAGTAGATTTTTAGCTAGTTGTAGGACCCCCTGCATCTTATTCTTCCCATCTTCCTAGTATGGCTATGATTTGGAAAAATGATATATTTGTTGGTTTCATACCTTTTTAGGAATCACTGTTCTGCAGATGGATTTGGTCTGAACTTTACACCAAAGCTCAAAGAAGAGAAGCATTTTTGGTAGGCAACTGCCTTCTAGCAGAGGATAGAGCAAAACAACTCCTGGGCTGTAGAAATCCACCCTCCATTTTGCCTTTAGCTCTGTAGTGGTGTTGGACAAGCTGCACATACAGCAGTTCACCCTGGTTTACGAGCATAGGACTGTGTGTAACAGTACAGTGGAATAGGGAAAAAGAAGTAATATGAGTAAATTTGAAGGTTTTTGACAGCTTCTTGGAAAGAGGGTGAATGGGTCTGAGGTGAGAAATAAATCCTGTCATTGACTAGGAATTGCCAAAGGCAGAGCAAAGTGAATAGGTAAAAAGTTTTCAATGTGACATAGGAAAAAATGTATCTGTAGTTGTTTCAAATGTAGACAGATATACTGATAGAGGTACTTGTGTATTAATTGCATTAAAAGTACTAGACTGAAAGATTGTTACCAGAGCTGAAGGGTCAAGTTTGCAACTGGTGGAGAATGCCAAAGTTAAGAGAGCCTGTACCCCCTTAAATCACTCCTTCTGTGTACGTGTGTATTATAACATGGCTGAATTTTGTTATTACATCCAACTTATTTAATTGGATTAGGCTGTCAACTTGTTAATTTCTCCACAGATGCAAAAGAAGCTATGGGGCCTCCATGGAGGAGGATGTGTAAGGACAGTTCTGTTAGTGAGTGATTGAAGTACATTTGCTGTTATCAATGCTTTCTGTTATTTCCCCTAAATAGGCCTTTTCGTTCACTCCTTGTGGAGACCTTCCCCACATGTTCCCCCAGTTCTGATAGTACATGACGTTGCCGGTCAGCAGGTCCTCTGCTGTCCCACCACAGCCTTCCTTAGCTGCTGGAAAATGGCGTTAGCATCTGTTGCGAGCAGACACTTAGGAGGCAGGGGGAAGAGGGGAGAAAAGGCACCCAATGAACTAGCGATTGCTTGTGTAACAATTGTGTAATGATGCTAAAAACACATGCATTAAAAAAGTTCGTCATGTTTGAATGTAGCTGAGAGCAAAGGGGATGTAAAACAACGCTGACATGCTGAGCGGTCAGGGTGGAGGGAGGAAAACTATTTGCCAGGAGATGCCTGAATGCTGAACATGACACGTCCTCGCCTACACTGTCTGCTAAGCTGAGGTTGGTGACATGACATCTCAGTGATTTGTTGGGTGCTGTTCAACCATCACAGCTTTTTGTAACAGAAGGCGTAATATCCTCAGTCTCCTGAAGTCTGCAGCAAACAGGTCTCTTCAAAGAGACTGAGTTCATCTACAGTGGCTAATGACCTTTTCTTTCCTCAGCAGGCCTTTCTGGCAGCTCAAGCTCCATTCTTGGGGGGAAAGGACAGAAAACACTCCTTCCAGGACTGGTTCAACACAGGATTAGGATCCGCTTGCACACTGCCCAGATGCAGTTAGGTATTTTTTATTTGCTGCTGTGAAACATCAACCATAAAAATACATGTAGTCTACTCATTAAATGCAAATTGCTAACGACAGTGGGCATAAACAACAAAAGAAATAATCTGCAGATGAATGGTATACTACAACATGCTTCAAAAAGGCACTAGTAATCATCATGTGATCTGCCCTTTGAGCTGTGCTGGCAGAGGTGGAAGGGTGGGATGGCCCAGGGATCCTCTGCTTTAGCAGGGACTGCTGGGACACATTTGCTCCATCAGATGATAATAGTTTTCTTTCAGCATCTTTGCCCAGCATTGGATGACTGGATTTTTGTTTCTTGGGCTGCCATTGCTGCAAAAAGCATTGCCATCAGCTGTAGGTTTTAGAAATATCCTTTGGTATATGGAAAGGCAATGGGATTTATTTTGTGACAGAGTCTCACTCCTCTGGTGGGTTGCTTGATGGACGTGGTCACTTGATGGAGGCATGCTGCCATGGGG
Organism: Harpia harpyja; assembly: GCF_026419915.1. Taxonomy (NCBI): domain Eukaryota; kingdom Metazoa; phylum Chordata; class Aves; order Accipitriformes; family Accipitridae; genus Harpia; species Harpia harpyja. The sequence goes on from NC_068962.1 coordinate 5,273,076, forward strand.
GACAGCTCCTGGGATCTGCCCCTGTGTCAGCCCAGCTCTTGGAGAAAGGTGTAAACCACTGTGGAGGAAGCAGATGTTCCCAGTCGTGTCACAAAGAAAGAACAGACAGAAACATATTTGGGAAGAAGGGTTTGCTGGTTTTGGCTGGGGTAGAGTTAATTTTCTTCACAGTAGCTACTATGGGGCTATGTTTTGGCTTTGTGCTGGAAACAGTGCTGATAACCCAGGGATGTTTTTGTTTCTGCTGGGCAGTGCTCACACAGAGCCAAGGCCTTTTCTGCTTCTCCCCGCACCCCAGCAGCGAGCAGGCTGGGGGGGCACAAGGAGTTGGGAGGGGACAGAGCTGACCCCAGCTGACCAAAGGGATATTCCAGACTGTATGATGTCATACTCAGCATACAAAACTGGGGGAAGAAGAAGGAAGGGGGGGGACATTCAGAGTGATGGCGTTTGTCTTCCCAAGTGACCGCTTTGCGTGATGGAGCCCTGCTGTCCTGGAGATGGCTGAACACCTGCCTGCCCGTGGGAAGGGGCGGATGGATTCCTGGTTTTGCTTTGCTTGCATGTGTGGCTTTTGCTTTGCCTATTAAACTGTCTTTATCTGAACCCACGAGTTTTCTCTTTTGCTCTTCTGATTCTCTCCCCCATCCAGCCAGGGGGGGAATGAGTGAGCGGCTGTGTGGGGCTTAGTTGCCAGCTGGGGTTAGACCATGACAAAGGGCGTGCTAAAGATCCTAGCAGATCTGCATTTGGTGGGTTCAAGGGAGGATTCAGTGAGAGCAGAGATGAAGAAGGAGCCTTGCTGGGGAGCCTAGCTCTGGAGCAAAGCAGAGAAGCCCCTGAGGCTTCCCCAGCCACCACAGGCTGTCGGGGGGGTTCAGGTTTTATGTGATGACGCTACGGATGCAGAGGAGTATAACTCATAGAGCCGCAAATCCCAGCCATCCTCTGCACTAAAGAGTCAGTGAGAAACGCTAAGTAGTAACTGTACAAAGTTCTAGCCTTTACATAGTTTTGTCTCGGTAGGAAATAACCTGGCCCTTGACAACGAAAAAGGGACAGACCTGTTATAATCATCTGGAAATGTTTTCGTGATGCAGAGATGTTAAGAGTAGCCAAGCACTTGTTCTTTGTAAGTAGGGTAGCAGACATCAGGAAACCAACTTCTTTAATAACAAGCTGCAATTTGAATTCCTTACTGCAACTTCAGTTTAAAATCTCTTTAATACTCTTAAAATCTCTTTCAGGTTAGTAACCTCATTCAGCATCAATTTCTGGTCACACCCGAGAGTACCTTTTAATACTTGCTGTTTGTTACATTTGTAAAAATAGGACTTAAACATCAATGGGTCCTTTATAAACATAAGACTCTTGGATCACTTCAGTAAATTACTTATTAAAACTAATTGCCCATCACTTCACAAACCTACTTTCTCTTTCAGGGCCCTTCCTTGCAAACCCCCAGTGAGACTGAGATAGCTCCCAATCTAGTATCCCAATATTTAATGTATAAGATTGTGACTCTCAATGCATTTTTTTTTTTTTTTTTCCTCCTAGATCCCACATATATCTATAGGCAGGCACAGGTCTGCTTGCGAGACCTCAGAGCACAGCCTTTGCATTGTGCACCTGGCGGATTCACTCTGGTTCCCACACTCAACCAAGTCTACTGCTGTGGCCTCACACACCTCTCTGACAGGTACACATACACGTTATCTGCCTTTCCGTGTCAATAGAGTCCCAAGCTGTGTTTCTACCGAACAGGGACCCCAGTCCTTAATGGGAATCAAAAGTCAGGATGAGCAGAAAAGCCCTGCCCAGTCATGAACCGTGTGTAATGGTTCTTCTCTTTCCTTAGTCTAGACTGGAATACAGATTTCAGTGCCTCACTGAGGTCAGCAGTAAAACTCCCGCTGTCTGCCAGGGAGCCAAGAGTCCAGCCTTCGATACCTGACACCTATTGGGAGACTTCTTTGAATGCCTTGAAATGAAACACTGTGAATGCCTGCCCATTTCTTTTTCTGCCTTGGGCCAGGCTATAAAATGAATATCCTGTACAAATTGGCTGTGGACATCATGTTACTGGGCAGCTGAGAAATGATGCAGCAGTAGAGGACCCTCATCTCCTTCCTAAAGATAAATGACATTTTTAACCTCACATTTTTGCAATTACACTGTCAGGTTCTGTGATTATGCTACGTAGGCTTAAAAAGGAAGGATTTTTATACAAATCAGAATTGTCCAATTGCCTACCAAAAAAAGCTTTATTATTCACTATGGGAAATCTCTATATTTGATCATAAATGCCTAATATGAATAAAATATGCCAACTTCAAAGAGTACACCTGATTTTCCATTTCTTGCTCATCCAAATCACCTGGCAAACTCATCAAGAGATTTTGGTGCACTGAACACATATTCTAGCCAAGTAGATAAACCACCACTGAGACATTTTGCAGGTTGGATGGTTTTAATTGGTTTTGTAATCTTCAATCTTAAAAAGATTTTTTTCTTTAGAAGATGCTTTTTCTTGCATATTTGGTTCAAAACCTTTTTGAGGCAGAGATGGCCCATGCTATAGGCTTCTACAATGTGTAATATCCAGTTTTGGAGGAGCCATTTCCGTATCATTATAATGCCAAGCTGGAAATAAGGAGTGAATGCTTATTTTCTGAGCATATGCATCATTGGCATTGCTATTACCATTACAGCTAACAGCCATCTAAGACAAGACAGGTATAGGGGCCAGGCTGTGGTTACATGGCTTGGTAAATCTGGCTTCAGAGTACTTAACAGTGGATCAGAAAAGTTACTAGCACAAATAGTAAAACTGCAGGTCTGGTGCAAACATCCTACCTAACAAAATGCTTTAGCATTGTTTTAAAGCAGTAACTTTCTTCCGGCCAGCTTTATAAAGGATTTGATGGGGGATTTTTTGCTTCCAGTCAACTTACAGTCAACAGAAAGTATAAAACTGCTTTAACACTACATCCCACACTCTTGTTAGTTCAGAAGATGCAGAAATACAGTGGTGCATGCGTATTTGATCCAGATTAAAATTGTATTGTCAGTTGACCCAGTAATGCATGTAGCTGGCATTAATGAAAGGGAAGTCCCAGCTGTTGAAGAGTTGATTCTTGAGAACCACATGTAGCATTTCATCATCCCACAGGAAATGCATTTGTTACTTTTTGCTTCATTGACTCCCAGTGCCTCTTTGCCCTAGGCTTTGGTATAGACATTTTATTTTCCATTTATAAATTAGCATTTTCTTTGTTTACAAACTTTATCTAGTATTTTATGAAATTACAAATCTTACCTGCTCTGTACCAGGAAAGGACGATGATGAATGAAAGGTCCCACTCATTATTCCTTTAGTGTGAACATTTTAACTTAAAAAAAAAAAAAAAAAAAGCTTAACTGAGAGAGATTTTTAATCCTCCTTTGCTTATACCCAAGATTCTTTCTCATGTCTAAATCATTACTACAATTGCTACGTAGACAGGTTTGGCTAGTACTGCAAGAAAATTAAGGGCTGGCCAGCCAGGCATTTAGCAGTGTAATACTGTACAGCTTAAAAACAGCATTTTAGATCTGAGATTCAGTAAACTTCTAACACTAAAATACAAATCTGGAAGACTTTGAGAAGTTAAGTTTATAATAACAGATGCCATTAAGCATTGCATGATTACTGTAAAGCTACAGGAGTATTTGTTTACTGTTTTAAGAAAGCCTGTCAACCTCCTTTTATAGTTAAAATTTGCCCTCTTTATTTAGCAGCCTCTATTCTGACCATTTAAAAATATTTAACTGAATTGCTGATGCAAAGCATGTATACAGTGATTCCAACAAAGCCAACATTTATTGCATCTGATTATATACAAAGCCATAAACAAATAGGACATTAATTTTCAGAGAGAGAGGACAGTGTTTGAATCAGTGCTGTATGGACATTCGTATATTAAAAAAAAAAAAAAAAAAGCTTGTTATTACATTTGGTTGGATTTGTGTTTGAAAAAAAGGAAAAACCCCACAGACCTTCAGCTTTTTTGCAATTATGCAGAAAGGTGATCAAAAGAATGCCCATAACCCTATTATCACTAAATCTTCATACATGACATTGAAAAAATCCATCTTGTGCTTCTGGTGTAGCTAGGAGAGTCCTAATAAGATTAATTTAAATGATCAGTACTACTGGCATCCCCTACAGCCTGCATAACTAAGGGCTCCCCTGCTTATTTCATTTGCATTTCAAGCATTTTGCTGAAAAATCTTTGAAATAGCCTCAGATGTGCCTAGACTGATGGAGATGTGTCTAAGACCCAAAGACAGAGAAGCTACATATATATATTAGCACATACCAAAGTAAGCAGATAAGTAACCCCAAAGAATGTGTTCTTTAAAGTATTTGAATTTTACTCTGCAGTGGAATTCCATCAATCCCCTTTCTTGTTCCTATTTACCCATTTTCTTTGACATTTACTGGAAAGTGCCTAGGAAACTTGCCAGCAAGAGCTAACGTCTCTGAAGTAAAGGGATCAGAATGGCCATGGTATCACCACAGCTGAATTTGAAAGTGTTTGTTTTGTGGCAGGCTTTCAACTTTATACGGAATAATTTCTTAGCTGAGGCATTTGGCAAAGTGCTCTGCATGACTCAGCAGCAGTTCTTCTCTATCTCAGATTTTGGTTATATTAATATCAGGTTTATTTTTTACATGAACTCATACATATTTATGACTTAAGTTCTCTTGCATGCTGCTGGGCTTTCTCTAGTTCCAATGCCTGTCTCTCCAGCTACTCCAGCAAAGCTACGTGGCACGCTCCACACAGTGATTCAGTCTTGGGGTGGGTGGGGAAAAAATCAGTCACTGGAGCGATTTTTTGTTGTTAGTAGAGCTAATTCTATTATTTCTGTCTTTAATGGGGGTTACCTGGGGGGAGCTGTGCAAAACCTACAACGTTGAGGTTCTGTAACACTAGATAGAAGTCATGACTTTGAGCTCTTGGATTTGGTATTAATGCTAGCCACGCAACCTTTATTAGTACACATGCTCGTTACTCATGCAAGTAATTGCACTGACTTGAAAGAGGCTTTCTGTAGCACAGGAGCCGGCCTGCAGTCGTCAGCTCTTTGTTACAGACATCATCACAGAGTCAGCCTGGTTCTAAAGTAGCCGAGCAAACACACTCACCCTAACACATGCAGGGGGAAGTACTGATGCTCTGGCCAACCCCTTCAGTACCTTGAGTGAAGAATTGATGAGCTGTTATTTTTCTTTGTAGTGAGAAGGGAATGGGTCAGGAATGATTGGTGACTAGTTTGCACATAGACTAAAACCACCCTATGGGTTTTGCCTAGCTCCTTAGGGAAGCAGAGGTGACCTCTTGTGTCCTTCAACGTCCTTCCCCTCTGCTCCCCACCACATACCTTTTGAACCCATGGGGCAGCTTAAGTCTAAACTGAAAGAGGCATAGATGTCTCAAAGGTAGTTACATTTCCTGAGTTTCTGAAAAAATTGACGACTGGGTAGAGGTAAAAGGTCCACATTTATGCTACTGGAAAGATCAGTGAGCCAAGCTGATGTACAGGAGCTGCTGTGCAGCTCTGGACTGACCACAGCACGTCCTGTCGCCTGTGTGGTGGGAGCCCTGAGTGGCCTTGGAGAGAAAGAAGATGGAGTTTCTGTAAAGATGAAGCTGTGGGATATGTTCTTCATGGGAAGCTACACTTCATTTCTTTCACTGCTCATAAGTCATTTGGTTATCATCACCTAATTGATTGCCAATACATTTACATTAGTAGTAATATTTGACTCTTCTATAATGCTTTTCATCACAAGATTCCAATTTCTTTTCACAGTAGACAGGTATCAGTATTTCCTTTTTTACAGGTGGGGAGTGTTACTCAGAGGACTAGTTTTGGGCTGAGTACAAAATTATATGCAGTCTCCCAGGTCTTAGACCAGTGCCCAAGCCACTGGATAATCTTGATTTGCTAACACCAGTTTAAAACCACCCTAAATATTTTTCCAGGCTAAACACATTTGTTTCCCCTAAAAAAGCTGAGGGGGAGCCAAATGGTAAATAATGAAATACTGGGAGTTCAGTCCAAACTGTCAAACTCTTTTGAAGGCAAGATAGATGCTGTCATTTCAATACTCAGCCATTGTCCGTTTTAAAGTACATTCCTACATAAATAGTAAGATCAGTAACAAATACAGATTTTCATATTTTGAGAACTCTGAGAAGCCTTTTAGCTGTTCTTAATTGGATACCGTAGATCTCCTATGGCTATTGTGGAGCAGATGCGCCCTATATATACAGGTGGCAGGCAGGGAGGGACTGGCAGCTGCTTTCCTTAGCACTGTCTGGCAAGGTCCGTCTACCCCCATTACATGGCAGTGGCCCATCTGTGCTGCTAAGCAGCCCTGCCTTCACCTGAAAATGCATTTGTGCCCAAATCTCTACTTCATAAAACTTCCAAATTTTGTCATATGCTTTTATGACTTGGTGTCTTTGTAAGTCTACAAAGATTGTAACAAAATGTGGAATTTCTGTGGTTTCCAATCTTTTCCACCCTTTTGACTTTTCGCCTTTATATGTCACTTTTAAAATTAGTTTTTCTTGATGTACTGTGAGTGTCGCTGATGTCTCATCCCAACCATGTAACACTTATTTCTCCATATCACTAGTTTCACCAAGAACTTCTCTTTCATCAAGTGTTTTCTGCCGTTGGCCTCTTCAAGCTTATTGGTGCTGCCTGCAAGAATGACAGGTTTCAGTTGTAGTTTTTCAGCAAAATGAAGAAAACATGAATGCGAATTGCACTCTGCATACTTTGTTTGCAAATATTTTTGAGGGATAAGCGTATCAATAGCTGAAACATTCTTCCTTCACAAATTTTCTTTTGTCCAGCCATGTTCTTCTTAAATGACAATTCCTAGTAGGCATTTTGATGAAACGCTGCTTTGATTTAGGAACACCCAAATCCCTAATTTTCTGTGAAATACATGCTCGAAAGCCACTTGGAGGAATTTGAAAATCCCAGATGTATGTTTTCTCTTGGTTTCAGCAATGTTGTAACTTAGGCTGTACAACACTTACTTATGAATTACAGTTTTGCACTTACAATAGCTTGCTGCTTTTTCTAGTCACAAATTTACTAACTTAATCTGTTTATGAAATGTTAGGTACTTTACCATCATTGTAGAATCCAAACTCCAGGTGGCAGGTTTTCTAAATCATTGAGGATCGAACAGGAGATGATGGCCATAATCTTAACCTCTGTATTGACTCCTTGGCCACCATTTCATAAATATGCACAGTAGTTGTTGCATGAATATTACAAACAATTTCCAAAAGCTAACAAATTTGCTGTGCTTGTATGAAGTATTTTAAGATAAAATACTTCTTTTGATCAGTAATTTCCATACGGTAAGTTGTATCATTTCTTGGGGCTTGGGGGTGTGGTGTGTGTTCATATTTAAATTGTGTGTAGAAGGCAGTTTTCTCCAATACCTCAAACATGGGTTTATTGGAAGAGCTTGGCTGAGGAGAAAAAGGGGAGTTTATGGCAAGTTTTAATCTTTGAAGAAAGATGGCAACTTTTTAATACTCTTTTATCTTATTATTTCTCTTTGTCTGTTCCATGGTTTGTGATGTGGATTTTTAACATGATACTACTTTTACCTGCTAGTTATTATGGTTTTTAACGTACCAATCCTTTAAACAAACTGTTTTCAACTAAGTTTCATAGTTTAACGTGAAAGGAGAGAGCCTCAGAAAAAGATGTGGGTAAATTTGAAAGCTACTTGATGAAAGTACATGAGCAGCATATAGTGACAGTCAAAAATGCACAGTTAAAGAGCTAGGAAAAAAAACCCCAACCCACCAGAGGCTGATACCTCTTATAAATATGATACTTAAAAGCAACATCTTGAAAAAATGGGATACTTTTGCAGTGCAGCACACCATAAACCCAAGGAGCTTGTGACCAAGAGATTTTGAGGTCAGGAACCTTACATGACTGAAAATAATCATCCGTATGAACACTGAAAACATGTAGGACAGTAGCGCAGCATCTTTGCAAATTTATAGGCCACAAGTCTAAAGTGAGCATATGTGGTATGAGCATACCACACATTATTTTCCCTGCCATTTTATACCAAGCGGTGGTGGTTCCTTGTGGCCCTCAGTCATGGCAGCAGGCTGCATGGGCGCTCATTCCTGTGAGTCATGGTCTAGTAATCATTGCTTTTATTTGGCTATATGCATAGCCATTTAAAAAAAAAAAAAAAAAAGGCAGTTATCTGTTGGAATGTCTGAGAGGTGCTGGTGTATGCTGGGCCATCCTGAATACTGCTTGTACAGTCAAAAGATTGATTTCAGTTCTCTACTGAAATAAAGGCATGCTGTCTTCTGCAGGTGTGCAAAAGCTTGATGTAGTTCAGACTTCCAGCCTTTGGCTCCTGTTTAGAGGATGAAGTACCTGCTTCCAGCTGGATTCGGGAAAGTCTTTGCTGTGATTGTAGCGTGAAACTTTCTGCCACCAATGGACTCCATAGAAAGGCACCTTTTAACCTTCCTGTCACCAAACCTGTCACAGAATTTATGAGGTTGGATGAAATGAAAATTTACAACTCCCATGCCTGAGGACATAACCTATATTCGAACAGCCTGAGATTTCAATATTAGGGCAGCACATGATGCGAATTCATAGGCATTATCATACAAACAATAATTAAACCCAAGGACTTCCACTGGAAATGGGACTAATTTAATCTTTTTTTTCCTAGATCTCTGCCCCAAGGGTGAATTTTTATGTGCGTTCTCTGGTATTTAGTAAAGGCAGTCACGCTGTAGCCTTTCCTTTACAGGTGGGCATCAATAGGGTCTCTTTCTTCTCCCTGGCTGTCTATTTGCATTTGTAGGAACTTAGTGTCTTTGAGCCTTATCTGGCTCTGTTGCATTTGATTGAAATTGGCCAGTGGATTCATATGTTACTGAGGGAATGATGGGTGGACAGGGAGATGGATGCATATGTTCACACAAACATCCACACAAATAAAGGGTCATGTATTTCCTCGCAAGAGTTGTCTAAGAAAATCCTCCTCTGATGCAAGGCTTTTAACTAGTGTCCTCAAATCTCTATCACCCTCCTCTAAGCACTCAGGATTGCTAACCTAGGAGAGTAAAAAATATGTTGCAAAGATGGGCTGCTTAAGTTACCTGGATATGGCAAATTGAGCACTTCAGCATTCATCGTCGAGGCTGTCACTTGCTCTTGTTGAAATATCTGGTAAAGGGAGCGAGATATTAAAATTTGCAGTCATTCTGATTAGATCTACGTCTACAGGCTGCCTAGATATTTAAAGAACTGTACAGCTGTACAAAACCAATCCTATTCCCATTATTAATCCCATGTATGAAATTCAGAAACAACCCCAACTGCCAAATTTAAAAGCCATTTCATACTGTGGACACGTAAATGAAAATGATGTGATGGATGTGACCAAAGACGTCACCACTCATCAGCTGAAGCCGTTACCAACTGCGTGTGCGCTCTTAACCCGCCCCAGTTGTGGACTAAACGACATTAGCATGAAACACGCTGGAGCCTGTAGCTGGAGCAAACCGAGTTCAATCACATAACGCCGCTGTGCCTCGAGCCTTAAGCTGCTGCAGCCGAATCCTTCTGGTCATGCGCTCGTAACTCACGCTAAGTCTGAGGACTTGAGAGCGCTTAGAAATGTCAACCTTTGAGTAGAAAAATGTTTTCCATCTTTGCAGCACAGCTGGCGCTCTGCTATGATATTTGTTCTACGCGGCACAATCAGCCGTTGAAGGGATTTATTATTTACTTGTGGCCCTTTGTCTTGCATGCAGTGTGTAAAAGTTGCAGCTTTGGAACAGAACAGGGAACCGTAGCGTGCTGAGCTACGTATTCTGGCGGATACTGGTATTCCAGCAACTCTCCCGCTACTTCTCATGGGGGTTTTTGCCTCAGCACCTACAGATGCGGATTCTTTCTCGGTCGAACTGACGTTTTTGGGCTGTACTTCTTTTTCTGAAGGCAGGCGTGCGTTTGCGCGAGCGTTTAACAAACACCTCATGGGTCACGCCACGAGGTCGGGGCTCGAAGGCAGCGGCTGCTCCTTCCCAATTAAATTCCCAGCCACTTATCCAAACGAGCGCGCTTCAACGATGCTCCTCCGACGTGCGTTCCTCGGCGCTCTCAACACCGCACGGCTAACAAAATCAACACGGAGCTGCCTTTGCGCTTCGCCTCACGCAGCCGAGCCCTCAGCTGCAAGTTCCAAACGAGCTTTTCCTCCCTTCCTTCCCGGGGCCAGGGCCCGCTTCCAGAGAACGTTGTGAGGCCACAACAGAAGGAAAGCGCCCGGGCCCCCCCCGCCGGCCGGGCCTCCTCCTCCTCCTCCCGCCCCGGCCTCCCGTTTTTCCCTTCCCCCGGCTCCCCGCGGCCGGGCGGCAGCCCCGTCCCTCCTCCTCCTCCTCCTCCTCCTCCTCCCCCTGAGGCGGGCCGGCGCCGGTCCCGCCCCGGCGCGGTGGCTGCCCCCGCCTCCCCGGCCGCGGCGGCGGCGGCGGCGGCTGCTGCTGCTGCTGCTCCTGTCACGGGGCGAACGGGCCGCGCCGGGCTCCTGCGGGGGCGGGAGCTCTCCCTCCTCGGCTTGGCCGCCGTCGCCCGTGAGGGGAGGCATCCGGGGGCTCCGCCACCATGTTCAGGCGCATTCTGCAGCGGGTAAGGCAGCGAGATCCGCCCCGGCGGCGCTGAGGGTGGCGTGCCTTGCCGTGGCGTGGCGGGGAGGTGCCGCTTCCTGGTGCCGGCCGTTCCCCCCTCGGCGGGGCCGCAGCCGCCGCGGCCCAACCCGGCCCGGCCTGCGGCGCGGGGGAAAGGGGCTGGGGGGGGGGGTAGGCCCGTGGCGGAGGCCGTGGGCTCGTCCGCCTCCCCCGCCGCGGGTGGGTGCTCGGCCCGACGGTAACGGGACGGGGCCCGCGCTTCGCCGCGCTTCGTCCCCGGGTCGTCCGCCGAGGCTGGGCGGGCGAAGGAGGCGGAGGGGGGGGGGGGGCCCTGCCCCGGCGCGGCGGTGGCGTCTGCGCCCGCCGCCTTCGCTGGTCGCCGCGGCCGAGGGCCGGCCCGCGCTTGGGGCAGGCTCAGGCGATAAGCCCGGCCTGGGGAGAGCCGCCGGCGGCGAGCTGGGGTTCTCTCCCTGGCGGGCAAACAGGCTCCGAAGGCCGAAAGGCAGCCCGGCAGCCGCCGGCCAGCCGTCTGCCTCGTGCCGGGAACCGGCTTTCCCGTCAGCTCTGCCTGGTTGGAAAAACCCAAGTTGTGGCAGTCGTTGAGGAAACCCTTCTGGCCTTCCAAAACCCTCGCGCGTCGATCTCCGCCGCGGTGCTGGACCGCCTCGCGGTTGGGTTGCGGCCGGGGTGGAAGCCGTCAAGGGAGGTGCTGCTGGCGAAGGGCAGGTGTCGGCGGTGGTTCTTCCTTGCTGGCGCTCGGCTGGAGGATGCAACCGAAAAGGGTTGAGTCACGCCGGGCCGGCCGTGGGAAGGCATCGCTCCAGATCCCACGTCGCAGGAGAGCGGTGTCGTGCCGCAGGCGCTCGCGGATGGAGGGGGAACCGGCTGCCCTCCGTCTTTTATCCGGCGTCTCTTTCGACGCGCGCTGTCTGCGTAACGCCTCTGTGAAAGGGTGTTTTGTTGGAAATGCTGGCACGCTTTCCTTGTCTGCCGTGCAAGGGAGCGTTGCTGCGAGAATGAGAGTTGACGGAGGGGAAGAAAGTACGTCGGTATGCGTACCGCCAACTTTTTCAGCGTGAAGCGTGCCTCAAATTGTGTTTCGGTCGTGGACCCTGAGCAGGTGAAGATCGCTCGTAGTCTCTTTGGACCTTTGTGTTTACGGGGAAGAACTTCCTTCCTGAAGTTTGATGGGAAGCCCTGCTAACAAGCAGGGAAACTCAGTACGGACCTAATTAAATATTGGCAGCATTTAACTGGGTGTTTATTGATTCTGACAAATAACAGGCCGTCAAGGAAAGCTTCTGTGATAGAGGAAAACTTGATGCAGTGCCAAAGGAAATTTGCCCCTAAGTTCAGCTAAACGCTTCCTATAAAAATGTAAATTCAGTGCAAAAGTTTTCGTGTGTTAGAAACAGCGATCTTCTCTGAAAAGTTTAAACAAATAACTATTCCCCAGTGGCTCCCGAAAATTACAGGATTACAGCAGAGCCGATTGCCAACAAAGGTGAAACAGACTTCTTCCTGCCCAAAAAATAAATAGAGAAATGCCAAGATTTTTAAAAGTGTTAATCTTCTAATTGGTGCAAATAACTATGCTTTTAAAAATCCACCTCTTATTAAAAGGGCTTTAGGCCTTTTATAAAAGTAGTGATTGCATGCACAACCTCATGCATACCTTTTTGACTTAAAATCTGTGGCTGGCAAAGTATGAAAAAGACTTTTGATGTACTTTGGTGTTAAAAGTGAGCCTTAGCTCGCTGTCAGATTTGTTCATAAAGAGCATAAGTATTAAAATCTTTCACATCTGTGAGGCAGTAATTGGAAGGCCAAGGAACATCCTCTTGCCCCTTTTCTTGTGCATCATTAATGTAGCTGGCAACCCCCCTCTTTCCAGTCACTGAAATGTAGTTTCTTGTATATGTACTGGGTTTATTATTTGATTATAGGTGATGCCATCCTTTCTAGCTGGATGGCTAGTCATTACTGGTGATACAACTTGAGTTATGAAAGTATGTTTAAAAAAAAAAAAAAAAAAGGAATTCTTTGTTGCATTCCTTTTTTTTTTTTTTTTGTAACTCAGCTGGCCATCAAGCTGCAAAGGAGGAAGACAAAAGCTACAAAGATACTGTTTATAGTTTTAGTCAGTTATTTGAAATTCTGATTCCTGAAGTTTTAAAACACGAGATGTTTCTTTTTTATACTTCTTCTGTTCCCTGATCACCTTTTTATTTCTTCCACAGTTGTAATTTCTGTTTTTAAAAGCATCTTCATGGTGACTTTGAATGGCATATTTTCCAAATAGAAAGTATTATATACTTGTTACTACTGAACATTGCTCATTTAGTTTTTGAAGTTAGTATCTCCATGCTGTCTTCAACTAGGTCCTCGTTTTAGGTCCTTTTCCTGCAAGCTGTTTCTAAATTTTACGTATGTTTTCAATGTGACATCTCAGGAATCCATCTGTTGTGTACATTTGCACTCTACCCTCTTTCATGCATTCTTGCCACTTTTTGGTTTCATGCATTGTTTGTCGTGCTCATCTAGAAAAAGGTAGTCTTTCCCAAAAACCATCTGTGTGGAATGTCCAAGACACAACTTTCCTGCCCACATACTTTGATTTTTGTCAACATATTCTTTAGAGAGCTGTCTTTTCTTTATTGTGTTCAACTCTGAAGGCCCTTTGTGGCCATTGTGTCCCCTCTCTGTTGTTCATCTACTACTGGGACAGTGGCTGTTGCCTCTGGTTTCTTAAAGCAGACCTCACTTCTTATATTTGCAAGATACCAAGACTTGAAAAAAAACACTTTTTGTAAGGAGGAGGCATTTATTTTCAGCTGGTGGAAAACTGATTACTTTGACCTTCTTCTGAGCCTTCTTCCTGTCACTCATGTTTTGTAGTGTAGGAGTCATCTGTTGGGCCAGCATGACTACTGTTTACATTAGTTTTTGTCTTCGTTCTTTGTGTTTAACTGGCTGTCTACAACTGTTAGTGATTGTGCTGTGTTTGGGTGGTAAGATCCTATTGCTCTGTTTCTAACAATGCTTGAATTCTTGGTCTTGAGTCTGGGTGGAGAACAGGGCTTTGCAGGCATTGCTGCAGCTTGGGTAGTACAGTCGCCTTTTCCCTTACTCCAAGCCCGGGAGCAGAGGTATTTATTTGTCTGGGATGCATTGCATCTCATGCCTTACCTATAATTTTCTTTTTACATTTATAATTGCAGGACTCGGTAGATAGTGTATTTACTCAGATGGATGCTGAACTGCAGCTGTGCTCGTGCCCTCCCTGTGGGGTTGAAGGGTCTTCCTGGGCACAAGGTCTGCTTGCGTGGAACCGATGGCACGATGGGAAAGAAAGGTTTTATGTCCTGTGAACTCAGGAGTCGTTTCATTTTAGAGTCATAAAATAGCATCACACTTCTTTAGAAGTAAACAACATTACTGTTCTGTATTGCACTGTACTCTGTTTCTAGCACCGAGAGCTGTTTGATAACAAGGGCTTTGGCCTTCTTACCTTCTCATTCTTGTGTCTTGTTTGTTGCTTCAGGACCTTAATAGGTTTGGACAATAGTACCCTTCTGTAGTATTTAAATCTGTGCTGGGAGAACTGTATAAATTGATATTTTTTCAGACTTTCTCAAGGCTTAACATATTTTTTCAAAGGTTTAATTTATTCTGAATTTAAAACTGCTGAAAAGGGTATCATGACTGAATGGAGTGTGGCTATAGACAGATAAATGACTATGCAAAAATGACACGGTAGCGATCCATATTTATACTCCGTCACTTTAATGGATTAGCTCAACTCATTCATTATATAATTTTCTATTCCTTTTCAGAAAACAAGCTGCAATCGTTGTCATCCTTTTGTTGTTAATGATGTTTCTTTATATTAGCTTACAGTTTTGCGAAAACACAGAGAACAACATTATGAAGTTTAGCATATTACTTCTACAACTCTAGTGCTAGTAGTAGAAACATATGCTTCTCCACAAAGTAAACAAATATAACTCTGACAGCTAGGAAAGAAATATGCTGGGTGAGAGACTAATTTTGCATCAGTCTTTCAACTCCAGGTGTGCCTTTAAGGGTCAAATGTTAATTTTGTAAAAATACATATGCAGTAGCCTGTGTGAAAATTTACTTTTCCTATGGGATTCATAAGTCATTCTTTTCCTCCTCTGTATAGTCCAACTGAAAACAAAGAGCATCATTCTGAGTCTTCCCTTAGTTCACAAAGTCTAAGTTGTTTGATGTGTTGTGATTTGATTTTTTTTTTTTTTTTTTTTTGTGGAACGTGATATAACGGTGGTCTGGGACTCTAGCTTAAACGTGTGTGAACCTATTTGATCATGCAATGATCAATTAAAAAAAATGTTCCCAATCCCTCATTCTTTATTTGCCTAGTGAAGGATGTTTCAATTATATTACAGCCTTGAAAGATAAGTTAATTGCATTTATGGTCTTGGTTTCCAGAACATCCTTCCAAATTTGTTTCAACTTTTTCTTGCTAGTCAGTATTACTTTGCAAATGGATGCTATGGGGTGTTTCTCCTGGTCTTGAAAGTTACTTAATGTCCTCTTTCCTTCCCACCCTCCTTCCCTTTGCATGCCACTCACCAGAAGATGCCACCTATTTGTACTAAGCTTTCTAAATCTAGCTTGGAAATATGCTTTCTCGCACATTGTTTTTTGAAAGGTTAAAGGGATTTTACCAGGTACTGTTTAATAATTTCTGCCTTGTATATTGTGTGTAATAAGACATGCCGTGCGGTGCCTTTTAGTACGATTATAGCATGTCTGTAGTGTTTTTTAAAGCAAATACTTTAATCAACCACATAGTAATAACACTGTACTTTTAATATAAGAGCTTTCATCCTGGAGGTTGTAGTAATCTCCAATTTGTAGTGCTAGAACTAGCAGAACTTAATATGCAAATCTTGCTGTGAAATGCAGTCAACTCTGGGGTGAAATGTGATGAGTGATTAACAATGCAGAGCAGCATCGTATAGGAAGTTACGATATAAAGTGAAGAAAATACTGTGTTAATTGTCTCAGGAGATTCTTGGGTTTGGGACGAAATGACTCATTAGGTATGCTGGAAGCATCTGCTCAGGTATTGCAGAAGTGGAAGGTATATGCTGCCCATCTAAAGAGATGGTTGGACCATCTCGTATTGCCATTGCCCAGGCTATCAGGTCTTGTTCAGGTTCTCCCTCTGCTCTTGTGTCTTTCTGTCCAAGGCTACGTGAAGGTACATTGTTCAGTTTTTGGAGCTGAAGAGTGGAACGAGTCTTTTTGTAAAGCATTAGTAAAGAAGTGCATATCCATTAACGCTGATGCTTTCTCCATTTCAAACCATCCCATTTCTACTTGTGGATGTAGATGCTGGGACAGACAGGGGTCCCAGTTTCCAGGCTTTCTAGAACAGAAGAGCCGCCATAGTTAACTGCCCTACAAAAGCCTTTTTATCATGTTGAGATTTCTAAAGCCTTTTTAAAAATTCCTCTCAATAAGAAAATGATTCTTATATCATGAAAGTTCAGCTCCTTTATAGAAGAAAGCTTTAACACCTGACCTCTTCATCTTCCCTTAGGCAGACAGAAGTGTATATATATATATCTTCTTTGGATTCTTTGTTCTTGCACAAAATGGGTTCACAAGTGAGCCTTACCTCTGGGTTGCATGAGTGTGGTTTCTGGATTGCATGGAAAGGGAACTTCTGAACTATATAAACTGAAGAAACCTGTTTATGCAATATTCTATTAGATTATGCAATAACTGTTTAGATGCAATATTCTAACTTATCTGCCTTACTGAGAAACTTGGCTACGCCTTACCAATTGTTTTAGATATTGTTCCTCCGACCGTCAATGCACACAATCCATGTCTTCATTAACTAAACTTGGGTTTCGGAGCTCTCCTGCAGGACGTGGGTTTCCGCAGGGCAGCGCCTCAGAGCTCGCACAACAATTTGGGCGAGAAGGGAGCTCAGGGGCTCTCTCGTCTGAGCTCCTGCTGCGAGCAGGACCATCTCGGAGGTCAGGAGCAGGCTGCTCAGGCCTGGCCTCATGGTGGAGAAGCTTCTACTTACGTCCAGTGGGAACCTCTCGTGTTCCAGTTTTTGTGTCCTGTCCTCCCACTGTGCGCTGGTGGGAGCAGCCTGGCCTCCTCTTTTTGATGACCTCCTCATAGGTGATGGTGGGGCTGCTGCTAGGCCCCCCCAGAGCTGTCTCTGCCCCAGGCTGAGCCAGCCCCCTTCCCTCAGGGCAGGTACTCCAGCCCCAGTTTGTCTTGGTGGCCTTTTGCTGAACCCGCTCTGGTTTATCAATGTCCTCCCCGGACTGGGAGAGCCCAAACTGGTTGCGGTATCTCAGTGTGGATCAACGTGTGCTGGCCAGTGGGGGATGATCGCTTCCCTTGGTCGGTTGGCCGGGCTCCTGTTAATACCGCCCAGGGTGCTGGTGGCCCTCTCTGCTGCCAGGGCACACTGCTGGCTCCTCTTCAGCTTGCTGTCTGACGTGAGCCCCGGGTCCTTTTCAGCAGAGAGGCCTCTTGCTGCCAGGGATTTTCCTTCCCAGGCACAGGACTCTGCGTTTGTCCTTGTTGAATGGCATGAGGTTCCCGTTGGCCCGTTCCTCCAGCCCATCTAGGTCCCTCTGAATGGCAGTCCTGCCCTTGAGGGTATCAACTGGTCCTCCCAGTTTGATGTCGTATGAAAACTTGATGAGCGTGCAGCCGTGGTCCATGCTGGGATGTGCCTTGTTTACGGTCTATATCAGTGACCTGGAGGAGAAGGGCTAATGCCTTCGTTTTGACGTCCTCGCATGTACGTTGTATTCTTTGCTTACACCCTTTTTTGCCTCTCCTATTATTAACTTGGAGAGCTTGTGTCACCTTGCCTATTGCTTTTGTATGCTGTACTAGAAGGAAACTATGTTGTGTTCTCATTTTCTTTAGAAACATAAACCAGCTAAAATAAAAAAGACACAGGAGCAGGAAAGCCAGCATATGTTGATCACTTAACTGGTGATGCCAGAGAAGGCTGGAATGAGGAGAGATGGTCCTCTCCTTCACTTACTGTCACCAGCCCTGATAGCTTGCTGTGTCACTCCTCCTCACTTCCCCTTGGCCAGTCTTCGGAGCTTTTCTAAAACTGAACTGCATCTCGCTGGGAATTAAGTCCTTAATCAGTAAACTTGACCTTTTTATTACATATTTTTTTATTTGCTCAGTAATAAAAGGCTGTTATCTTTATGAAAGTTGGAAATACAACATTCTTTACAAAACAAAGCAGGAAAATGGACTTAATTTTCAAAGTATGGAGAAGCACACGTGCTGCAGGTATCTTATAAAAGGTTATATAGCTGAGTTGTCTGGAAAAAAAAAAGGATATATTTGAGGAAGAAAATTCTAAAACAAGTAAGATTTTGGAGACACCAAGATCTAGAAACTAAAACTGTTTATCTGCTTCTGTCCCTCTCTCTGTAGATTTCCATATATATATTTAAAATTCTGTACCTTTAATCCCCCTATATTAAATTAGAAAATCCCTTATAACATTACAAGTATTTCCAGAAGGGCTAAAATACAGCAGTAGCATTACTTCATCCCATTTGCAATTGTCGTCATGGAACTGGATAATGAACTTCTATTTTTTGTTGAAACTAGGATTGCATATCAGTATTAAGATAATTTCTTTACTGATGTTTGCTTTGAGAATGCTAACTTTTCTGCCATTGGTCAAGCAGTGGTGTTCTGGAGATGAGTAAGAGAAGTTAAATCAAATTTAAATCAAAGTTACAGTTAAATAAGGATTATAAGCTGTGATCCATCTATCCAGATGTTGAATCATGTAGTTTTTCAAATTTATTTGGTTATTTTCTCTAAATCTATAGTTTCAAATCAATACTGTTCTGATTGTCAACATATTCAAAGGAGTTTATTTTTATAGGTTGTCTTATTGATTAAGATGTTTTAACTTTACTACAGGCTTGATTTTTATTTTTATTTTTTCCAAATCAAGCCAGTGTACCTGCTTGCATGCTTATTGTATCAGCAGAGTCCTCACTCTTTAGTTTTCTGTCTTTCGATTATTTAAAGGCTTGTTCAGATTGTAGACAAGTTGTCAAGAAAGTAGTATGATACTATTTACTGCTTCTGAAACTGTAACTTCTAGTGTTTTCCTATTGGATATAGAGACTTAATTTAACATCAGATTGAGTGATATAAGGGCAGAGTTTAGCCCAATTCTTTGTTTTGTGTTGAGCGTTCATGAGAGGAAGTGGTTTAAAGTCCTGGCCTTTGCTTCTGGTGTTTGCCTGTCCTTTGATGCATGGAGAGTCTTGGATAAAAGCTTTTGTTGAAGCGTTGCACTGAAAATTACGTAATTACTCATCAGTTTGTTCACTTCATTACTCTTTTGGAGGGAAAATACTTCTGTATTCCAGCAAGTAGAAGAGAGGCCTTTACATAGGATATGTACCATGCTTTATTAAATACAGTCTGTAGACACTCATTTTTCTCTCCCCCTTCTATTTCAGACTCCGGGTAGAGGTGGGTCTCAGAGCTCGGATTCGGATTCATCTGCCACACCAGGAAATGCCGTGGATGTGAACAACGAAGGCTCCTCCGAGGTACTGTACACTGTACGTGGGACTGGAGTCTTAAACCTTGGGTGCTCTTGGGAGTAACTTTTGATGCCCTGCCTAAATAAATGAAATGCTGTACTAAATAAACAGAAGTGTCATCTTCTAAGAATTGGTTGTTACTTAAATAAAAAACGGAAGGCTAGGCCATATTTATATGTGACCGTGAATTAGCTTTATCTATCTAGATGGTCACAAGCAATCCTTTCTGTAATCCTAGAGATGAATTATTAAAATTAAAAGCAATGAGACATAAGCTTAAGACTCCTCGTTAATAAATCTTTTATGAGAGTTCCGAAAAATGAGGCTTAACATTTTATCACACTTGTACTCCCTTTCCACCTTGCTTCTGCTAAGCTAAAATGTATACTGGAAACCACCTCCTCCTCCTTGTGAAATATCAAACATGTTGGGTTTTGTTTGGTATTGGTGTATAAATGTACCACTTGTAAATCCTACCCTTTTTTTTATGTGCTGTATGCCATGCTTAACCAGCAGAATAAGTTGTTATTCTTGCTTCAATCCCATATTACAATGTCTTTGGATTTACAGTGTTGTCAAATATTAACTCTGAAAAATGCAAACTGACTTCACTGGCTGTTGAAGCTAGTTTGTGCTAATGTAGCCTGATTACCTAGCTTGAAAATGTTTCAAGCTTAGCATACAAATGCAGTGCAAGGTTAATGACTCCTATTACAGCATTAAAGGGAGCAAAGTGCCCTTTCTTACACTGAATAAAGTGTATGATGACTCAAATACTCCTATGTCTGCTATGATAAGAGATAAGAGAAACTTTCACTGCGCTGTTTAAAATCCTAATTGTGTTCGATCTGTGCATCTGCTTTTTCTTATTTCTTGAAGCCTTATTACAGTCAGTATGATCAGACATTCCTTAATATTTTGCTGCATGTTATACATTTCACGCATTTGTGAGTCCAGATCTGTTTTGTACGCGTATTTACACTGTCCCTGAAGCAAATAAATATTCTTAAATTGCAGACTAAAATCTCATTACTTTTGTAGTTAATTAAGGCATAAAAATGTGCAATGACATAATTGCTTCTTTCCAAAGTTTGGCTAAAATTGCACAATTCTGTTAACAGGAGTGCAATATCAGTGACTGTACAGCTGGTGGGTGTCACAAGATACCTCAATACTAATGTAGTAGTATTTTCTTGACATAGGACGAGCTTTCAAAGTGGTGGTGTGCCTGCACTATTGCACCATTGCTACTGAGTTGAAAACGGGCCAGACCAAAGGCTGCCGTGTCACTTCTGGTTGATACTGTATAACACGAAAAAGTATCTTTTAGTTGTCAGTAATTCCACCATCTGTTGCGTTAATTACAAATGGGGTGTTCTCCTTAGCATACTATTTCAAAAACTATTTGAAACTGAGCTCTGAAGCTGGTGACGGGTTTTTACTCTCCTGCGATTCACGTGTTACCGCATGCAACTCAAGCCTTTCTGTTGGTCTTCCTTTTCCTGCGCAGCTGGCCTGAGGTGTTGGCTCTCTGAGAGCTTCTCTCCAGGAGCACCGTAGCCAGACTTTGCAGAACGTTTGCTCTCCGTTTTATCGTTACGTTCCCGCCTGGTTCTCCAGTATTACGTAAAGTCAGAAATCCAGTTGACTTATTTTCACTCCAGTTTCTTGGCTAGAGTTTCTAATTTGTATTGCTGCAAGATTCAAGTGGAGAGTAATTATTAAATCCGTGCAGATTCTCATGTTTTCTACCTCCTCAAGCCTGGTGGAAATCAATCCTGATTTTTGAGAATAGTAATATGAGACAAAAGGAGTGGGGAAGTCTGAATTCAAACTGTTCCTCGCTCAAGGAGAGGTGAAGGTCTCTTTTAATCCCATCTGTGGCCGCGTCAGTACTTAAGATCACACGTAGACCTGTAGTCCAGTGTAGATACATCTTTTATTCACTGTGCAGTCTGCCCAAGGAGGAAGCGTTTGAACCTATCCTACATTTGTAGCTTAGGTCCCAGTGCAACTCTGCCTGCAGTACAGGGTTGCTAAATATTCGATGCTTGCAGCGAGTCCACTGGCGTGCTTACGCTTTCATTAGTGTAATGTGGCTGTGTTAGCTAGACGCGGGTGCCACAGACATCCTTTTTGGAAGGGGCCTTAACCTTTCCATGCACGCACGGAGGGTTGTGTTCAGTCTGTTCTGCCTGCCTCTGTAGTGCTCTGCCACCGAGGCGCAGGCATCCTCCGGCCAGCGGCGTGGGGCAGAGCACTTGACTCTCCACCCTGCTTTTTCTAGGGGTTTAAGCATGTAGCACGTGTCTTGAAGATGTAAAGCTGTTGTTCTTCAGAAACCAATTTAACTTTTGGCTTTGGTAAATGTCTGGTGAGCATACTGAGGTGGTTCGTTTTTTTTTTTTCATTCTACCGAGGTGGTTTGTTTTTGTTTTTTTTTTTTTTTTTTTTCATTCTACCAAGGAAGGTACGTATTTTTCCCTAAGTGACCATGCCAGCCAGGCGTGCAGCTGTGCTGGCGCCTAGGCCTCTCCTGCTGCAGCAAACTTGCTTATTAATTTAGAGGGGTATTTCTGCAATTTCACCGCACCACTCTTGTCTCCCTCTGTGAAACATCTGAACACCCTTGTGGGAAACTGCGCGATGGATCTGACATGAAGCCTTATAATGGTCCATTCACAATTTGTTATGCAACTTATTCCTCTGTCACATGAAGGGGGTACCAAGAGTGTCTGGAAAACATAGTAGTGCGCAGCATGGTGCTAGCTTTTAAAGTGTGTTTTAGATTTGTTTTTTTTCATGTTCTTAATAACTGTTCCTTCTTGCCTTTTCTGTGGTATCGATATGTGGTTTGCAAAAACTATCTTTCCAAAAGGAAAACAGACTTTGCTTTTGGTGATTGTAGAGAACTTTCAGCGTAAGAATTTGAACAGCACTTGATTCCAGATCTGCTTTTTTGTCTTTATTAGTTTCTTAAAAACAAATATACATTCCACAGGGCTTCATCTGTCCACTATGTATGAAAGTGTGTGTAACTCCCACTGATCTGTCTGAACATTACCAGAATGAGCACGCTGGGACAGAAGGAAGACAGGAGCTTCGTGACCTCCCAGCTGTTACTGTGGGTCTTGTTTATTTTGTTTCAATAGCTTTGGTAATGGGCTGCTTTAAATGAACATACATCTTTTCTCGTGTCTTGGGTGTCAGCTTTTTAAATTGTTTCATTTGATTCCTTGCTGATACATAATTTGATCTCTTATGCATGATTCCAAAGTATACATTCAGCAGAAGAATGAATCTGTGTTTAGCTTTCTGGTTTGCAGTTGTCTCTCACATGAAACACTTGCAGTATTGGGAGACTTGCAGTCACCAATGTATTCTTTTTGAGCAGCTTTTGCTGACTCAGTATAGTGATAAATGTGGTATTGGATCTGGTACATCCTTTGTGAAAAGAAATGTTTCGAGCTCTTATTAGCTAACTATTTTTAAAGCAGATTTCTAGTGGGAGATAGGTACATTGGGTAAAAGATGGAACAGAGGACAGGAATATAAAAAATTTAGAAGCTTCTCTTCTTGAACATGTTTAAGAGCCTTATGTATTGCAGCAACATTATAAAAATAATTATAAAACCAATTTTTTACTTAGAATTTTATTGGAATTTTTTATGCCCCCAACAAAATGCAAAGGCTGTCTCAGACATTATAAATAGTGCATTTCTACATTCTTCCAATTGTGGAGCGTAAAACTGCACAATTAAAGTATGCAGTTTTACGCTCCTTAATTGGAAGAATTTAGATTCTGTAAGGTAACAGCCTCCAGCTGCACTAGGCTATCTGAATTTTTCCTGCTGTGAACCTTCAGAGAGTAGATTTGACTTCTGGGAGCAGGCAGCTTGCCATGCACAAAATGGGTTTGTATGGAGGTGAAGTTTTGCATTCTTTCTGCAGATGTTACTTTTGTTTAGTTTTGAAATCAAAGTGTTTATTCTAGGCTGTGCGAGTGATGTGATTTTATTGTGTTTGTTGCTGTATGCATTTGCTAAGTAGGGCTTTTTTCCTTCCCTACACTTGCTATGTATTTACACTTTATTTTTGAAGGGAAAACTTCAAATTGTGGGATGTTATTCCCAAAGATGATGAAAGCCATCAATACACTGATTGTCCTAGAGTTACTTGAGATCTCTTTTCAAGGGTGAAGTGTCATCTGTTAAAGTGAGCAGGATCTGTGGTAAAACTAGCCTGTGCTGCTCTGCTGGAGTGCTGGGGGACCTCCTCAGAGCCAGGACAACTGGGGACTGGCTTTCGCTTGACTCCTCACTGCCTCCTGTTGAAGCAGGGACCATCTGTAGGGCTCTGATCGTGGTCAAGTCAGCTTTTTATTTTCTTTATTATCTGGTCACAGCGCAAATGCCTTACTTGAATAAGCTGTGACTTACCGGTGACAGACTGTGGCATTCCTGATGCAATGGTATCAGTTGGTTGTGGGATGTGAGCCATCAGAGGTGGTTTGGTTATCTGAAGAAGTTACTCTTTTATTTAAGCTGGGTTGTGTTTAACGTAGTTTCATGGAGCTGACTGCTGGTTCTTGCCCACTTTGAGTTTTTGTTTTTCCACCACCATTACTTGTCAATAGCTGATTACAGCTTTTTAACTTGATTAGAACTTGTGTATTGAGTGTAACACATGAAATGCAAATTCAGTCATTTCTAGCTGTTGCTGTTTCCTGTTGCTAAAGCTGTTCTTCTTGGTACAGCGGTTAAGTAAATATCTGGAAGAGGTGAGAAACAAAGAATGCAAATATATATGGGGTTTTTTTTTCAGTTTGATCTTTTGTTATATCAGCATGCATAGAAGCATTGAAAAAGTGGGGAAATCTGTTAATGGCTTTCATCATTACTAGTATGTAAAGTTTAAAATACTTGACTACTGAGAAGCTGATGGTTTGCATTTGTTGATGGAAACTGATAGTCTGCATTTGCAGCAAGCACACTGTGATCCTGTAACAGCAACACAACCAGGTTGTCAACCTTCATTCCATCTTTGCCGTTCCTGGGGCAGCATTGTAAGAATAATATGATGTTATCAATGTCATCTTATGTAGCAGGCACATGAAGCATTGCTAAGCTTGGCTTACTTAAACTGGTGTTTGGCTTTCTATTGTGTGTGGATACTACTCTGAAAAGTTCAAATACATTTTGTTGGAAACAATGCCGAAGAAGCTCCCAAGTTCAGTTTTTTTGCCAGTGCATTCTCCTTGAACATGGAGATAGGATGTGCTGCAAGGCCAGTGTTTAGTCACACTTTGAGAGACCTGAAAAATTATCACTTGGTTGACAAAAGCATTAGTAGTTTGCTCTTAATTTTGCCTATAGCCTTCTTTACTTACCTGTCTTCCACTGATAGAACCTCCTGGCTGATGAAAATTTTAGTAAATCAGATCATTTGCCCCTCTGTTCTCCTTGCCCTTCCCTCCTCTCCATCCTCCACGCAGTGAGAGTTGGTCTTGTTCTTCAGACAGGTGTCCACACCTGCAGTTTCCAAAGGTGTCTGATGTCCTGTTGTGGGAAGGGATCCTCGCCCCTCACCTACCGCCTTATTTATGGTCTTCCTCTTAAACAGCTCCCTGTGCAGCCCTCATTTTTCTAACTAGGGGTTGCACCATATGATGACTGGTGAAAATGACAGTGAAATACTTTCCCCTGCCCCCTAAACACTGATGAAGCCTTACTTTAAAAGACAAAGGCTTATTCAGCTGCAGGAGCAACCACCAAGATGTTGGCAACTCTCTCTGTCTGTATATAGCCAACTCAGCCAAACAAATGCCGTGTGGAAGTCACACGCGTTGCCATGTTCCCAAACAGGGACATTGTTCCCCAACTTTCTTGTATACAGTGGTGTCAATAACAAAAGCTGTGTGGCTTCTTCTGTTTTGTTTTCTTTTTCCTAAAGGAATGATACATTTCTAAACCATGTCCAGCATTTCCTGACTGTGTCTGTTGGATGCTCAGGACATCTAAACAGTGAGTCAGTTAGAGAGGCTTAGTTTCAGACTTCCCTTCCCAGTTTCTCATGAGGCATCCAAAAAACCCACTGTATGATACCCCTGCAATGTTTAGAATATAGTGGCTGTTAATATCTAGTCTTATCTACAACTAGGCTAAATCTAAGGCAATTTTTAAACAGGTCTTTTGGGTAGTCCTCATAACTTTCCAGATGTTTAGTAAATACGTGGTTCTTGGCCGATAGGAGCAAGATATGACCCTGATGTTTTCTGAATAGGCTTTTCATAGCAGGATTGCCTAGAGTGTAAATTGGCATACTAGTTGTGCAAAAATGTGGGGGTTTTTTGTCTTTCTTTGAAAAGACCTCATTCCTTATGGTGTTTTTTTTCCTACTTGTCTCTTATTGTAGACGCAATTGGTTGCATCTTCTGTTATTATGGATGCTGTTAGAATGTTGCGGGCTGGTTTTGCACAGAACATTGTGTCAATGCTTTAATGCTGATATTTTATTCTCTTTGGCTGCTCTTTTAGTTCCTTCTCAAATTAGGTTGTGGCAGCTGTTTTCACCTTGCTTGCTTTCCACAGGAACAAAAATCGCTGGTTGAACTACATTAGTACATTAGTTTGCTGCAACATCTGAACAATACTAAGAGAATGAGGAATTAGAGATACTGGATTGATTTGACTTAGCTATGTGATGCGACTTTTCTTTAAGAAACAGAGAATCCACTGGATTAGAACTTCTAATTCGTGACAAAATTGTAGTCTTGTAGGTTGTGACAGAATTGTAGTCTTACTCATCAATACTAATAACAACAGAAGAGAACTGAACTAGAAATTACGTTGGTTCTATTCTTCTCAGGAAGAATCCAGCTTCTTTTCTGGGAATACAGAGAATCTGCAGTCTGGTATAAAATAAACTGTAGCAAGACACCTTTTTTCTTTTTGTCCAGAAAGTTAAATACTTAGTTGTAAAATTGAAATGGACTGCAGGTCTTAATTATATAAAACATGACCTTTTAACCTACTTTTCTAATGATTAAATAGAGATGTTATCTGAGGAAGCCACTGTCATCTTATTGTTTATGTAAACACAGGGGAAAGGGCTTTTTCTGGTGGAAGGCATGGAAAAAATGTCAACTGTATTTTCCTTTTAACAATATATAAAGGGAGTGGCCTAATTTATTTATTCTTTAACTTAAAATCTCTCTTTTTTTTTTTAATTAGTATGTAAGACTTCTGAAATAAATTACAAAATGTGGTCTTACCCTTGCTGTCTAGGCAGACAGTTTAATGTGCCTCTGAGAACTTCCTGAGGGTTCAGTTAATTGTGTCAATACATATTTGGGAAATAAAACCTAGAAAATACTTGATACATCTTTCAGCTCTGAAACATCAGTACGTTTCTGTCCTCTGGCCCTAAGTATATACAGTTCCTAATCTTCTGTCGTGTAAAATGTTTCAGCCTTTAAATCACTGTAACTGGAGAATATCTGAGTTTTAGTTTAGAGTTACTGTTTAAATGCTGGTGAAGATGCGTATCTTCTATCAGGGAAGGTTGTGGAGGTTCACCTGCAGTGGGAAAATGTGAATGGTGAATTTAGAATTTTTCCAAATATTCACGACACACAGAAAATAAAATCAGCTCCAGGAAAGCGTTTATGCCTCTGAGCATGTGAACATGCCATACAGCTCTTGAACTTACTTTCAGTTTTTAAACAGGCTGGACTTTATTCACGGCATACAGCTTATCGTACCAATACAGTTGTGAAAGAGCTGTTAATGTAAGACTGGATTCTGAGACATGGGCAAACATAGGTCATGGCTGGAAGGTGTTACAGCTCTGGGCTTGAATCACAGCTCTTGCTTTTTCTTCATGTAGCTCACTGAAACAGGCTGTAGGCTTGAGTGCTTGCCCAGTATTTCTGGAAGGTCAAAGACGAAGCCAGAAACTCGAATTTATTTAAACTTAAAGCTGGGCATGTGGATGCCAAGCATGTTAAAGTGCATACTGGATTGGGCTTAGCTGTCCTATAGCATCTATATGGTAGAATAGTCACTGATCTTTTCCATATGGTACAAGTATCAATTATACTGAAATTCTGTGGAGTTTTTTTTTGGGGGGGTGAGGTGGTGGTGTGTGGGGTGTTTGTTCACCACAGTACTTAAATATTTTCCAAGAAGAGTGTTTGTGGAATAAAACTGACTTCTCAGTGGAAAACAGCAAAGTTCCTTGGTTCTTTAAGCTTGACTCACGACATAATTGCTGGAATAAAAATTCAAGATGTTGCAGGAGCTGTGTGCGCGCTATCCATGCTATATGGCTCTTGAACACATACAGCTGTAGATCAGCAGCAATCATAGCAGCCTGAATGGGACCACTTGTTCACTTCTATGCAGTATTAAAATGGGATTGGAGAATAGACTAGACAGTCATCACATATTTCAAGAAAATGCAAAGGAAGCTGGGTAGATATGGCTGTGACTTTCAAACTTAAATAGGGTGCCTTTTTTCTTGGACTTCAACTAGATGAGCAAATCTGAATTCCATCCTGTAAAAACTGTTTTGCCCGTGGGACTGTTCTTCAAGAAGTCATCTTCTTTCTGCCAGATAACTGCAGGTGTTTTGGGGTTTTTTTGTGAAAAAGGAGCTTTGAATAAAGTAAGCTGTGCTTTCACTCATTAATTGCTTAAGACAAGATTTCATATTAGCTCTACAAAGACCATTTCATTAAAGCTCTGGGGAAAAAAGAGCAGTTGGCAGATGAAGACAGATTTAATGCATGTATATGTAGGTGTCTCAAGCTCCAGTTATTGATGATGGAGCCCAGGGAGCTGTTATGCTGACCCTACATATGGTATACACATTTATTAGGTCAGCTGACTGGTTTCTTCCTCCATTAACTGTGTTGAATAGCTCTCCATTGGTAGTGATTGAGGAGTAGACACCTACATGTAAATGTTTGATTATTTTTTAAACCTCAAGTGGAAGGCTTCAGCCTGTTGAGGATATATCTTTGAAAATCTTCAATTTTCTTTGCTAGTGAGTAAGGAAAATACTGCTTTTCAAAATGTCTTGTCATACTACACAACTCCGTTACATCAGGTTTGCGCAGAATGGTGAGGAAAAAACCATTACAAGTAAGACAATATTCTGAGAAGGCTGAAATTTTCAGAAATACATTTTTATACCACTACCCTGCTCCCCCCCAGTCCTACAGAGTAATACAAGGAGAACCCAGAGAAACAGAATCCATTCAGTCCTGTACCTTAATTTTTTTGTTACGTATACTATTTCTGAATCAGTTTTAAAATAGCCTGAGGACTAGGGGGGCT
This sequence comes from Harpia harpyja, assembly GCF_026419915.1. Classification (NCBI taxonomy): domain Eukaryota; kingdom Metazoa; phylum Chordata; class Aves; order Accipitriformes; family Accipitridae; genus Harpia; species Harpia harpyja. Next base: position 5,301,804 of record NC_068962.1, read on the forward strand.
CTACGGTAGCCTGCAGTCAGCCTGGCTGTGTGCCATGTGCCTGTGGGTCTGCGCCCCTGCTCCGCTGGGCAGCGTGTTTCGATGTGGGAGGCCAAAGTTCTTCCAACAGTTAATAGCCCTGTAAATTATATTGGTACAATAAAAATAAATACGGTATTTCTTGTGGCGAGAATTTCCTTCCAGTGTTGCTTTTGGCATCCTGGCATACTTCCCAAAGAATACTGTATTAATGGTTCGTACGAATATTAATGTTACCCGAAAGGAATCATTTATCTCGTATGCCTTTTAGGAGAGAGAGCACTGAGAAGCTTAACTTTATCAGGCCTGAAAGTAAATTTTAACTATTAGAAGGGGAAAAATAGCTACAAACGTTCTTCTACAGACTTACTCGAAAGTCTGTCTTGAGAAAGGCAAGTAAAGAAGCCTCTGGTGCTTCCATGGAGTCTGAGATCTTTGGTAAATTTGGCGTTATAACTCAAGCTGAGGTGAGACACTTTCCTACAAAACTTCTATGTAGCAGTTTCTGTTCTGCTCCGAGTGGAACTGGTGTGTTTTGGGGTCTTTGCTCCGAGGAAGGCCTGTCCCACCGTGAACAGCATGGTGCTGTGGAGGTGCTGGGTGCTAGGCATGGCTCACAGGCGTCCACCTGAAAAAGAACATTTCCCTTGGGATCAGAAAATTGGGATTTGAAGTTTATCACCTCTCTCGTTCTCACTGGAGTGCCTTGACTGCTGGGCCAGGGGCTATTTTGAGCTGTAAATTGTGTGCTGACTCCTAGGGGCTTGTTTGTGCATGTATATGGGGTTTCGGTTTGGATTCCTTTTCTTTTTTACCGTTCTTGCTCTGTCTTGCTTCAGCAATTTTGTGGTGATCTTAAGAACTCTTTCCTCATAAAAACTTGTGCATGTGGTGGTTGTGGTTTTATTTTTATTTTCTGTTAACTGACAGGTGTCTGCAAAACGCTTTGGATTCAAGAAATTGTCATTTCCTGGTGGAAAGATTCTGTATTTATAAAAACAAAACCCAACTAATCATCCTTTAACTTCTTTTGGGCTTTTTTCTCCCTATGTAGAGCGAAAGATAAAGCCCAATTAGAAACATCAATTAGGGAGTTATGAGTTACGATGCAGTGCTGCAGGGGCTGTAAGTGATGTCTTTGCTTTTATTAAATGAAGAATATGAATTGCCTTTCACTTCTCTGTGGCTGTGCTTTATGCAGAGTAACTCCTAAATGCATTTTAAAATGAAATCTACCAAGTGTCTCTTGGCAAATACAGCCTTTTGAAAAGTGTAACTGTGCATGTTTTATATGGTAGCTTCCTTCTTCAAATATAAGAACGTTGCTCTCATACTTGCTGCTTCTGTAAAGAAGTCTGGTACTTAGGGGAGCCAAGTGCAGACTTACTGGAAAGGACACCTCACCGCGGTGACCAGTGTCACATCTCATGGTTGTAACTGCACAATCTCCTCTTTGTCCAGGGCAGGCATGGTCCCAATATAGGAATATCTTGCACTTGATATAAATTCCTGCAAACTAACAAAAATGCCTACAAGATTTAAGCATCTCGGACCATCAGGTTTCTTCCCCTCTTCCTTCTTCTTACACATTTGTCTTTAGGTTAGTAAAATACACTTTTGCATTTATTTTCAAATTCATCTCAAGATGATGCTGAGAGAGAGATGTTTTTATGACCGTATTCGAAATTTTTTAAAAAGAGCTAAAGCAAGAGACCCACCAGTTCAAGTCCCCGAACAAGATTGTCACCTGGGGCTAATAGTTGCAGCGTGGGGAACCTTTACACTTCTGTGTTTCACTGTCTGGTGCCCAGGAAGATCCTGATGATTCTGATTTTCTTACTCTAAAGAGAACTGAATTAACGCTGCTGACGTCAGAGTCGACATTTGAATATTACCAGCCTGCGAGACGCAGCTGGGCCCTGGGTTCGTGCAGTTTAAGGCTCTGATGTGTGAGCGGTGGTGCCTGCAGCTGCAGGAGCCCGTATTCCTGCCCACCCCAGCTCTGCGGAGGAAGGAGGACGTTTTCCATGGTGAGGATGCCCCGTTGCAGAAGGGTGACGTCTTACTCTGTTAGAGCTTGTGCCTCTGACCTCAAGGAGACGCTGCATTGGGGTAAGGGTGTGCGTGAGAGCTGTAACCCAGCGCTGCCTCCCAACAGCACCAGGTCTCCCAAAAGCGAGGCTAGCCACGGTCACGGCAGTGCTGGTGGAGAGGCTGGGGCTGGTGGGTGATGCGTTTTTATCCCTCCTTGTGTGAGAGGAAGGGGGTTTCTACCATGAAAAGGAGGTTTTGTCCGTGCTTCCCCCCTGTGCTGGTGACAGCACGCCTGCCTCCCCGGAGCTCCCGTCCACCCCACGGGCTCTCAGCTGCAGCATTTTCCCTTGTCCTTGCAGCCTTTGCCTTCAGATCTGCCTGCCTGGGAAATCTTAGGCTGGCTTTGCCTAATAATTGAGACAAATGATTGCTGTCCCCTTGGGCTAATTGCACATGTCATCTATTCTTTCCTCTACTCCAGGGCTCCTCTTTCTGCGGGATAAAACCCAACCACAAAAAAACCCACCAAAAAAAAAAGCGCAAAGAAAACAGATTTTGCTGTTTAAATGAAAAGAAATAAAGGGCAAAAGGAAGGAGAGGCCAGAGCAATTTTCTACAGTCGTTCTTTCTAGATGCACTCACTGGTGCTATGAGGAACATTTGCTTTTCTCTGTGAACAGCAGACCTTCCCATCACTGGGAAACTAAACACAACACTGAGAACTGCTTAGTAGCATTTCGTCCCAAAAGGATGCTGTTGCCCTGTCATTGTATGAGACTGACTACTTTCACCTACTAGGAAAAAGAAATCCGTTGCTTTTTGACCCCTCCTATAGTTCATTGCCCTTGCTGTTTGCCAGGAATCTCCCTCTGGTTCTTTTGCTTAGAGTGACTGTCACTGCCATCATGTAATTAAACGCTAATTGTATCAGATAAACATTACCGGGAACCTAGCAGATCAACCAATATTCTGTACCTATTTTGGCATGTATACACACATGTGAGTTAACTTTGTTTAATCTGGAGTGAAACTGTGCTGATCAATTTTGGAAATAAATAAATGGTTGTTAAGGGTAAATGCCTGTTTTCTGCTTAGGAAGGAGTATACTGTTTTGTTTGATCTAGTTGTGCCAAAAATTAGTCTTCAATATGATCTGTGGTGGGTTTGACAAGCAACTGTATTCAGTTATTTCTGAAGGACTAAACAAGTAATAGCAGTTAGGAGGTCCCTGTTCAGTGCTCTGGAGCTCTGGCCATGTTTGAGTAGCTGAATGTGATGGTTCTCCTGGGATAAATCCGTGTAAGTGTTTGGTTGTTGAATTCTTAGTGACTAGTGAAACAAAATACTATGAGTGTTGAGTTAGAAAATGAGTGCTATTGTGGTTATCAACATACACGTTCAGTATGTTCATTTTGTGCTAGTATTTAAAGTTTTGTGGCTTGTCGTGTAACATCCAAATGCAAAGTTAAGAAAAGGAGTGTCGAAACTCTTCATATATCCTTCAGAAATTGTACAGGAGCATATGTTACGTGAAGTGTGATAATCCCACAGGAGTACTCTCATCTTGGATGCTGGAGAGCCTTGCTTTAGCGTTGGAGTGCACTACAATTTATACTGGCGTAAGGGCCTTAAGGGTAACATATAAATATGCAAAAGCACATTTGAAATTAATTTGAGAAACAGGGGCCTTAATCTCACTTACACAAGGTTCTCTCTGCACAGCTTGGAATTACAGGGAGCCTTTAACGTGAGATTAAGTTGTTGCCTCTCACTCTGAAATGTCTCTCTTTTGCCACCGTGGTGCAAATGGGCTGTAGTGTAAATGGGAATTGGGCTTGGAGTTGGCATGGTAGCCAAATGAGTGAAGGACCAATATAAAGTCCAGCACTTAAAAGCAGGTGTAATAGGTTGCTAGATAAAATGAGATGGATGGTACTTCTGATAAATGGCAATTTGGACACTCCACAAATGTTTAGAGGTACATAATATATATACTGTTTTCATTTGTCTGTGGGCTAATGGGTAGAATGAGGGCATTGCTCTGCTAAATTTCACTCTGGTAAGCTTGCAGTAAATAAGCTGGAATGAAAATGGATGATTTCTGATTCTTTAGGCTGTAGAGATCTGATTTTCTTGAGGTAGTATTTCTCTTAATTGCATTTAATAATTAATAGCCTAAATATGGTGGTAATAGGTATATGAATAGCTGTGCTTTAGAGTGGTTTTTTGTATCTCCTTTTTCTAAGACCAAACTCCAAACCCTCCCTCCTCTTTGGAAGAAGAATCTGATTTTATGAAAAGTTGTATGGAAAAATATTTTCTTGGGGGGCAGAAATTGCAGAGCAGTCCTTCTGAAATGACTCCTTATTTTTCTAAATAAAGGTTTTGTTGCTAATATGTAATGCTGTTGGGAAAAACCTCACTGAATAATGAAATATGACTTTTGTAGGCATTTTCTAACTTTTTCATTGCCAAAACTGTTATCGGAGCACAAAATAATTAGTATGAATCTTAACAATTGTATTTGCTACCTTTTAGATTTGCAAACAAAATTTAGAATTCTTTGTAAAAATAAGATGGAAAAACCTAAAACTTTACTTCTAATCTCTCTTTTTTTTTTCTTTTTATAATAGGGCTTTATTTGTCCTCTCTGTATGAAGTCTCATGGATCAGCTGAGGAGCTGTTCAAGCACTATGAAGCAGTTCATAATTCTGGCATTGATTCAACTCATGGAGGGGAAGGTCATCTGTCACCGGAAAGGTGCAACAGTACTCATTTGTGCATGTGCTTTTGTGTCAGTGTTGAGCTGCTTCTAATTACACTGAAGGCTGTATTAATTTGAACACTTAATTATGTAGTCAAGTATTTAAATGTTCATGCCCCATTTCCAACTACAATTAAAAAGCAGCTTGAAACTTACATTGGCTGATATTGATCTGACAATAAATGAAAACCAGATACACATGTTTACATTGTTAATTAAGTCACCTGTTTCTCATGCAGCTGACAATGCAGTATTTCAGTCCGGAATGATTTTTAGGAGTGTGGCAGAAAAAATACAGGTTCCTTCTAATTTCCAGCATAGAGCTGAAATTTCATCTTTTGAAGGTGGGGGAGGACAACCCTGAAGATAAGAGAAGGAACCTGATTTTGTCCCTGGGTAGTAGTTAGAGTACTTACTGGGTAATTACAACATCAGTATTTGCCTAACTAGGTTCCCATATTACCTAGTTATTTGCAAATCTGAGAAGTTTCTGTCTGTCTCGCTAATTGTCCTTCTGTGTTCCAGAAACTCCATGTTGATCTTCAGAAATCTTTTCTGATTTATTTTATTTGACTGTTTGGTCAAAACTGTATTGTTAAATATATTCCTAGGAAACATATCAGGTTGTTTTATTTTTGAGAGCAGCGGTATGTAGCAGGAACTGATAATGTGAAACCGCGGGTGGTCACCTGCTAACAGAGCTGGCTTCTGCCAATGCTGGGAAGTAAATGGTTCAAATGTTTTGTCACTAGTAGAATTGTGACTCCAAATGGTAAATAATTCCATTGACAGAAATACATATATTTATGTAATTAACTCAAGAGAGGGTAGTTCTTCAGTGAGAAGAGTGTGGAAGGTAACATATTTCAGTTGTTACCCGAATGAAGATCTGTATCTCCCCAGTATTGTGCAGAGCTGGCAAGCCAGTAAGAGCCAGCATTAGCAGAGGTCTTGACTTCGTGCATGGATCGGCCCTTCCTTGTGGATAGCTGCCTCCTCTCCCAGCTGCTGCAACAAAAGGAATTAAAATTAGGGCTTTATATAGGCGAAAATGGTAGGGTACTAGTGAGGCTATATTGGGTTTCCTATGTGCACATTTATTCAAGAATGAGTATTTCTTTTCTGTCTGATTTAAGCTTTTTTGGAGTGGTATAACTTGGACCTGAAATGATACTCTTAGTAGAGTAATAACATTCACATGGGGGAATTATTGGTCATAACTATATTGTTTATATAGTTTATGAAATATTTATTTTTATGCCTGCAAGTTTCCAATGTCAACCAGATGTTGGCTGGTGAAATTTATTTTTTTTTTTCCTGGCTCTTGACAGTTTAAGGACAAGTGGTTTTGTTTTTTCTCATATAATTGAAAAAGGGGACAAGGTCAGGGAGTTTGGATGGAGTGAAGGGAGTCTGGTGAGAGCTGTTGTGTAACACATGAGCTATTTCTTCCTATTAGTGTGGCATTCTTTAATGTTTCTCAGTTGCATGCTTGCTTGAGAAAACTCTCATTCAACATAAACATGTTTCTCCAAGACTTGGAATCCCGTATTAAGGAAATATTGCAGCCTGCAGCAGGGAGCCACTCTGTTAGCCGTCTAGGAGTGAAGCTTCCATGTAATTCATGGGACCAAAACTGGGAGGTGAAATTCCTCATTTAGTCAATAGAGAAAGCTAGGTGCTATGAATTACATTGTGTCCTCTTCCTCCCACCCACCAATAAACTACCATGATTAAGTGCCAAGAGTACATCAGGTAACTCAGGCTATTGGTACTCGGTGCTAGGATGGAGGCACTGGCATTACAGGTGGGGAGCGGAGTGGAGCATAAGGAAAAGGTAGTAAGGATTTGCCAGATGGTGAGGCTCAGCTGTGCTGAGAGAAGGAAGGGATTGTAACAGCCGTAGCAGAAAGGGAGATTTGGTAAGGATTTGGATGGCAGTAAGAAAAACAAACTTACAGTGTCTAGAGTGATCCCTTACACTTTTTTTCCCCATTCATTTTCCACTAGTCAGCTAAGCTGAATTTAGTTTTCAGCTTAAAATTGTCAAGCAAAACTGTGTTGGGAATATCGAGGCAACTACTGTAGAAGGGTCCTTACTTTACAAACTCTCTCTCTTCCCCTCCTCCTTCCCTTCTACTACAAACTGTTTTTATACAGCTCAAAACCTTTTATGTGGTACGAAGACCAGAGCATCTTAAATGCTTTAGTAGCGCAGATCTGGTATATGTTCAGCCCAACTTCAGTATAGTTGACTGTTTAACCTGCCTGAGATTCTGTTTATAATCTTGGGTGTGAATATTAGTTGATTTAGTTACTCATACTGGTGAGAAAGCTGCTCCCTCCTCTCCACCCACAACCAACGTATGGGTTTTGGATTACAGCTACACCTGCCTCAGTAAAGTTGTATCTGCAAACCTCCAGTGAATGTCTCACACAGGCAGAATAATGTGTAAATAGCAGAAAATCTTCCTCTGAAAAAAATTCGCCTCTCAATGTCCCATGTTTGTTTTGCCATTAAAAATGGCCCACCCTGGAGTTCTTGCTTCACTGGTTCAAGTGCATGTGTTTCACTTGCTGCTTGATGACCCTGACCTGATGTTAATATGCTAGTGTATATTGAATCTATTCCTTCCCAGTTTAGCTAAGGAATAGCTTGCTTTGGGTTTTTTTTTCTTCCTAAGCATGAGATAATTTAAAAGAACATCTGTGGGGGAGGGGATAATGCAGCACAGTAGCAATAAAATTGTATAGTATAAAACTGAGTGAATTTGTTGGCATCAGCACCGACACACATATATTCTGTGTACTCCTCAGTGTTGCCGCCGTACAAACAACAAGAAAGGGTATGTTTGCATTATTTTAATGACCTGTGTATTCTAGATTTGGAGTGGCTGTATAGCAGTAATGCAACATTATCCTTATATGTATAGTTGTACAATTCTGTAAGGAGACCTGTGATTTAGAAGGGTGCTGTCTAAATCAATTAGTAACAGTAGTAGTTGTGGATCTTGGGCTCTTGCATGGCTGGAGGCTTGAGCACGAAATTTGAGAATTTAAAATCCCAAGGCTTTAAACATTCAGACCATTAAGTGAGTGTGTCTGTGGGACATACTGAATTGCTGTGTGGATGAAAAATTATGTAACTGCGTATTTCAAAAGGAGTAGGATAGCATGCTGTCTCTTAGCAGTGTTCTTTTACGTGATACGGGAAGTCAAGGAGAATAAACCTGTCCTTTTCATAAAAAGGCATGTAAAACAGTTAAATGTCACAATGCACAGCTTTGCCGTTCTGAACTCATGTGGTTGACCTGATGCACCGATTTAGATTTACATTCTGTTTTCATGAGCCTTTTTGCATACCTGTTTCTCTACTTATCCAATTAATATGTTTAGCATTTTTCAAGTGATGTGCAAAGTGAACTAAGTATCTATTAATCCAGTTTGTTCCAAGTTTCAAAAAATTTTAAAATAACTATTTATAGTTATGTAACTTATATTTATGTAGTACATGGCTATCACTCCAGTTATTTAATACATGTTATAAACTGTATGTAATTGACAAAATGTAACCACTGCATATTCATTTTCTCCACTCCGTGGATATATATATTCAGAGATGAAGTATCACTGCTCCGACAAGAAGTCCAAGACTTGCAAGCTTCGCTGAAGGTTGGAAATGTATTTTACTTGCACTTGGTTCTTTGTTTCAAATTGCAAAGTGCTCCACTGTCTCAAGCAACCAAATTTACAGTTCTTTCTCCCCCATCTCCTTTTTTTTTTTTCCTCCCCCAGGAGGAGAGGTGGTATTCAGAAGAGCTGAAGAAAGAACTAGAGAAATTGCAGGGGCAGCGGCAGCAAGTAATTGCTTTAAAATACTTGAAGCAGGTTTATCATCAGCATTGACATTGAAGATTAATACCTTTTTTGTAAGGCACGTGGCCTGATTTAGTTAGTTCCATAATTTGAATATTGACATGTTCTTGAAAACAAAGCTAGCTGTCTCTCCACAATGCAACTGAATACATAAATCTGAAGAACAAAGTCAGAACAGATAATGATTCTCCTATACTACTCCGTACAAGTTCAGTTCAGACTTTTGCTTCTGTTGGGCTTATTCAGAACTCAGTTTATTAAAGAAAATAAATTGAATGTGGTGTTTCATCTGTTATGAGAAAGGGTGATGGGGTCTTTCTTGTAAGAACTTTTGGAGAACAGTAGTGTGATTTCACAGATGTCCAGATGAACTGAACAAACAAGGCAAGGCAAATTGTGGTGTGCTGTGCCGTAAGGAAGCTCTCACTTCTTTTATTACTGTGAGCTACTTAAATACTAGATTGTCACAAACCTCAGAAATTGCTTTCTGACAGAATGTCTTCTCAGAATGTATTTAATGATGTCTGTAACCTCTGTCTTTAGGGCAGATTTCAATATTGAGGAAAGGGAAGGGAGGGGATTGTTACTGGAGTCTTGCAAGTCTGGAAGCCTGATAGTGTAGTGATACATGAAATGGAAAATCGTCTTGGCCTTTTCCAGTTTTCCAGATGTAATGGTTTGAAGTCTGGTATTTTTATACTGCTGTGCAGTATTTAAGCACAGAAGTCTTTATTTCCCTGTCTTTTCCAAAAATGGGGTGAGCTTTGGAAGTAGTAGTTTTTATTCCTACTGTCTAATGATGTGTTTATTCTGTTTTCTTAAGGATTCTAAGTCTGATGGATTGACAACGGCTACATCTGCAGGTGGCTAACATTTTATTATATTAATTTCTGCACTGTTCTGGAATTTCTGATTTTTTTTTTTTCACTGTAGCTTTTAGGTTTAGGAAAAAGCACTTTTTATAAATTAAAGAGCTAGAAAGCTGGAATGGTGCAATTACTGGAAAAAAAGTTCATTGTAAGTGCTTAAGATAGATAGCTCTTGATAGCTGTAGTCTGGAGAAATGTTCCAGAGGCTCGGTGTCTGTAATGTCTAGAAGTGAGACAGGAGTTCTCCTGACTCTGAAAGCAGTTCTCATGAGTAGTTTTGAACATGTTTTTAATTATTTCTTATATTCAAGTGTTCAGTACAAGTCTTTTGCTGAGAAAGACAGTGATAGTTGATACTTAAACTCTAGCATTTGTCAGGGCTGGTTTTATTTAGTGTTTTTCTGTACTCATTGCTAGCAAAGAAAACCATGAATTTTTGGGGTTTTTTTGGTTTGGTTTTTTTTTGTTTTATTTTGTTTTGCAGACCAATAATTTTTGCTCTTTGTTTTTCTCCATGAGGCACTCATGGAATAAAATTTTCCTTATGTACGCATGAAGTATCTGACTGATGATGATTAAAGAGCTTTTAATTGCAGTTCGGGGCTCAGAATTCAGCAGCATGTTGCAGTGATCTCAAGAGCTATTTGTGACCAGTGAAAACCAATATGTACTTAATCCTGCAGAGTACTCGACTAGTGACAGGTTCCAGTATCATGCTTGTAGATATTTAACTTCAATAAAGTTGTTCACTTTGCTAAGCTAATTGAGTGTTAGGTGAATTTGGATTATTTATTTCCCTGCTCTGGTTCATTACGGGTGTGAGTAACTGTGTTGTCCTAGCTCTTCCAGAAAATAATACTATTCTTTTTATGGAAATAGAATCATTAGAACGGCAACTAGAAGAGATCCAAGTAGAAAATTTTAACATTAAGCAAATGAAAGACTTATTTGAGCAAAAAGCAGCACAACTGGCCACTGAAATTGTGGGTAAGTATATTAACATGAAGTCTGATTCTGTTCTCTACTTGTACAACTTGTGCAAGTGATCATTTATTCAACTTCCTTCTTATTAGATCTTAAATCAAAGTATGATGAAGAAATCAGCCTTCGGGAAAGTGCAGAACAGAAAGTGACAAACCTGACACAAGAACTGCAGAAGGAGAGAAGTACAGTGGAAGACTTAAAGACAGAGCTGGTATTCACGTCACACTAGTGTTTTTGTTATTTTCAAGTCAAGGGAGGGATATACTTAAATGCTTGCAAATGCAGTTTGGAGACATCTGTTTGTGGGCTGAAAAAGTTCAGAACACCATTGTTTCTGATCTGTTTCACTGACCTACATTTTCAGTGTTTTTCCAGTGAGGAAATGTATGTTGTTTCTGACTTGTATATTAAAATTTACCCTATGTTATATTATAGTCTGCTTGTTTGATGCTCTAACCCTCAGCGATTTTGCAGAGTATTACACACATAGATGTGCTGTGCAGACCTGTACTTGGAGCATGCCATTGCTGACTTCCACAGCTGTCTTTAGATCACCCTTTTTCCATGAGATGTCATGCTCTGACTGTCCCTGGACAGCTGCATTCGTAAGAAGTGCTCAGAGAGGTATTTTGTGACATGGTGGCTGAAAGGCTGGCAGCTGTCACCACCGTGTCTATGTTAATGTTGTCCCTCTTGCGCTTGGCTGATAATACCAATGTGCGTGTATTCCAGGATTTTTGGCTCCTGGTGACTTTTATATACAGCCATGGCTCCAGGGAGCAAGCCCAGTGACTCAGCAGTCGTGCCGCTTCTAAAGAGTAGTGAAGGGGACTTCCTAGTTTATCCCACTCGGCCACTGCTTAGACTCTGGAGGAAAGAAGGACTCGTTTATCCCTCTTCTTCCTTGTAGTCGGCTGCCCTGAAGGGCTCATGAGTCCCTCTGGCCCTGCCCAGCCATTGGACCTTTCTATTCCTCTCTGTTTAGGTGTTTGTCTTCCCTTCTCCTGCATTCCTACCCTTTTCCTGTACCTTTTCTCTTCTAGATGCCAGCACTCCTTTTCTCTGCTTTGTTTGGTGCCCACTATTGCCTTCCCTCTCTTTTCCCTTTATAGCTTTTCATTTTGAGGGAAGTTACGGTGCTTTAGATGTAATTACCAACAGATTTACCTATGGGTCTGGTATGAGGCATGTCTGACAGTACCTTCAAGACATTTCCTTCAGCTGCCCTTTTTTTGTCTGTTCTTGTGGTTTTCCAAAATAGTTCTTGAAGACAGAGGCAGTATCATTATAAAAGTCTGTGTAGCACTGGATTGTTATGTGTCTCAGCCCTGAGATGGGCTTGTGAGTATTACAGCAGCAAAGCATATATGGTAATCCGTTCTGTAGAGTAGAGGAGTCAATACAGCCTACTTCTCAGAGTATTGTGACTTCAGATAAATTTCTTGCATGGATTCCCTGTCACTTCAGTGTTTTGTCCCAGGGAAGCTTTCCCTCCTGTACCTAGTCATCTACACACATAAAAATTACAGAAATTTAATCTTTGGGACCTTTTCCCGTTTGTGAGATTTGGTTGAAATCAATGAACAAGTTCAAAGTTTAGCAGGCAAGAACTGACAACCAGCCATTAAATCCTGTTTCCTTTGGGAGTGATAAGTACTTTTCTTTTTCTTTCTTTTTTTTTTTTTTGTGTGCACAGCTATAATACTGTATATGTCACCTTGTCTATAAATTAATGATTTGTAAGATTTTTAGAGATGATATCGACACTGGAAGCATGTCTGCCAACAGTGTGTTGCTCACTGCTACTCTTCTACTTTTCAGCTACAAAGGCCTGGTGTGGAAGATGTGGCTGTCCTGAAAAAGGAGCTGGTCCAAGTTCAGACACTGATGGACAAAATGACGCTGGAACGTGAGAGAGAATCTGAAAAGCTGAAAGATGAGTGCAAGCACTTGCAGGCAGAACAGGCTAACTCGGAGGTAATAATTATACCTAAAGATGTGTGTGCTAGCTTTGCCATGATTTTCATATGAAAGTGGAAATACTAATTCATCATGATGAAAAAGCCTCTTTCTTAACTGAATCTTGTAATTTATCTGGTAGACATGTTTCTTCATTCCAGTAAATTGCATAATTCTGTCAATATCTACCCTCCAAAAGCCCTCATGCTTTTTGTTGCAAAGCCTTTTCTTGGCATAAAAAGTTATTACAAGAGCCCAATAGCAGAGGAAAAAACCTTCTGACAGAGCTGTGCTCTTTCTACTGGGAGAGAGAAATAGAGCAATACCTGTGTGATTCAAAGACTTATTTCTCTTATTGAGCTACATGCAGCTAAAAACAGTTGTTACTGAAAATAATGGTTTTGGTTAATGTTTGAGTTGATGTGCCTGAAAATGGATGCTAGTGTGTTAAAATACATAAAAAATTATTAATACAAGGTCGATAATAGTTTCAGTATTCTTATAGGACATATATAATTCTTGAACTTACAAAAGATTTGAAAATCTCAAAGGATATTGTAAACTGGTTTTCATTTTTGTTTTTTCTAGTTCTTACTGTCAAATGGGAGGCCTTTTTACTCCTATTATTTATTGTAGGAATATTTTGTGTGTAAGGTACAAATCTGTTCTGCACACATACCCCACAATCCACTGCATAATGGCCTCCGAGTGTTGCCTGTTGCTGACTAGAGCAGAAAGTGAGTGACTGCCAGGCCTCACCATGTCCGAAGGTCAAGATGTCAGGATGTCACCTGTAATCTGTTTCCAGGCAACACCACCTTAGTTTTCCTCTCTTTGTTGCTGCAGTCTAAAGTATGAAAGAAAATCTATTGTTCTCATGTTAGTTGAGGTTTTTTTAATTTTATTTTACATTTTTTCTCCATATTTTCCTGAATTTGAACTTCTAAAATTCATCTCATTTAAAAGGGACCTCACTGTCTACTTGAGTTGCAGAATATGCTGGTTTCTTCAGAAGTACTTTGTGAAGGCTTGCCCTGCTTTGGCTGAGTCAGTGGAAGAAGCTTTAAATTGCTGATGGGAGATTTGAAAACATTTGTCCGTTTTTGTTGTTCTTGCTTATAGAATTGATGATAACTCTGTGTTTAAGGAAGCAAAGCTAACTGCCTTTCCCATAGCAAATATTCAGTTTTCTTGGTTTTGATTCCGCTGCTTTTCCACCAGTGAACACTTCTGCTTCCATACAAGATGGAGAAAAAGGGATGCAACAGCTCTGACTTGGATCTTTGAGAAGAAACCTTACTCCTCAAACTGTCTCAGATCACTCCTGGCTAAAGCCTGTTTGATGTTGTTTACCATGACAGTGAGGGAAATCTCTGACAAAGAGAATGGCAAGAAATCCTGGTAAAAATACAGTATCACCAAAAAGGCTTTTGTCCAACATGTAATTTATTCTACTGAGGAGTTGGTAAATCCATACCTGCAGAAGAATTCTCTTGCTGCATGTTGTTGCACCTCACTGATGTGTTGGTTGGTATAGTTTTACTAATGGATGACTTGACAGTGTAACAGTCTTCACCGAAGGCTGTCAGCTGTGTTTGAGACCTTTTAATTTTGCCTTCCTCCTTTTCCGTTTTGCCCTGCCAATGCAGCAATGCCAGGTAAATGTCAATGCAGAGCTGTGGTCCCTAGTGAAGTGGGGTCCTTGCAGAATTCACCAGCTTACGTGAGGAAATGCCTAGGGTTTCTGTAGGACTTCTAGTATCCTCTGTCCTGTTGTGAAGGATTTTTATTATGGGGTTTCATGTGCCCTAGAATTCAGAACCACAGTTTTAACTTTCTGTTTCTTCATTTGCACTGCAGAGCTTTAGAGAAGTGCTGCCCGGCATTATTCTAAACTCCTTAGGGCTTTCCCTCCTGCCTCCCCTCACAACAGATATGTTGAGCTCCAGGAATTGTACAAGGGTACAGTATTGTACTAAACATGAATCTACCATTGTTTTCAAGTTAAAATTATGTATGCCAAGAGCTTCATCAGACATGAAAAAAGGAATATCACAGTTGGAGTTATGAATATAATGTGGTTATGTGGCCATGTAAGTTGCTGCATAATTGTAATTTGGTTTTAACTGTGAGATCCCACAACTATGCTGCAGAATTTAAATTTCATTTCAAAATACTGTCTCTGTAGCCTTTTGTGGTTTTGGATATTTAGTTTTCATGTGAAGATAAAATGACATAGTGACATGGGTGTAACAAAAATCTTTCATCTTAAAACATCCTCACAGAAGCATGCATTGGTCCTGTTCCCCCAAATTAGGTATGTTTAAGTTTTGACATAACTAGCCATTTTAAAATGTAGCTTTAAAGTGCAGCCTTTAACAGGAAAAAAGACAAGTGAAGAAGGTTTTTTTCAGTACTCCTGGAAGTAACGACAGCTTGGGGAGAAGGCTGCATGACACCCCTAGCTGTTACGATGTGTTCACATAAGAAGTCTTAGATGTATAGAAGGATTATAAACTACATTGCAGCAATTATAATAATATCAGATGTCTGTGTAGTATCATCAGTATGTAGGCTGAACCAGAGAAGACTGAGTTGCTGCGTGGCAGAACGTGGTAAGCAGTGGCAGTCTGGTTCTTCTCAGAAGTGTTACTGTCTTCTCTGCTTAATTCCAACATATGGCAAGAATAGCCCAGGATGTGTTCAAAATAAAAGGTTTTCTGTTGATGTAAAGTGACAGATCAGACATTTTAAAAAAATAAAAATTACTCAAAGTCACAGTGGTGAAAACTTTTCTACTTTTCTTAAAAAGAATGCAATTGTGAAAAGTGTTAGCCATAAGAAAACAAGAAATGGAAGTCCTTCATTGGCAGAATGGGTACAGTTCTGGCCATAAAACTTTGGCCATGTTTCATCTCAGGTTTGCTCTTTAAGACCACCTCAAGGGCTGAAAGCGTAAAGTGGTTCTTACGCCATCCTTGGCTATTTTGCCAAGCTGGCTGAGGATACCTACATTAATATTGGTTCCCAAAGTGAGCTGTCTTTAAAATGTTAAATTCGTGGTGTAGGTGAAGAGAATAACAAAGATCATCTTAACCCTACATGAGCATCTTCAAATGCTGCAGGAGAGGGATGTGAAGAATAGTATAGCTCTACAATTGTCACCTAAATGTATTCATTGCTGTCCTTTTTTTTTGTTTGTTTGTTTTGGTTTTTTTTGTTGGGTGTTTATGTCTTATGTCAGAATTGTGCCTGAAACTGGTGTCGAGAGATCTCAGATGAATGCTCATTCTGAGCTACTCCTTCCATGTTTACTTTTTCACTATAGTGACTCCTGCATAGTAAACACATTATGAAAACAGCTGCACTGCTGTGGAGCTAGGCGTTTCTATGAATCTCTGCAGATTGGGATTTGTTTCAGTGTCTGATAGATCTTCATAAAATACAGGGCCTAGGCTTGACTGTTAACTTGAGTGCCCACAGAATTAAACAAGATGAGTAGATTAAATTATGTGTAAATTTAATAAAGCCAGGACTGTTTTTTTTTCCACTAAGCAAAGGCATTAAAAACACCGGAATACTTCAAAAAAAATTTGAGGAAGTGTGTCTACTAACAGCTTTTGTGACTGCTTATTTCCATCTTTCATCCATCCATTTTATTTTTTCTGCTTTCTAATGGAGACACTTAAATTTGAGGTAATTTTTTTTGAAAGCTTTTTATTCTTATAGTAGATGTCTGTTGTATCAAGATAATTTCAAGAGGTTAAACAGATACATTCCTGTTTGCTTATTGGTTCATTAATCATACAGACACATCAGCCAGACAATATCAGGAATGAATATTCATCCATGATGTATTTTCATGTTAAGAATGAAATGTAGGATGGGCTTATTGAATTGTGAATGAGAGAAATGTATCTTTATGCATATAAATTACGATTCTAGTTTGAAAGGCTGCAGTGGTGTCCTTAGCAAGCTTTTGCACGTTTTCTGCATTATATTCTCTCAGTAGTGAAATATTCATACACCGTTTTCTGAGAACATCCTGGAATGTTTGTCTGCCAAAGACAGATCTCAGGATGTGTTTTAGCTCATAGCTTTGTAATGAAACAGTCTTGTAAAGCACAGCATTACAGAAAGTCAGAATTAATCACTATATGTAGTCATATAATGCGTTCATATGTTCTCTTCGGTCTTCCTTTTTCTGTAGGAAGGTTGTAAATAGTATGTTTATTGTCTACTACTTCTGCTCTGCTTTAGTTCATTCTTGAATTCAGTATTTATACATTTCTGCTGAAATCTGTGGTTATGAGAACAATAGGAAAGAAAACTTCTTTAAAAAGGTCACTATTATATAGTGTATTCAAAGTGAGTGCATTCATACACGGCATGCTTTAGGGCAGCCATTGTTACCCATCTAAAGTGCTTTTCTTGTTTGCTTCCATTACTGTATTCAAATACTGTGCAGTCACTGATATGTTCTGTTTTGTACCAATCCTGTTTAATGGGGTAGTATTGTTCCCCTGATTATGCTGACCAGCAGGGCTGATGTGCCCAAAAGTCACACACCAAGTTTGCATCGGATGCCAGACTCGCTTCTAGTGCCTTTTCCAGTACATTTTCCTTACCAGGGAGGCAAAGATTTTGGCCATGTAACTGCAATGACTTGGGGGGGTTTCACCTTGAGCTAGAACTGTGATAACAATTAACGGATAATCTGTTGTGATTTTCATCAGTTGTGGGCTCAACCTGGCATTCTCTATTGGACTGGGGCCAATTTTTGTCTTCTGAAGTAGGACATGAATGAATCTCAGCTGGGAAATTATGCTCAGTGGTACTTCTGTAGCTGATGGTGCTCTGAGATTAGTTTGCAGGTGATTTTTTTCTTCAGCTGTTTATCTGTATGCAAGATGCTTTTTATTTTGCTACCAGACATCTTGCTTGTGTTGGGTTATGCATGCAAAGCTTTGTTTTAAATGTGGATTTTTTTGTTTGTCTGTTCAGGCTACCATTAACCAGTTAAGAGCTGAGCTTGCCAAAGGACCTCAGGAGGTAGCTGTGTATGTTCAGGAGCTGGAAAAACTTCAAAGTTCAGTCAAAGAGCTGGAACAGAAAAACCAGGTGAGAATGCTGTTATTTCCTATGCTTATCAGCTCACATTAAAATGGAAACACGTCACACATTGCCTTGGGAAGCACTGAAGACTGCAACAAAACACTTCTTGGTGTTGCAGAAGTTGAGAATTCCTTTGCCATTTTGCTTAACACAAGGGTTATCATAATGTACAAGCAAACGCTGTATTTTAACGATCATCAGTATGTTACAACTGAAATCCTATGGGTTGTTATGATTGCAGATTTCTAATTGCTGCAGTTTATGCTTACCTATTATTAAGCAGTATTGCCATCTCACACATTAAAAGAAAAAAGAAGTACCCTTTGAAATATTACGATGTTTGCCTAAAAATCATAATTCAGAAGACATATTGAGCTCTCTTCATTGGTTTTCCCGTTTCTTAGCTTTTAGATTGTACTCCTTTCATATTTTCTGGCCATTTATCAGTCATGCATGGTAGAAAATGGAAATAAATTCCAGAAGCTTCTCAACTTATAAGTATTCCTTGAGAGCTTTCATCAAAGCGCTTTAACCTTGCTGTATTTTGTATTTGCATTAAGAAGGCATATGTTGTGGGGTGATAAATGGAGGTAAGGGAGGAAAGGAGACAAAGAGAAAGATGCATACTGCTTTTTGTTGCGTGTATATATAACACTGTATCTGAACTGTACACATTACACATATGTATTTACCTGCAACCTTGTCAATCTTGGAAAATAGGAAAGGGCAAAGACCAAACAGTGTGTATTTAGTGTAATCAGTATTGGAACCGGTGCTGTTTAATATCTTTGTCGGCGACATGGACAGTGGGATTGAGTGCACCCTCAGCAAGTTTGCTGATGACACCAAGCTGTGTGGTGCGGTCGACACGCTGGAGGGAAGGGATGCCATCCAGAGGGACCTGGACAGGCTTGAGAGGTGGGCCCGTGCGAACCTCATGAAGTTAAGGCCAAGTGCAAAGTCCTGCACATGGGTCGGGGCAATCCCAACCACAAATACAGGCTGGGCGATGAGTGGGTTGAGAGCAGCCCTGCAGAGAAGGACTCGGGGATGTTGGTTGATGAGAAGCTCAACATGAGCCGGCAGTGTGCGCTCGCAGCCCAGAAAGCCAACCGTATCCTGGGCTGTATCAGAAGGAGCGTGACCAGCAGGTCGAGGGAGGGGATTCTGCCCCTCTGCTCCGCTCTGGTGAGACCCCCCCTGCAGTACTGCGTCCAGTTCTGGGGTCCCCAACGTAAGAAGGACATGGACCTGTTGGAGCGAGTCCGGAGGTGGGCCATGAAGATGATCAGAGGGCTGGAGCACCTCTCCTATGAAGACAGGCTGAGAGAGTTGGGGTTGTTCAGCCTGGAGAAGAGAAGGCTCCGGGGAGACCTTGTAGCAGCCTTTCAGTACTTAAAGGGGGCCTACAGGAAAGATGGAGGAAGACTTCTTACCAGGGTCTGTAGTGATAGGATGAGGGGCAATGGTTTGAAACTGCAGGAGGGTAGATTTAAATTAGATATAAGAAGAAATTCTTTACGATATGGGTGGTGAGACACTGGAACAGGTTGCCCAGAGAAGTTGTGGCTGCCCCATCCCTGGCAGTGTTCAAGGCCAGGTTGGATGGGGCTTTGAGCAACCTGGTCTAGTGGAAGGTGTCCCTGCCCAGGGCAGGGGGGTTGGAACTAGATGGTCTTTAAGGTCCCTTGCAACCCAAACCATTCTATGATGATAATCTAATATTAAAGCAGCATTTGCGAAGAATATAAGAAGGTGCAATTAAAATTCGGTAAATTAAACTTGCCTTTAGTAGCATGACTCTTGGTTTGGCTCATTCAATCAGGTGCAGAACTGAGGTGGCAAGAATTGTCATGCTGTACTTTTCCGCAGACCAGCAACACTGAATCAAGCTTCTGGCAAAATTACTGCTATACAGTAGAGAGCCCTTGCCTGAATATCTTGCTATCCCATTAACAATGTGGAGTGAAACAGATCGATGCATAAGATAACCATACTTCAAGAGAGTGTCCTCTGCTGTGTCAGGTTAATGCAAATACTACCTGAGGAATAGGAAGAAGTGGCAGCGAGTTACTCTTCCTCTTTCAGTTTCAGTGACTTAAAGCAGTTTACAGCCACCTCTTTATGCAGCTTTTTGGAAAAGTGATATCCATAAGAATGGTATGCTAGCCAAGGAATCTTGGCCCTGGAGGACTTGGACCTAGAATTGGAAAAGACTGGACTAGCTTCCCAAATAACAGAAATTGCTCCCACTTCAAACAGTTTACTGTCCTTGACGAAGCTGTAAGCGAAGAGGGAGGAGCCATTAATGCAGGATAGAATATATTGCATTTTGATATGTACATCCATTTATAATCCCATTGCAATGTGGGAAGATATTTCTGTGCATTGACGCAGAGTTTTTCAAGCTTATGTACAACCTCAAGCAAGCAAGCTGTTTCTTACATTTTCAGGAGCTATACTGAGAAGAGCAGATGACGAGTAGATAAGATCAGTTCTCTGAGACCAGCAGGAACTGCCTTTCCTTCATTTATAAAACACTGTAATTACGGGGTTTGGCTTGTCTTGCAGAGGCCAGTAATGTCCTGTAGCCCAGGAGAGACCTAGTGTGTAAAACCAGCGTATTCCCTGAAGTATAAGACTTGCTGTAATTCTAAACCCATTGCATGTGGGTTTTTTTGTTTGCTTTTAGGGAAATTGTGATCCATTATCTACAGGGAAAAATGCTTAGTTTCTAGCCTTCTACTGACGTAACTATTCCGAAATTTGATCACTGACCACAGAGTTCGTTCTTTAATGCCTGGCCACTGTCACTACTGACATGTATCCCATGTATTTTTCCAAGGAGCAGTTATAAAAGAAGGGATCAGTGTGGTGTTCCCCCTTGTACCTTGTGAGCTTTGAAGGCTCACGGCTCTTTGTTGAGTCCTGTAACATACTCTCATTTTCTTTTCTGTGGAAATCAAGGCTTGGGGAAGAGAGGTGGCTCCTGTGTGCCCACATATCCCTTGATATATCTGGGATGCAGCTGGGACACGCATCCAAGTAGGAAACACCGCTGAGTCCGCTGACGTAACCTAAACGACCATGGCTTGGCAGCTCTGTGGCCTCGAGTCTGCTCATGGGCTGCAGTCACGCATGGAGGTAGCAGGCTGTCGCGCAAACCCAGCTCTTCTCTCGTGAAAGCAGCAGTAGCTGTTTGCGGCTCTGGCCGTTCGTGACTGCAGAGGGTGTTCGGCTGCCAGGGGCAGTGGCTTTAAACACTGGTATTCGTTGCTGTATCGGTCGTCAGACCAGGGAGGAGGAGAGTAGTGCACGATGTGGAGCAGCATCTCCAGCTGTGTGTACGTACCTGCTGCTCTTGGCTGTCCTTTGGATCGCTTGTAAGGTGATGGGTAAGACGCTTTGCTGCTTTTTGTTTTACATAGCGTTCCTGAAAGCTTCCCAGAGTCTCAGTCTGCTTCAAGACAACACTAACTGTTTCTCTTCCCCCTCACCTCCTTGAAAATTTAAGTTAGTGCCCTGCAGTGTCTCTTCATAAAGTAACTCACGGCAGTTCTATGTGACGTGTGGATCTTGTTATGAAATAATAGCGAGATTAATACCTTAGCTCTAACTTGCCCAGCTATGATAAAGAAGGTTCTGTGGTGTGGTGTTATTTCAGGAACACTATTCAGTTCAAATATTAATGATCCTGTCTGGTCGTTAATGAAAAGAGAATTGCAACTTTATTTTACGTTCTGAGGGTGAAATATATTCTAAAAGCAGTGGGAGCCTTGCCACTGACTTCAGGAGGGTTAAGAGGGCACCTGGCCTCAGTATCTTCCTTATGTGCTCTATTCCTGCATTTTATATATGCGTATATAAAAACTTCTGCATAACTGTAACAGCAACAAGTTGTTTTATTTTTCAAGAAACATTGCAAAATATACTACTGCAGGGCTAGAATTCAATAGCCAGACTTTAATCTTGACCCATAATTTTTGGCTAAGTTGTATGCTTTAGAAAGCATGTATTTTTTTTCAGTGGACACATAGGGTATTAACTATATTTGTTCTCACATGGGTTGTTGGACTGCTGGAGTTGTCATTTGCAAGATTGCTTGTTTTCTAACCTCTCTTTTTGTTACAGATTCTTCTGTTTCTTTTGTCACAATTGTAAAATAAAAGTGTTTTATAACTACCAATATAGTCATCATTTGTTAAAATCTGTAAAGAATAAAACTGTTCAACTTATTTGAATAATTTTGCAGCTTTTTCTTCTGGCAAAACAGGTTTCTTCCCTGGATACCGTGCAGAAGTGCACTTCTAAGATGCCCAGCATAGCTAGAATTGCGGCACTATCTATCTTCTCTTTGGAGAAGAAACTGTCTGAAATTTTGATACATAAAACTGACCTCAGTGTTGGCATTATTTCAGGCTGACGTGCTAGATGTGTCCTTTATTTTTCTGTATTTAATTGAAAGGGTCACTAGAGAATATAGTAGTCACTAAAACTGCAGGAATAACACAGGCATTTAAAAGATGTGCACAGTAACGCTCCACTGAGAGAGATATCAGTGAGATGCTGCAATAAATGGAACCTGCTGGTACATTTCAAGAAGATGGAATGAATTACCTGGGTTGGATGATGACCAGGGCCTCCCTGCAACTGTATTTCTGTGCTTCAAAAAGTGCCACTGGAAAATTGAAATGGTTCTCATGGCTTCTTTGTCCTGCTTTGAGATCTCTGAAATTCTAGTTACTGCCCCAGCTAAGCTTGGGGGAAACCCCAAGCTTTCTGGAATTATATCTTGTCCATGAAGATATATATTTCTATCTGAATATAGTTTTGATTAATTAATGAAATTTGATAAAAAGAATTATGTAACTGCTGAAAATTATCTGTAAATATTTTTTTTTCAAGTATTTGTCTCAGCGTGTAAATTCAATAGTATGACCTTAGACCCTGCAGTATTTACTGTTGTTAATGTGGGAATTAAAATCTGGTGCTCAGTGATGTTCATGTCTTTCCTTTAGGGAATCCTGATTTTTAGTGTTTTCAAACTCAAAGCAACCATCCTCTTTGAGCTGATTTGTATGCAAGGAAATTAGATGGTATGAATTAAAATGTAAAAACATCATCTTCTAAAATGAAGGTTAAGTAATGAGTGTTTCATTCTGTGATTTATCAACATCACAGATGTTCTTAGTTTTCACAGGTTCTCTTCCATAATTTGGATAGCAGATCATGCTGTTAAGTGTAGTGACAGGGCAAAATTAGGATACTTCTGAAAATGACCAGCATGATGACCGCACAGTGTTACACAGGAATTAAACCACAAATGTTGTTGCTTAGGAAGTTGTGTGATACTTGAAAACTTTTTCTGTATACTAATAACTCAGATTAGTATTGCAGCTTTTCCCCAAGCAAATGCAGTTGTAATAACCTAGAATTTGAACGTTCAGGGAAAGCAAATTAGTCTTCAGGATAGAGAAATAGTTTGTGTGGTGTTCTCGGAGGAGGTAGATTTATGTGAGAATATGAAAAATAGTATTTCTAGTTGAAACCGTGTGCTGTATGGGCTCCAGAATTAACTTGTGTAATATGAAATAGAGGTCAATATTTTCTTTAATAATGTTTTTGAGCAAGTTCTTCACTGTTCAGGATGAACACTTGAGAAGAAATTTGAATAATGCATTGAACAGCTGTAAGCAGAATTGCACCTGAATTGCTGTGTAACTCTCTTCATAGAGTCTGACTGAGAAGCTGCTGAAGAAAGAACAGGACTACACCCAGCTTGAAGAAAAACACAATGAAGTATCTGTGAGTAAGAAGAACGTGCAGGCAAGCTTTCACCAGAAAGACCTGGACTGCCAACAGCTTCAGGCAAAGCTGTCTGCATCTGAAGCCTCGATACAGAGATTACAGACAGAGCTAGGTGAGAAGGGGGAGGCAAGCCAGAAACTTAAAGAAGAGTTGTCCGAAGTAGAGACAAAGTACCAGCACCTCAAGGCAGAATGTAAACAGCTCCAGCAGCAGAGGGAGGAAAAAGAGCAGCATGGCCTGCAACTCCAAAGTGAGCTCAGTCAGGTAAGGTTCCTTAAGCCTCCTAGACCATCCTACCATCCCATTAGGGTTTTTTAACTGTGCATGCATATTTTTCATGCACATGCATCTGCATTTCCTTAAGCTAGCTGGTATTGGAATAAATATAAAGCATTCATCCTAACACTGCAGAGAATGAAGTACAATCACCTCTTCCCCTTAGAGAAGTGAAGAAAAGAACAGGCAGAAAGAAGAAGCTGTGATAAGAGTGCAGAAATCCTTTGGTATTTGTTTGTCTGAATCTTTTTAGTAGGTCCAAACTCTTGTCAGGGACAAATGACGATAGTTGTAGATCCTGTGTCACAATCAAACTTAGCAAGATCTACAGTTATAACCACCTTTGTATGTTTTTATTTCTGGGAAGGCTAATGTAAAATCTGTCTATCTGTAGTATAATTCCCCTTTCTCTGAAAGGGAAAAAGCTTACTAATTCTATTCTGTCCGGAACTTCTTAAAACTATGTTTATAATTTCAGTTTTGAAGATTAAGGCTGAATGAGCATAAACTTTGTAGCTTATTTCTCATGTTCTGATATGACTTTTTTTTGTATGTGAAGAAAAAAGGTTTTAGCTGATCTGAGGCAGGTTTTTTGTCTACTCTTTTTCTCTTACAGTGTTAAATGAACTCTTCTTTCATCCTGCAGTTTTTCCCCTCCCCTTTTTTTGTTGATGCATTCCCTGAAATAAGGGAAGTATTGTCAAACGACAGGGCAAACCAGAATACTGAGTTTCCATGACAAATATGGTAATAGACAAATCCTAAGAAGTCAGCAAGGTTATTTATTCTGGTTCAGTAAGGTAGCTGAAGTTATAATGAATTCAGGTTATGAGAAAAACAAATTCAGGTAGAGTATCAGAAGTAGTTTCACTTCTAGTAGTGATTTTACTACTCTATAAGAAGTTTCGGAAAAGCGAGTCTTCGTTTTACATTAGAACGGAAGAATGCTTGATTTGCTTTAAAATTGAATAGTGAATACAGTAGGGAATACTTAGTGTGAAAAGCAGGGTCATGTGAAGTCTTAATATTGCTTCCTTTTATGTCTCTCCACAAAGACCTTCCCTTTATATTGCTAATAGCTATGAGAACACACAGAGCATATGTCCCCCCACCGTTTACGTATTGTTCTGCTGAGTCCAATGAGTTACGGAAGCAGGACTTCCATACAACATTGAGCATACTGAAATTTGAGGCTGGTTGAACTCTGTTTTATCTAGTGTCTTGGGGAGTAGTGTGTTAAACTGGATAAATATTTGTACATCAGGAATCATGTCCAGTCCTAAGATGGAAAAAATAATCTTTTATTTTTTTGTTAGTGTGACATAATTCATTTTAATCTCTCGCTAAAGCTTTATCATTTTGAAGTGAGCATTTCTCAATTTTCAACCCTTTGTCAAGTCTGAAATAGATTAAGTTGCAGGCTGTGCATGTATAGTTTATCTTGGAAGAACTGTGGCTTGGCAAAACTCCATTTATGTATGTACTACATCCCCAGAATGACTTTCCTTCTCTCATCAGTCTTCTGTCAGGGGGAGGGGAGATAATTATATTAGTTACCTGCTTAGGAATCCTCACTTGGTAAAACTGCCTCAGTCTGCCTAGGCAACATCTATGCAAGTTCAGAAGCACAGCCAAGAGGTTGAGCTGAATTCTGGCTTCAGCCTGAGGAAGGATTTTTGGGTGGGAAAATGAAGGAGGAGGAAGGTGAATAAAGCGTTGCAGAATGAATTCCTATGAAAGGAAATGGAGGCATTGCACATTCTCTGGTGATACCATTGGGAAGGAAGACAGTCTAAGCAAGAAAACCTGAACAAGCTGCTGGATCTCAGGATGTGTTTTAGAATTGTATTGTAAAAGAATAGTGGAGGAAAAAAAAGCCCTTCATACATGGTATAAAGTAAAATTAAAGCCAAGCAAAAACTTCTCTTCCTCTCTCTCCCTTCAAACAAGAGTTTGGTTACTACTGTGAAAAGACTAAATTTCTTGTATTTGTTCACTTAATACCTTGAGGGATTTATCTTTTTATGCATGTAGTCCAATAGTTTATGTTGACACAATGAATGCTGCTTATGAAGGAATATGTATAGCTGTTTAGTCAAACTACATTTTCAAAGAATCCTTGCCATCTTATCAAAATTCAGTTGAACAGATGCATGTCTGGTTGAGTTTGTATATTTTAGAATTTGGGTGATGTCAACAAAGCGATCTTCACAATGGAAGGAAACTTCAATGATAATGTTGGTTCCAGCACAACAATAGGAAGTGGGTAACACAAGAAAATATGGGCTGCTTCAGTCCTGAAGAAATGTTAATTGCTAATAAATACTGTTGTTGAGAAAATTTGAATCTACTTGATTGTCTTGAAAGTCTAAATATTT
Organism: Harpia harpyja; assembly: GCF_026419915.1. Classification (NCBI taxonomy): domain Eukaryota; kingdom Metazoa; phylum Chordata; class Aves; order Accipitriformes; family Accipitridae; genus Harpia; species Harpia harpyja. The sequence continues at coordinate 5,327,886 of NC_068962.1, forward strand.
TTTATGATTTTTGTATTCTGTAACATAGGTTAATCCTGGATTTTATGGTTCTGTTTACTTAAAGTCAGTCTTAAAGTCCTTCAGAAATACTTAACTGTGCCTGTAATAGCAGTGACTTTTGTAAAATGTTGTTTGCTGATTTCCCCCTTTCCAAATATTCTCTCCGAGTATCAACATAACCATGAGCAGTCATAATAGTTATCTTGTTGCACCTTTCTTCATTAGGTTTCTTCCTCCAGCTCTTGTTCGTATTTTCAGTGAGGAGGAAGTATTAATAATTTAGTGGTTCCTGTGGAAAAAGACAAATGTTCTTGATCACTGGAGGAGAGATTATGGTCTCTTTCCTCACCCTGTCCTCCCTCTTCTCTTATGTCTCTCTGAACTGTGCAGTCACAGTTAGCAATCAGCATCTTGGCCATGTGCCGAACAGCTTTTCCTTCACAGTTTTTGTGGTTGTGGACATATAAACAAATAATTTAACTTGGTTTCCTAAGAAAATAAGGCATAGACACATTTGTTTCCCCTGTCTCCATCCCCTGTAACTTTTGCATTGTTTGATAACTTTAGACGAATTTTGACAGATAGCCCAAAGGTCTTCAGTGTTAGGTTCTTCAGTTTTAATTTCTTGTGGAAACAGGCGGCTGGGTAAAGGAGAGAGACTTATGTTCATGCCTCACCCCCTCAATGGCTGGGGGCAAGATTTAGTGTTATAAAACCCACTCTTCCTTTTTCTGTCCTGCTAGGCAGCCAGCTGGTCAACAAGTGGTAGCTTGCAGCGAGCAGCAAAGTTGTGCTGCCTTTTGCCTACGTATTAGGAATTTGAGGAAAGCATGAGAGAGGTTTAGGGATATCGAAGGGAGGACCTGGAGTTAAAAGGTGGGTGGTTCAAGGGTCTTGGACATAAATTCGTAGGGAAGCAACCTTCATTCATCCTGATAGCTGTAGAAAGTTCTTGCTGTGCCGCAAGGCCTGATCCATCCTCTGTTTTTGCCTTGAGTTGAAAGTTCATTTGTGTATCTGTGAACGTGTTCATGTAGAAGCAGGCAGGAGGTAACCCAGGACCTATAGTGACAGTTTCAAATAGAAGAACAGCTGATTTTATAGAGAGCGCTTTTTATAACAGTGAATAGTAAAAGGCTATCCTTGCACTTTGAAGACGGTGCAGTACTGCTTTTGATGACTGAAAAAATGACGAGGCAGGCTTACGTCCAGCTGGAAGAGTGCATGTCCCTACTTACTCTTTGCTCCTAGGAGGTGCTGGACTATAAGCCATGGAAGTTACTGCGTACCCTACGTTGAAGGTTCATCTGTCTCTTCTCCGCAGAGATACATGCCATTGACGCAGCCAGGTCAAGCTAAGAATTATGCTCTTACTAGTCTAGCAATGCAGAACAGTATATTGTGGGAGCCAGCGGGGCAGGTAAAGGCATGGTGCTTCAGCCACTGGATCTGCAGGAGTGAGGGTGTGCGCTGTGCAAGATGAGCATCACTGTTTTACGTGATAGTCCTTATGCCTTTGAAGGATTGCCCTCTTTGTGTTTCTGTTAAATCTCTGTAACTCATATTGAAGGGCTTCTGTAGATAAATGAGGATGTTTCTGAGTCCATCCAACCTACTTTTTTGAGTATTTGTTATGCTTGTGCAGTTGATGCTGTTCTTTAACATGATTTGTTTTTCTGAGGTGTATGATGTACATACATGACTTCAGGAGCTCATGTAGTTGTTTTACTCTGGGTTATGAAAACTTAAGGTAAACACTGCACAAAGCGAGTCTAAAATACAGCGCTGTTGGCTAAAGAATGACTAAAAAAAAGACTTTTTTTTTTTTTTTCCAGTTGCACAGTAAACTTCTCGAAACAGAGCGCCAGCTAGGGGAAGCGCATGGGCGGCTCAAGGAACAGAGGCAGCTCTCTAGCGAGAAACTGATGGACAAAGAGCAGCAGGTCGCTGATCTGCAATTAAAACTTTCTCGTGCTGAAGAGCAGGTAGGGGCTTTTATGCAGACTCTAGTTTGTTCTGGTTCTGATAGTAGCCTGTATATAGACTTGTGGTGATGTTGCAGTTTATAAAGTTTGTCCTTACGGGAATTTCATTTGACTAATACTGTTAAAGTCTTACAGTAAAATTGTCAAAATCTGCCTAAATGCCACTTGCATTACAGATTTTTGTAAGGCTAAATGCTCATCGGATGCATGTACGTTCATGGTGCTTTACAGATGAACAGAAGATGTGCATATTGCGCTTACGAGCTTTGTCTAAGGATCTTAAGAAAAAAAGACTTAGATGCACCTTAGCCTATATGGGTAAAGTTTTGTGTGTAGATATTTTTGTAAGATAAAGCCCTACATGAAGAAAAAGTAAACATGGCACAGCAGGTCATTGATAGTTAAGAACCTGAGTGGGGTGGATGGGCAGAAAACACTTGTTTTAATAATTTTTGTTTGTTTTAATGAGCATCTTGTATATGTTGCTGATTTTCTGCTGCCTGTATGGGGATTGGCCAAATATGTAAGTGGTACGTTGTCAAAGCTTTAAAGCTTTTCTGTAGCTAATTTGCAAAGCCTTGACCAGTATAGAAGTGGAGAGACTGCTAAACTGAAGTTGCTACTAAAACTGCTAATAATAGTAATAATAATGTTGTTTTACAGGTACCTATATTATCAGTCATGTTACACCTTAACAACTGTTGGAAAAAACTTACTAAAAATCTCTTGCGTTTTAGATTTTTGAGAGCTAAAATACATATATGTCTGATAGTTGTTTTATAGTTTTTGCTTGTGATATAGAATCTCACCTATTAATAGTAATGAATGCTTTGGTTAGATTTTGATTCTTTAACTAGCATTACACACTTTTATTTTTATACCAGTTTTCAAATATTAATGTTTAGACTAAAATCTTTTAGCATCAGAATGAACATGGAGCACTATTGGCATACTGACTGGTACTTGTTCACTCATTAGTCTGGTTTGTTTGTTTGTTTTCTGGTTTTGTTTTTTTTCAGCTAAAGGAAAAAGCAGCAAATTCCACAGAATTGCAACATCAATTAGACAAGGCAAAACAGCAGCACCAGGAACAGCAGACACTTCAGCAAAATACTACAGCAAAACTACGAGAAGCCCAGGTAACATAGTTATGTGTCCTAATATGAAAGTGTATTTCAGATTTCATTATTTTAAATATGTTTTCTCTGTAAAAGTGACTTGCATGACTTATACTAGTTTCAATAAAGTAACTTGTAAATCTAGAACAGAATATACAGAAGGTGTTTAATAAATTTATCCAACATTTTATGCATTAGGAATAACTTCTAAGGTCCTTATAATTAAGGAAGCTATTATGCGATTTTCTAGAATGATTTGGAGCAAGTACTACGACAAATTGGAGATAAGGACCAAAAAATTCAAAATCTTGAGGCTTTGCTTCAAAAAAGCAAGGAAAACATCTCTCTGCTAGAAAAAGAAAGAGAGGACTTATATGCAAAAATTCAAGCTGGTGAAGGAGAAACTGCAGTTCTTAACCAGCTGCAAGAGAAAAACCATGCATTACAAATACAGGTAAGAACTCGGAGACTTGTTTCCTTTCTTTCATTCTAATTATTGAATCCTGTTTCCATTTTTTCTATCATCAGATATGACACTAATCTTTTCTGTAGTTTGCTGTTTCTTTGATACTTACTGTAAAGATCTTATTGTAAATTTCACAGGACTCATCTTTTGGTGTCTTCCTTGCTATCAGCATAGGGGAAAGAATTCCTAGACGTTTCCTATGTACATATGTGTCCTGCTTTCAGCTGGGATAGAGTTAATTTTCTTTCTAGTAGGTGGTATAGTGTTGTGTTTTGGGTTCAGTATGAGAAGAATGTTGATAACACACCGATGTGTTCAGTTTTGGCTGAGTAGTGTTTAGACCAAGTCAAGGATTTTTCAGCTTCTCATGCCCAGCCAGCAGGAAGGCTGGAGGGGCACAAGAAGCTGGGAGGGGACACAGCCAGGACAGCTGACCCCAACTGGCCAAAGGGGTATTCCATACCATGTGATGTCATGCCCAGTATATAAACTGGGGGGGAGTTGGCCTGTGGGCTGGATCGCTGCTCAGGAACTAACTGGGCATTTGTCGGTGAGTGGTGAGCAATTGCATTGTGCATCACTTGTTTTGTATATTCCAATCCTTTTATTATTATTGTCATTTTATTATTGTTGTTGTTGTCATTATTAGTTTCTTCTTCCTTTCTGTTCTACTAAACTGTTCTTATCTCAACTCACCAGTTTTACCTTTTTTTTTTCCCAATTCTCTCCCCCATCCCACTGAGTGAGGGGGAGGTGAATGAGCAGCTGCCTGGTACTTAGTTGCTGGCTGGGGTTAAACCACAACAATATGCTAGTAATATGTACTTACAAATAATTTTTGGATACATATACATGTTTGTTTTTCTTATTTTAAAAAGAGGCTTAATTCCCACTTTCAACACCAAAATTTAGTTTAGTCTGCATCTGTTGTCCCCTTAGTATTTTGGTTTTATTACAATAGGGCCAAATTGATGATTCCCTTTTGCTTACATTTTCCACTGGTAACCTATTTAAATTGTGGTATTGTGTACAATATATCTTTACTGTAATAGTTCAGAAAAAGCAATGTGATAGTGTTGAGTCTCCAGAGCCATGATAAGACATGCTAAAATTTAAAAGATACATGACTTCCTTGGACATGCTTTTCCAGCTTTCTCTTCTCCTTACCTCCTTTCACTGCAGGTAACTCAGCTGACAGAGAAGCTGAAGAATCAGTCAGAAAGTCATAAACAAGCCCAAGAGAATTTGCATGAGCAAGTGCAGGAGCAAAAGGCACATCTAAGAGCTGCTCAAGACCGTGTGCTTTCCCTGGAAGCAAACATCACTGAACTAACCAGCCAGCTAAATGAAAGTAAAGAGAAAGTATCACAACTTGATGTACAGGTAAAGGAACTCTATACTGTCTGGTGATGCTAAATCCTGCTTGTGATTTCTGTATTCTCTCCAGAGAATGTACAAAGCAATTGAGGAAAAATTGCATGTTTCTACTAGCAGATCAATAAAGTAGAATAAGGCAGATAAAACTGAGGAAAATGTAAGTGCATTCAGAATAGCAATAGATAGCAAGTGTTGGTTTTTTTGTTGGTTTTTTTTGTCTCTATTGGGTTTTTCTGGTTTTTGTTTGTTTGTTTGTTTGTTTTGGTTTGGTTTTTTTTTTTTAATTTAAAACCCCCCAAGTTCACAACTGAGTTGGGAGAATCTGTCCTCAAGCACCTCTTGCTGTATTTGTAATGATTAGCCATCCAAACCCCTGCTGAGTGTTTTGGAAGGAAGGGAGGCTGTTCCCTAACAGGCAGGTAGGAGCAGAGAAAGATAGTATGCATGTGGAAGCATATTTTTGTTGTTTCTTATTCTTTTTGCTTTTAAAAATTTTGGAGGGTCTTAAATGTGCGTATAGTCTGAGGTTATCAATGTATACATGGGTGTGAATGCAGTAAGTATATCCCATTGTTCCTTGTTAGTAAGTAAAAATATTTTCCTAGAGTAGATGGTGAGTGGGACTGGTGGTTTGTTCTGGGGTTTTTTTTTGTTTTGTCTTTTTTTCAGCTCAAAGTAAGAACTCACTTTGGCTTAAAATCCTGATATTTGTCTAAACCTTGAAAATCTTTCTTTCTTTTTTTTTTTTTTTTTTTTTTTTTTACACTAGCACATGAAAGCTACTGATGTTACTATTAAACTTACTGATGAGTATAAAAAAATTTAAAATGAGTTACGGTAAAATAGATGTTTTAGCGAAATACAACTTGTCTTTCAGGTAAAAGCAAAGACTGAATTGCTACTTTCAGCAGAAGCATCGAAAGCTGCTCAAAGAGCGGATCTTCAGAATCATCTGGACACTGCCCAGCACGCACTGCAAGATAAGCAACAGGTTATAAGCAACATATAAACATAAAGTTTGTGTGTTACCTAAAAAACTACTTAAAAACCTAAGAATAGTCTGTTTACAAACTAAACAAACGTGAATACGCATTTAGAAATTGTGACTTAGGATATTTTAACCATATGATATGTATTCAGTTCTTTTTGCTGTAATCTGGACCAGATATATTTTGCAGTGTAAAGAATTTACTTGAAAATCTACTCCTTCCTGTACAATTATGGTTCAGAATCTAAGCTGTCCTATTGGGCTATAATTGAATTTTTACCTGTATATTATGAAGAAAAGATTGTAGAATGCACTGCCTAAAAGTGAAAACTCTTAACTGTTATTGCAGATTCAGATAAATTCAGAATCAGATGCCTGAACTCAGAAATAATTATCTGTGTGCCAACTGACACAAAAAACCAAAAGGCTGTTGTTAAAATTGCATGTTTTAATGTGTGTTAATCCTAGTGAAGCATTCCACTGGCTGCTGAATCAAATATTTGCATTGTTAGAATCGGTGCTGCTGTGGTCTTCATGGAAACATCCAGCAGATGCTAACATAGCACCATTTTTTAGCGTGGCAACGTAATTAATTGCTGTAAACAGAAGACCTCTTTTTGCAACTGTTAAATAATTGATTAATAATTAAATAAATCAGCTTGGTTGGAGAGCAGTGAGCTTTGATGTAGATGTCATCATAGTGGTTACTAGGTGAATGTGTTCATGTCTCTTGCAGAAATTACATTGTTTTGTGTTGAACAAAATGGTTTGAAATCATCTCTGGTATGTGGAGAACTGACTGTTTCCATGGTATTGGCTTTCCTCTTCAGTGGTGCTTGATTTCATGAAGACAGCAAAAAATTTCTCTGAGGTTTTGTAGTGTTACTTTCTAGTTAATGTTGTGCGAACTGCAGGATCTAGTGTATTTATTATCTACAATTCCTCTTTCATTTATAACTTAAAATACCTTTGTTAAGATTTAGCCCACAGCCTGTAATGTTTGAGAGGAATATTGAGGCTTCAAAAGAAATTTCATCAGTTTAACAGAGAGAATTTTTGCACATGTTTGTTTCCCCTCTCAATTTCCTGTCCCTCAGAATAAAAAAGAAACATTATTTTCCTTTTTAATTTGAACATGTTACATCATTTAAAGCATATATGACATTAGTCATTTTTGGAATTTATTTAAAAACTAACAACCTTGTATTTTTATTTTACCTCAGGAGTTAAATAAGGTCAGCGTTCAGTTGGATCAGGTTACAGCTAAGCTAAATGACAAGCAGGAATACTGTGCTCAGCTGGAAGCCAATCTTAAAGAGTACAAGGAGAAACATCTTTATTTAGAACAGAAAACTGAAGAGCTAGAAGGACAGCTTAAGGTTTGTATTGAATTCGGTATCTGAGCTTACAGAAACTGATGTTCTCTGCTGTTTGGTAGTATGTGATAAAAGCTGTGCTCAAATTATGGGGGAAGGATTTGTAGGTTTTCTTTTTTCACTAGTGTTTCCTGATCCACCATTTAATCCTATTCTCCTCTTCTTCCATGCTAGCACATCACACTAAGAAGCTGGGCTTAGGACATTGCCACTATACTGTCATTTTCCTGTATGTGTGCTTCTGCCAACCTCTGTGCTACCTGGAAAGTGTTATGAGACGAATACATCCCAAAATTAGAGTCTTCAAGTTCAAGCTTATACACTTTACAAGTGGTAGCAGGGAGTACGTGTTACATTGGTTAGCCCAAGTTAACACTACCTGTCTGGTTTAATTTGTTTCTAAAGCCTTCCAGTAGGCTTCTACAGAGGCTTTTTATCAAGATTTATTTATCAGTATTTTTCCTCTAACTTGATCTTCAGTTTTGCATTCCAGTTCTGGAATCAGTTTTTCTTTTACAGCGCACATAATTCTGGCAGGTTTGCAGAACCTTTTGGTGTTTTGAGATACTAGTATTTTCAGTTAAGGATATGAATGAGTCCTAATGCTTGAGAGCTTTTAAATTTGGGCTTTAACCTTTGTTCAGTATTTTTTTAAAATTCTTGGTAGTCAAAATTCACAATATATAAAAGCATATGATACAGGGATCTCAGGAGCAATGCAGAATTGGTTTTGCAGTGTTGTCTGTCTGTTTTGAGGGAGATTAGCAGTATATATGCTCAAGACTGAGTTAAGTGGTTTTCCTAGCTTATGTGGACTATAGAAGAGAAGGAAGATTGTTTTCCCCATATGAAATTTTAAATCCAATGCTATTAAAAAATAATGCTGTCATACATTTGCATTGTCAGCATAATTATTTTGTGCTTCCATCTCTCTTCTTCTGCACACTGTTTTTTTCTCTGCCCACTTTGATTTGTGCTTTTATTTTTCATCCTTTTGCTAAAGTTTCACAAGTAACCAACAGACACAAATGCTTGGGAGGAATACAGTGCTTGCTTGCACAAGATTTTACGAGGTTCCTGGTAGCTGAAGTGTGAAACTGAGCAGGGTTGTTGATGCTGTCAACAGGAATGTAATTCTGTGTAAAATCTTGGCGTCATCACCATTCTTTGGGATTATTCCAGTTGAATGCATGGTATTTAAAAAAAATAGAAAGAAAAAATAGAAAACAAAAAGCCCTTGGGAATTTTCTTGGAGAAACTTGGCCATTTTGTTTTATGGCCACTGCGTGAAAGCAGAAGTGCCTGTAAAACAGTCAGTGTGTTGAAGAGTCTAAGCAGTGCCCATTTGCTGAAGACTCCTGTGTTCTTTATACTCCATGTAAATGAACAAATACCTTTGGGAAAAAAAAAACCCCAAAACCTCTTCCAGGCGAGCACAGGGTTTCTTCACAGCTGTAGTTCATGTCTTTGTTTTTGTTATAAAGAATGGCAGAGTTCTTGGGATATGTAAATCAGCAGTCATTTGAAACTGCTGAAACTACTTGATGGTGGCTGAGAACCCAGCACCAAAGCTGAGCACTGTGTATGGCCTTTTTTTGTATAGGTGTTTTCGATAAGCTCTTTAAAGATTCTGCTTTTAATCTATTATTTTGCAGTAAAATGGCTGCTTGGTCTTTAATTTAAAGATGATTTCAGAATGTTTTACCAAAATAGTTTGGTTCTGGAGGAGCAAGAGATTTGCAGGAACTCAATAATGAAAGATAAATAGCAAACTAATGAAATAGGGAGGTGATGCCTGAGAATTGTGACTGCTTTCTACAGTAAAGACTTTCTACAGTAAATGCTACTCACAGACTAGATGACTTCTGCTTTCTATTACTGTTTTTATTTTGTTGGTTGTGTTCTGATGGCTCTAACTTTTTATTTTTCTCTCTCAGAAACTTGAAGCTGACATTCTTGACGCTAAAGCAAGCAAAGAACAAGCTCTTCAGGAGTTACAGCAGCAGCGACAGCAATCTACAGAATTAGACCTCCGAACAGCAGAACTGAGTAAACAACTTGAAGCAGCAAGAGAAGCGTATGCATTTCCTTTGTTACAGTACTTTTCAAAGTCAGACATAAAACCAGAGTGCCTTGGACTAGAGTTGAGATTTTGCTGTTCTCTCCTGTGGTTTCTTAAAATCGTAGATAATTGATGTGTTCCCTCTGCTCTGAGAACTGAGTTTTATCCCACCTGTTTTCTTTCACTCTATATGCCAAGCAGACTCCATCTGCCATGTTGTCTCATGTGAATCACTGACTGCTGTGATTCAATACATTTCTTCAATTTATTCACTGTGCTTGTTGTCAGCTAAATATCTGAACAGTTTGATGTACTGAGGTCCATCTTTAAATATCCATAGCTCTGCAACTTTTTTCAAAGACTAATTTGCAATTTATGCATAAGCAGCAAAGGGGTAGTTTCTGTACATTATAGTTGAGGAAGAAAAATCCATCTCAAAATAGTTTTTAGAGTTGCTGACATATCTTCATTGGAGAGACAAAATGCCCGTGCTCTGGATGAAAAAGCTATGCTTTGAAGTAGTTCTACAGTTAATATATGAAATAATAGAGGTATTTAATGATACAAAAGAACCTGTGAAGAATAATAATTAAAAAAAAAAAAATTCTCTTTGTATTTGCAGGATGTCTAATGCTAAATTGGATTTGCAGAAGAAATCTGAGGCCCTTGAACAAGCGAAACAGCAAATTTCAAAGCAAGAGGAGGAGAAGGCCAGCCTGAAACAAAACCTTGAGAAATCAAATCAAGATACAAGTAAACAACTCAAGGAATTAGACTGTAAAATGCAAGCAGCAACATCAGAGCTCCAACAAGTGAAATTAGAGAAGGATACTCTATTAAAGGACCTTACAGCTACCAAAGACAAGCTCTCAAAAAGTTCTGAATCCTTCAAAAAAAAAAAGGAGGAATTAGAAAAAGAAATACAAAAAGGAAAAGCTGCTGTGGCAGAAATGGTTAGTGGTTTCTTTCGTTAGACATTAAGTTTGGTGTATTTACAGTCTGATAAAATGACTTTGCTTTCTGTCTGAAAGCAGCGTACACGCAATGACAATGCATGGAAATTAATTGCCTTAAGGAGAAACAAATTTTGATTTTTAGTAGCTCATACATGTGTCCTACCTTAAATTTTGTCCGGATGTTTACAGTAGTAAACATCAATCGTATCACACAACAGGATCCCTTTTTCTTGCTGCATGCCTTTAATATGGTGAAGAAACTAAGTGGAGACAATTGGTGAAACAGTTTGATGGGAAATGTCCCCCTTTTTAAAAATACATCAGCCTTCTTATAACAGCACAAAGTTATAAACCCTTCGCTAAAGTGCCACCGTATTGAAGAAGATGTTATTTTTCTGAGGCCATTTTAGTTTCCTTTCTGGAGTCTTTGTACATAGAACCTTTCTGTGCACTTGTCTGGGCATGCTGGAAGGCTGCGTACTGCAGGCAGAGAAACATTTGTCTGTTGTTTGGGGAGATGCCTAGCTTAAGGTATTATCAGAGTACTAGAATTATTTGAGTTTCAGAAAGGTCTCATGAGTGGCGGTGTAACAACAAGTGCTTGGTCACCAGAGCAGCCTATTATGGTAAAGAAAGTGAACTCTTACGAGCCTTAAAATACACCTTTTTCTTCCCACTTTTGCTTTGTTGGTGATACGAATGGGCACTATATGAATACATGTTTTATAGATTTTCTTGTACAGTTGTTCTGACGCCCATGCCTCAGACATGGTAGGGGTGTCTTTCTCGTTCCTTTCTCATCTTACATATCACCATTTCCCAGAACCCGGTCAGAGGTGCTTTTATTCCGATCTAAAAAAAATTCTGCTCCTAGTTAAAAATAACATTTTTTCCTTTACTCTTTCACCTTTTTAAGATAAGCCTTTTTGTTTGCTTTACTTAGTTACTGCTGTTTAAATATTTGTTTCTGCTAAAAACTTGAAGGATTTTCTCCCCAATTTAGACTTAAAGATAGGAGTCCAGATTCTGCTTCTAATTCTGTAGTCATTTGGAGGCTTACCACTGTCTTAAGTGCATAGTATTTGGGCTTAAAATGTAATTGTATTTGCATACAAGTCCCCCAAATGTACTTGCTCATGAGTTTTAGAACATCAAGAAATTTTGGATCCTGAGGAGTGTGATGAGCCTACTGCTTCCCACAAGAAGGAGAAGGGCTGCCAACAGCAGGTTCGAACAGGGAGACTGTCCCTAATCAGAAAAACTCTTTGGCACAGGGCTGCATTTCTTAGTACAGGGTATCAGCTGTGTTCAGATTTACCACTGTTAAAGTTTTGAGAAGTTTTGAGCTGGAAATATGTCTGCAACTGAGAAGGAAAGCTTTTTCACTGAGAAGGAAAGCATTATTTTTCAAGGCTTTGTAGATCCTGCAAAAATACCGGGTACCTGGTCTTAGAAGCTCACAGGAATATTTCCTTGTCTTATGTTTTTTAGGAAAAATCTTGTCAAGAAGCAAAACACCAGCTCCAGCTACAAACAGAGTCTGTAGCTAAAGAGAGGAATGAATTGAAAAACTCACTGGAAAAAAAGGAGGGGGTAAGCTGTCCGCTTAGTTTCAAAAATCTAGAAACCAATAACAATGAATGTTTAAAAGGTTTGTTTTCAGTTTCATGTGCTGGGACTGATGAGAGATAAAGAGGATGCAGTTCTCAAATTGTAATCTACCTGGGGCACTAAGGTCTTACTAAAAGGTGATATAAGTTGTGGATATAAGGAAATAAGGTGATACTAAAAATTTCCTAGATGTTAATATGAAGCTTTAAAATACAAGTTTTAATCCTAACTTCTGTGCCTCACATACCTTAGGGGATTTTAGCCCTTCAGGTTTTTTCATTAGTGAAACAGTTACTTGATATTACCATGTCCTCATTTTTTTTCATACAATAAAAGTTGTTATCTCATATCCTTAGATCTGTTTCAGTCTCAGACTTAATCAGTACGTTCTCTGTGTGGTTGACAGGATATTTTTCAGATATCCTTGAAGGATTTAGTTGCTTTTGCAGACTTGTGTTAAGTCACTTAGCTGTGACTGCATAAGGACCAAATGCACTTCTTTTTTAAAGATGAGCATTCAGGCTGCAAAATCCTGTAGTCCAGTTGGCAGCCTGAAGGCCAAATCCGCTTTTGTGGATTTCTTTACCCAACCTGTCAGCTGTTTCCTAAAGGAATCAGAAGAGGTACGATCAGTGGACACAGTTTGATGGGCTGTGATGGACTCTTACTGCCTGGAAGAGGGTTTGTGGATGTGGAGGTGCGATGGCGATTGCTCTGTGACTGCTACTGCTGCTCTCCTGGCTACTCTCTCGTTCAGCAGAAGCACTATGGTCCTCTGTGGCAAGGGCAGGAGGATGAGTTTGGTATCTGCTGCAGTCAGCAGCAGGAGAGCCCAGACCACTGCTGGCTTGAGAAGAGTTGCCTACTCTTAATTTTGAATGGTGAAAAAAGACTGCAGTTGCTCTAAGGTGTAGGAAATTGGGAATAACAGATGATTTTAATGTGTTACTGTAGCTCTCAAAATCTACTTGCCAGTGTTCAGTCAGCTAGCTCTGAAGCAGAAGGTAGCAGCAGCGACACTGTGGGATGGTCTGGTTCTATGTTCAGGAAATAACAGTACCATGCTTGGAAACTGTTTCCTGCAAATAATCTGCAACTCTTTGTAAAAATGTAAGAGTGGGCATACTGGATTGTAAGAAAGGTATAGCTTAGCATCTGGTCTCTGGCAGAGGAAAACAGATGCCTAGAGAAAAGTAGAGTAGGGCAAAGCTTTCAGGTTCCTACAATCAGGGGATTCTCCCCAACTTCTAGCAGTCTTTTGGGAGCTGATTTCCTAAAGCTGTATCTTCAGCTTTAACAGCTTTGACTAGTTTTTAATCTGTGAAGTTGTCTGTTTGCTTTTTGAACTATGTAATTTGTCATCCACACAGTTCAATAGGCAGTTTCACACACTACAGCATGTACAAATAGTGATTTAAATTAAAATTATATACAGTTATTTAATATTTTTGAATATAGATTTCTAAGCAGTTGTCGATAGAACTTGATTCAGCACGAGCACAAGTACTGGAAATTCAGGGTCTTCTGAAGGAGAAAGAAAAAAGTGAGCAACATCTCCAGGGAAAGCTGAGAGAGTTAAAGGAATCTTTTGAGCAGAAGAAAAAACATAGTGAGACACTGCAAGCTGAATTAAAAACTGCCCTTTTAGAAAAGGTAAGACTGGCCTCTCTTACTCCTTTAAGAAAACTAATGTAAATTTCTCTGATAAACGCGGCAGCTTTTATGTCAATAACTTTGTGATAAACAGCTGTTTGCTGTAGTCTAGTTGGAAATGATAAGGTCAGGATGTGGAAACAAGGTCTTCAGATGCTGTTGGAGACAGAAACAACATCAACAACAACAATAATAAAGTAAAAAGAACCAGTGCTGAAATATGAATTCTGTAGGAATTGAGTTTCAATAAAGTGATAAAAATGGCTAGATTGTGTTTATTTTGCTTCAGGAGCATGCTATGAGGCAAGAGCTGCCATTTTCTTGTAAAGCAGTAGAATTTTGTGAGAGTAGTTTAGACAAACCCCACAGTGTTTTGGAACGTTCATGGCAGCTTTAAACCAAGTCTTCTCTTATTATACCAAAAGAATTTATCTGAGTGACAGTATGAAACTCATAAACCATAATGGAAAGAGTTCAGATGTCTTACAACATTAGGGAATGTTGTGTTCTGTGCCATGCACTGTTAAATGTTGCTCCAGCTTTGGCTGCCCTATGCTACGTGATCATATTTGTGCTTTAGACAGTCTGTGGAAACTTGGAAACATTATTTAGATTTTTAATGTTTGGTCTTAATGTGTTTCACTTAGTCTTTTGACATGAATTAAATTTTGTTGTTAACTTTAAAACTAAATATTAAATGTAAAATCACAAACATCAGATTACCGAACTGCTATTTTGTAAGTGGAAAAAAAAAATCTTGTCTTGCAGTAGAAATGCAGTTTATTGAAATGTTTAAGCTTACTTTACTGTCTCTAACTTTGACTGAAACTTCCTATGCTTATGTTTCAGGCAGAACTGGAGAATAAACTGCAACAGCAGTCTATTTTGTCAGCACAGGAGCTTAAAGCAGAGAAAGTCAAGCTAGCAGACTTACAGAAGACCCATGAAAAACATAAGGAAAACATGGAGAAGCTGCAGCTGGACCTTTATGGGAAAGAGTCTGAGCTGCTGGCAACTAGGCAAGACCTTAAGGTACTTACAGTCATTTTAATGTTATATGTGATTCAGTAGATACAAACAGATCTTGAAGTAGATATACAGATTTTGAAGACCAAGAAGCAGTGCAAGAACTGTATAGGCAGAAAAAAGCTCTTCTGCTATATATAGAATTTAGTGCTGTTCAATCCCTTCCTCTGGGACAAAGGATATCTTGAAACTAATTTAAAGCCAAGGGTATTTGCCAGTTTACCTGAAATACCCTTGCATTTGTGCAGCAGCAAAGTGAAAGGTGATTTATTTTTGTGTTATTGTAAGAGTTAATTTTTTGTGTTGCTTTTCCTTGTTATATATTGTAGCTTTCAATGACTTTAAACAGCATAGCTGTTTAGGGCAAAGTCTGCCAGCATGTGAGTAACCGCTATCTTCTAGATGATTGAACTAGAATTTTAGTTGTCAGTCTTTTCCCGTGTCCTTGCCCTTTCTGCTTCTTCCCGGCTGACTGTGGACGTTCAGAGATGTCAAACTAATAGAAACAGTAGGTTTAGAGTCCTGCCTGGAATACAAGTGTCCAAACTTAGTCCTTGAAGTTTTTGCTATTCCTAAGCTGAATTTATCTGATTTATCTGGCATTAGGGTGTAGTGCCTTCAAAGAGGTATTGCTGGGAGTCGAGTCAGTTAGCAAAGGTGCTTTTTGTGCTTTCGGCCCCCCTCCTTCATGTCAGTGCTAAGCCAATGCTCCAGTTAGTCCCAGGACATGCTGTGCTGCAGATACTGGCTGTCTGCTGGCAAGATGTGTAGCTTTGGCACTTCTCACTTCAGACGAATCCCACTGCAGCTTTGTCTGTGTCTGACGCTGTTGTTCTAGGCTCTTCTGAAGTTTATGGAGAGAAATAGGCACTTGGGGAGGACAGATCGTCTGATCTGGTTTAGATGTCAGCTTCTCTTTGCTTCGGGATGTATAAAGGGAGCCTTTTGTGACTGCTTAGATGTCATCGCTCCCTTTCACCTGTCCCAGTGGAGCCTTTCAGTCCCACCACTGAAATCGTTAAAGGTCTTGTGGCTGTTTCAGGTAGGCCCATGTGAGTTGTGGAGCCCTGGCCAAACTCCAGGTTTGGGTTATTTTAAGAAAAAGACAAATAGCTCCTTTACGTACAGGCCATTGGAGTTTTATTAATCTTACTCCTCCTCCGTAGCATTAGATTACCTGCCACATTTCCCTGCAGGTTACAGAAGCTTTTCTTTCAGTGCAGCTTCGTTGAATCAGTGTGTTAAATTGTGAAGAAATTCCACATGGTTAACAAGCAATGGTGGTTTAAAGATACTCTTTTTTACAGTTAGTTACTATAGCACACATACCTCTGTGAGTTAATTTCCTGCAATGCATTTAGGTCAACATTTGGTAATGCAATGACCTGTAAAAGCATTGGATGTGCTCGGTAACTGGGATTTTTGGTATAGTTTTCATTTAAGTACTGCTTGGTGCAAAAAATAGCTCTGAAGAAGTATTATTAAACCAGCCTGATGACTTCTAGTTCTGGCAAGTATAAAATAGGATGGTATGCGTCTCACATGCTTTGAAACTTGAATGGGGATGGTAGCAAGAAAGAGAGAGAACATCCATGCAAAAAGGTAAAATAAGGTGATGGCAACAGGAAAACAAGATTTTCAAGATGAGAAGTCAGGTAACTTGATTTATTGTGTAAGTCTCAGTGGAGCCTAGAGAGCCTGAGGAAGATTGGGGTCCTCAGTACTGATGCGATATAGAACTTGGAGGCTGTTTGCTTGATTTTAAAAAGATTTCTAAAAACATATATTAATTGGAGTTAGTGAAGTCTGCTTGCCACCACATTTTTCTGTAAAATGTAGAAGAGGGAAAAGGTGGGGAGCCGATCTTCATTCATGGATGTGCTGCCTCATTGCAATGTTGACCTAAAGAAGCAGTGATAACTTGTCTTACAAGACTGCAAAGGAAAAAGCACATTCAGAAAGCCTCAGCGTGATAATGTTGGTCTTGAGAGCTGAATATCAAAATGCCACTCACGTCAGAAGAACTTTATGGTAGAGTTTCACAGTCCAATTCAAAGTCAGTTGTCTGGCTTGTTTTGCTTTGGGCAAGTTACTTAAAAAAAAAAAATGGATAGTTTGAGCCAGAGCTATGGCTTTTGATTAAAATTTGGAACCGAAGCTGGTGGGTGGGCTGGGGTTCAGACTGGTCTTAGTCTTATTAGTAGGCAGTAGTAGAAGTTTTTAAAATGCGTATGTGTGGTGAGCTTGGGTGTCTTTCGGTGCAGGATTTTTAGTGGAGATATGAACTCCCTACACAGCTGTGTTGAGCCAGCACGGTTTGAAGCCCAGCATTGTCCGGGACAGGCATGGCCAGGCTGTATCGAGAGATCCTTAGCAGTGCTGGGTTTTCTTTAGTTAAAAACACTACGAGGGAAAACTTAAATATTCTCCCGTGGTGTAGCACCATGCCATTGGTGAGGCCAAGGTCTCAGGCGTGGGGACAGACGGTACAGTGTATGGGTGACGTGAGTAGGGTGGTAGGTCTGGTTCTTGGGGGGGTGGCAGGAGCTGGGCTGTACACCGAGCACCATCTGCTGGCATCTGCTCAGAATATCACTGCTGGGATGGCTGGGTGTGATTGAAAAGTAAATGTATGCCTCAGTGAAGTTTTGCAGTTGGAGATACAGCACTGCGTGAGGGAGAGCAGCAGGGCGGGCAGCCGCTCTCTGGAGTGCCAGCAGCATGGCTGCACCCTGGTTTCTGGTTCCCTAAGAGAAGATCCGAGCTATGTAGCTATATCCAGATGCGAACTTTGAAGCTGTTAAGTCTTGCAGAGGAAAAGCGAGAAGTGTTGTAACAAAATCAGAAGTGAGAATGTAGTTATAATTTTATGGGTACTGTTTGCTGCAAATTTACTTTGGTTTAAAAATGCACAGTCTATAACAGTAACTACACTCATACATTTTTGTCTCTGTGACTGGAAAAAGAAATTGGGTAGGATTTGAGTGCTTGTTGGAAAAGCTATGGTTTTTGATAAAAAAAGAATACATAGATAATAAAGAATACTACTAAATATTTTTTGTATATATATGCACATATATATAAATATATGTGTGTATATGCATATATGTATAATATATAAATATCTTTTGTATATGCACGCACAAAATTTTTTTTTTTTTTGTGGAAAAGGCATATAGAAGCATTAATGAAAATGCAGAACTGTTATTTTTGCCTTGATTTTGAGTTAGTGCAAACATACTTTGTGTGAATCCTGCTCTCCTGAGCTCTGCCAAGTATCCTTCAGTCTTGGCATTTGTGCTTTTTGTAGTCAGTCCTGGTTTCCTCTGTGTTCTCAAAAGAATGTTTCTTTGCCGCCAATATTGGCATCGCTGTCAGTGTATCTTCAGCGGACGTTCTGGGACAATATTCGTGCTGCCAAACCTCAGGTCTGTACGTCAGGAGCCAAAGTTGCCTACAGTCAGTCTAACCCTTCTTCTTAGGAAGTGAAGAGAGATCAGGTTAGCATCTGTGAATAATTTCATGTCTCTCCTTGTGGACTGGGATCAGGGAGCACGCAGACTAAAACACTCATTTGTGCACCTCACTTAGGTGGAATGAATCCAGGTCTTATCACCCAGCTAGGACCAGTTCTGGTGTTGGCACTATTATTTGTACTGCAACGGCCCAAGTTGTAGTGAATCAGACTGTGCTATCTTATCTTTTTATTTATTTAAACTCTGTACCTGTCATCCTAGCATCTGTTTTTATTTAAAAAAATAAGTACAGATTGGCTTCTTTTGTTCTGTACCTTTTCCTCGCATTCAGTTTGTCTGTCATCCTAAAGAGCAATCTCATGACTGAGGGTACCTTGTTGGGAGAATACCTGTCATATTCTGGGAGCAATGGCAAAACTGAATGGTAATTAAATAAGGTAAATGCCATCAGATGTTTTGAGAGGTGATTTTATGTTAAAGATGTGAGCTCCTCAGCAGTCCAAAAGAATCGGGCTGAATTACGGTCTCAGTGGAGACTGGGACAGGAGCAAGGATAATAACTGGAATGTTTAACCATGTGCCAGAAGATTTCTGCTCATTTCCAAAGGATGCTGTGAGAGACTTTTGAGCAAAGCAGAAAGGAAGGCATAAATAGATAGAAGGTTGATTTACTGTTAAAATTATATTGAATGGTTTCCCAGTTAAGCTAGGTAGCATCATTAATCACAGCACAATTAAGAGGCACTTATATATGTAAGCTATAGTATGCTAAATTGTATGCAAAATTCCAAGTCTCTTATATAACAAACTACTGAATTATAGAAATATTTGTGCATAATACAGTGCAGAGTAGGCTGAATACTGGCTCCCCTTATAAGAACGTTTACATTGTCTTAGCCTAGGTATAGACACAATGAGATAACCTGTCCAGTGGACACTTTGGGGGGCGGGGGGGGTTGAGAGAGGAGTATCCCCTACGCGAGGCTTTTAATTTGGGTGTCACTATCCACTTCATCAAATTTCATCATCCTGTGCTAACAAATTGGATGTAACCACATTTCTTCTACTGGACACAAATTTGAATAAAAGCTGTGGCTTCATTATGTTTCTCTCTAAAACTGCAGAGACTATTGGGTTTTCCCATGAAAATGTTATATGATGATGCTGCACTTCCCATCCTTTCTTATTGTTAGGAAAATACGGTACTCCACTGCCCACAGTAGAGCAGAGGGGGATAATTTTGCTTTCTGAAAGACCCACACTGCTGAAAGCTTGAAATTGCAAAAGCACCTCCTATTTTGCTTAAAAAAATTTCTGAGTTAACACCTTGTGAAGTGTTAAACTCTAATAGCTCAAAAAGCAAATAAAATAATTTGTCTGCAAATTAATTTCAGAAGCCAGTGTGAGCTTTCTGAGAGCCACTGGAGTTGTTGAAAATGCTATTGAATCAGCTGTGTTCCATCATTGGTGTTTCAAACTGAGTCTGACTGAGGCAAAATCCGTCAGATATTCCAAGGGAGGTTTAGGAGGCATTAGAAATCAATTTGTTTTTAAATCAAAACAGGAGTGGCTAAAGCATATGCATAATTAAGTGCAGTCAAAGTTGTGCTTATTGTTCCTTTTAAAATCACTAACCTTCAACAAGAGGTTTGATTAGGATTTAAGTAAGAGCTTCAAAAAGAATTTAGTTTATCTTGAAAGAATTTAAATACTTACTGGTGCACTAAAGGTAATAAACTTACTACTACTACTAAATCTCCTCACCTCATGTTCTGTATCTTAGCATCAAAAATTTTCATAGAATACGAATATTTTGGAGGAGTGGAGGATGAGTTTTGTATTTTTCTTTTTCATTGGTTCTTTGTGAAAGAACATCCTTCTAAGTGGAGCTAGTCCTTGCCTAAGCCGAAGGCTTTTAAAAAAATAACCTCCAGAATACTAACTCAGGAAGAACCCCAAAGTTTGACTTTGCTGTGAGCAAACAGAATGAGCCTTGGGTGCAAATTTTAGGTTGTTTCTTGGGTTTTTGTGACCTGTTGTAGAAAGATAAATCTGGGTTCTTTTTCTAGGTAATGAGGAGAGTTGGAGACAAACTAAAATATAATCTGTAGTAGACTTTGAATGGAATTTTAAATTTTGTGTTTAAAATGCTGGTGCAGCTGAGACTGTGAAACGTTTTGTCCTGATAGTAGCGTTTTTAGCTTGTACATTTCACTTCAGGATTTTCAAAAATTTTACAATTGTCCTAGCACTAGCTTCATTAAGTCATTGGTAAAAAATAGCATTGAATGACTTTTGAAATCTTCACAGTATAGCTTCACTGCCTCTTAAGGAACAGCTGTCTAGAGTTATAGAGCAGCTGATTTGCCCAGAGAATAGAACAAATTTGTGTGAACAAATTCAAGTTCATTCTCTCTTTATCAGTCGCCTTTCATTCTCTGCCCTTCTGTATGTTTTCACCTTATCTCTGTGGAAGGATGCAAGCTGGAATATGTACAGTAAGGTATTGCTGCTGGAAATGGTACTGTGGTAGTTTCTTTTTACTTAGGGTGACCTTGTAACCTAGAGGTTTCTGTAAGTATGCTTTGTCAACATTTGGAGCTAAATGTTGCACACTAGATAACGATTTTTCCGTGTGGAAAATGTTTAAGCGACTGTTGAGTATCTGAAGCTCTTATACTGACAGATACTCTCTTTGTAATCAGTCCACAGAAGAAAAACTTGCTCTAGCTCAAGAAGAATTAGTTTCCAGCAGAAATCGAATTGCTAGCAATAATCAGCAGATTCAGGAACTGAAGAAAGCAAAGTCTACACTGGAGCAGGATGCATCAAAGAAGGAGCAGCAGCTGGGTGAGAAGACCAAAATGTTACAGGATCTTCAGAATGACAGGGTAAATGCCTCTGTCTCTTGAAATCTTCACACAGACACATCAACCCCACGCAGGCACCCTTTATTAATTTCTGTTACATCTCTAAACAAGGGGTATTTTGAGGGCATAGCACTGTTGTAGTGCATAGCAGTGGCAGTTTTTCTGAACCTCTGGTGCAAAGACTTTCAACAGACAGTTGAAGTGAATTTGGTTTGAAATAGGCTGTTAATTTTTTCTAAGTGGCTAGACAGATGGAAAAACGTTATTAGTTTTAAATCTAAAACTGCAAACATGCTGCTAATTGTTTGCACTATGAACTGTGGGTAGAGATATGTGGCAGTTGTTTCCCCTTAATTACAAAGTCTCCAAGTAGGTTTTGGGCTCTGGATATTTTTTGTTTGGTTGGGTTTGGTTTTGGTGGGGTTTTTTTGTGAACTTGGAAGAAGTAACTTTTCTAGCATTTTTTATTTCTCTTCAAGATTTTGAAAGAAAAAGACTTGGCTAATGAAAAATGTAAAACAACAGAGCTCCAGGAAATAAGGAGTAGACTTGAAAAAGAAAGTGCTAAGCTGGGTGAAGAGCTTAGAGCCTGCAAGCAAGAATTTGAGAAGGTATATCGAGACAAACTGAGTCTTCATGTGGTTGGTTATCTGATAAGAAATATGTGCCTGCTCAGTAGGTGTTATCTGGATTGGCTTTGCAAAGATGGTTGCTGTAAATGTCAGTATTACAGGGAAGGGAACCAAAGCACAGATTTTGTTGAGGTTCCTGAGCAATGCTGACCTGATTAGTGATAATCCTGTAGCACCGGTGCCCAGTGTTCTTGGCCAGGTGGACCACATAACTTGTCTTAGCTTCAGGATGGGTTGTATGTCCTGGCTTTTCTTCTGTTCCACTGTAGATTCACTGTGCATACCCTTGCTTGACTATTCTGAAGTGCAGAAAAGATGTCCAAAAGTGTAATGAATGTGAAGTTTCCCAGATATTCTAGGCACATCTGGTACTTCTCAAGGATATGTGATAGAACTGAAACTCCCTTGATGTGCTGAGGTTTCTTAAAATGCCTTAAAATGTCACAGTTGGGGAAGAAACAATGTCAGGAGCCTCATAAAAGACTAACTCTCTGCCAAAATTGTAACAATCAAATGAGCTCTCTAAAGGGTAAAAGTTTGGAGGCTTTAATTAAATAATTTTAAGTCTTCAGTAAAACAAACTATTTCTCGCCACATTCTACGTATTTCATTTTTTAGTCTCTGTAGAAACAATCACTCCTAAAAGTCCACAGTTTGTGTTGTCCATATTATACTATTAGTAGTTATATTTGCATCTGTTAAGCACACAGGGTTTAAGTTGCTGCACAAGTATAAATGAAGGGACATTCCCTATATGCTAATAAAAAGAAAGTAACGTGATATCTTATGAGTTTCAGATGTTCTTTTGTTCTCCAGTGTTTAGAAAATGGTCTCTTATTTTTAGATAGAAGTTTGTACTTTGTTTCTGTCAAGCAATCTATGCCCAGTACTTTCTTGGATTTTGGGGAAAGTTTATTATAATTCTCTACATTCTTAAAATCTCTATTCTAAAGAAGAAAATTTATAAAGATGTATATAAAACGTGTGCACACCAATGGCAGCTTAATATTCATCTCTGGATCTCCCTACAAGCAATCAGACTAAACCAGAAATTCTTTCCTAAAGGCTTATACTCTGTTTCCCATCTCCTACAAAGGAATGGATAGATATACATCTATAGGGCATCCCCCTGTCCTCAGGATATGTTCTCTTGCTGTCTTTGGTCGATTTTAATTTGTGATGCAAATTCTGATTTATGGAAAACTGGCAACCCCGTTAGTCTGTTAGTACCTGCATGCTTGTCTGTGTAATTTTAAAGAAAATGATTCCTATAAGTTTAACTAACTATTTGACTCCAGGATCTTTTATGTTTTATTACAGAAGAACAAGTAAAACTAATATTTAAAACCAATTGTATCATCCTACTTGCTTAAAACATAGGGTAATTATTTATACATTTAAGACTAGTAGAAACTAGCTTTCTTCCATCAGTGTTTGGTTTTTACATTGTCATTACAAAGCTTTTAACCTCATTATTGCGACCAGAGAACAATGTGAAGTAAATTTTAGAACAGACTCTAGAAGATGATGATGGATGTATCTTTTCAAAGAACTGTAGAAAATAAGCCAACAGAGCTTCCACTACTTTAGTAGAAACATATATTAAATTTATTTTAAAAATTGAATGTTGTTCATAATATAAAGTTTAAAATCTTTGATCATGAAAATCACTGACACTTTGTGCTATAAAATCATCCTTTCTTCCAGTGATAAAACTAAAGATTATTGCTGTCCTCTCCTTGGAAACTATTACAGTAGATTTGAATTTAAATCATTTAGACTTTCAGTGTTGCTACTTTAACTTTGAGCTTTGTATCCTAACAGGAGGTGGCAAATCTCAAGGATGCAAAACAGCTATTGATTCATCAAAAGCTAGAGCTGCAGGGCAAAATAGATAATATGAATTCAGCTCTGGAACAGGAGAAGAAAAACCATCAAGCTGTCAAAGATCAGCTGAAAAAGAGAGAAGAGGAGCTGAAGAAAGAATGTGCTGAAATTGAAGCTAAACTGGTTAGTATGTTAGAGAGTATAAGACTGTTGTTTTGAGAACACGCCTTTGGATTCTTTCAGGGACAGAGAGGGAGCAAAGAGTTCACTTTAGTTCCACGTTACATTAATTTTTAAATGACAAGGTCTGAAATCTGAGGCGTTAATGGTGTAGGAAAATTCAGCGGGATGACAGCCTTGTCTAATAGAGTTTGTTGATTTAAAGTAGTGATTCTAGTACAGTAAGATTCTTTGCCTCAATTAAATGTAGGAAATAGGGAAAGAATACTTGGAAGGTTGTTTTTCATTGTTCCGTTGTTTTCTTAGCACACAGAGAAAAAAGAGAAAGAAGAAGAAAACCGGAAACATGAGGAAAAGGAGACCAAGCTCACCATGCAGGTCACAGCCCTGAACGAAAACCTGGCTACCATGAAGAAAGAGTGGCAAAGCAGTCAGAGGCGAGTGAGCGAGCTGGAGAAACAGACGGATGATTTACGTGGGGACATTGCCGTCTTGGAAGCAACGGTGCAGAATAATCAGGATGAGAGAAGAGCGTTGCTGGAGAGGTAAGCTGTGGTCATGACTATGTGGAAGCATGGTCTGGGAAGTGCATAGCCTCACGCTGAAAACTTGTTTCAGTTGATTCAGGATTCTTTATGCATGCTTTATTTAAATCTGTGTTTGTTCCTAGTGCCTGGGCTGTGGGTGCAGTTTCCAGAGTGCAACCTTCTGTCGTCCCTGCCAAAGCACAGCAAGGGGTGTTGGGAACTAACTGTGCTCTTTGTGGCTTTGACGGGGTGACGGTTTTGTAGAAAATCGGGCAGGCTTATCAGGACCTTACTTATCACCAAAGCCACAGCTCTGTGCTTGTGCTGGAGGATTTATGCTCATCTGTAAGAGCCTTCTAAATCCATTGGGCTCCTCTGAACTTTGAGGTGTATAGGTTGTGGCTTCTCATCTCAGCTGTTGTGTGAACCTGGCAGAGAGAGCTTCTCTTACCTGAGTTAACTATCCTTCTCCATCACTCCGAGGCCCCCCTGCCTTGACTCCAAGTAGATGCACTAGTCATCCCGAAGCCTGGAGAGACTCCTTAGTGCCTCCAGTAACATAGAATTTGCTTAGGGACTTCTGGGTATGCCCACGGCTCAGTGATAGGAGATTGAACGTGTAATTGGATTAGATAGGCTAAGGTTTACACAGGAGGCATTTTCTTCCTCCTGAAAACCGACAGTCGTCTTTTCTCCAGTTCTGCTGTTGTCTCTACAATGTATTTAAATCTTAAGTAAGCAGAGCACCTTTTCTTCAGGCAGCAGAAGGCATGCAAGGCAGCAGGACTTACCTGAAAGCGGCGATTGCAAGGGTAGAAGAAACACCTGTGAGACAGGAAGCTTTCTTCGTCCTTGTTTCCTGACATGTTTGGTGAAGGCAGAGTGGAAAACTTTTTTTGATACTGTCAAGCTTGCTGATTTGGGTTTTGAGCAGGAGACCTTGGGAAAAGATGGGATCAGTTCAAGTGAGATCCTCTTTCTTTGGCAATCCTTTGCCATAATGTGCTGAACTCATCCAGTAGCTCTTTACAGCTTGGCAGAAAAACACCCTTTGAAATTTGGATTTCAACAGTTAACTGAATTTCAGCTGATGGGAGGTGGCCTTGCTAAAAGAAAAAGGTTTCTTTTCTGCTCTGTTGTCTGACCTGATCTGCTGCAACTGGTTCGTGCGAGTGTCCTGTGGCGCAGGGATGCTTTTTGGGGCTTGCTGTTGATGGACTGCATTCAGTACTGTCACTGGTTTGGGGAGTAACTCCAGGTATTAATAAGCCACAGATATTTGGGAGCAATGCCAGATAATCTTAAACTGGTTGTTACAAAAGAACATTTTTCCAATCAAGGCATCCAAGAACTTTTCACAGCAAAGATATTTTTGGCTGGATTTTATGAGAGTAACTTCTCAGACATGACAACCTGCCCAAAGGAGGCAGTGTACATTGCCTCATATGCTTTGAGCTGACTATTTACTATTTTTCCTCAGGTGTATAAAAAGTGAGGGGGAAATTGAAAAGCTTCAAGCCAAACTTGTAGAAATGAAGAAAAAGCTGGACAACACTACTGCAGCAATGCAGGAACTTGGCCGAGAAAACCAGTCATTACAGGTATAATTTCATTTGAAGCAATTCAACCTGTTGTTTTTCTGCGTAGGAACTTATGAGCATTTCAAGTTCATGCCAGGGTGGTGGTGGGTTACCTTTCCAGAGTGATTAAGATGTTACACTTGCGGTGTACAAGGGCCATATTGCTGTCTGTGGGTTCTTAAATCTGTTCATAGTTTTGAAACTTAGAAGATTTTTCTCCCTGAACAAATACAAGCTCTCAGTATCATGTCAGAATTGATGCTTTTATACTGCACTGGGTAGTGTGTGCAGTGAAAATAGAGGACATTAGTAGGCATTAGACATGCATTTTTAAAAAAATGCTTTTTTTTATATCTTCTATATAGATCAAACACACCCAAGCTCTCAACAGGAAGTGGGCAGAAGACAATGAGGTACAGAATTGTATGGCCTGTGGAAAAGGCTTTTCGGTGACAGTGAGAAGGGTAGGTGTGTTTTACTGTGTGTCTGTGGGGATTTTCTTGCTCTATTGTGTTCAAACACTTAGATGGGATACAAACTTCAGAAAATGGCCTTAATAGTGTTGTTATACTCAGGACATCTCAGAATACAGTTAATGGCATGCAGTGCCTTAAATATTAAAAATAAAGTTTGTGGAGCTTACTTTATTCATGATTCTTTTGCCATTTTAACAGCATCAGCTTATAAACAGTGTTATAATAGCTCAGTCCCCTAGGCAAGCAAGCAAAATTACACCGTTTTAAGGGTATTTACAGTATTTATAAGCAGTCTGAACTGGATTTACAGGTATAAAAGGAATGTAAGTTTGTTGAAATTAGATATATGTGAAAATACAAGGCATCAACATGATCTGGTGCTTTGTGACTCTGTATTTCTGCACACTAACTCAACATGGAACAGAAGAAACAACTGGATGTGTTTTAGGTGTGTAGTCAGACCTTCTTTGTAAAAACAGCTGTGGTCAGCTAAGGTGTTGGCATCCCTCAATTGACGGGGTCTGCCCCTCATCCAGAGATAACCGTCCCTTCAACAAGTGACTTGGCAGTGAAGTAGATGAGGGATATTCATGAGGTTCATTTTGCAGTGCTTCCTGACTTGGTCTTAGGTGGCTCTCCCTGTCCTGCATTATTTCAGTGATGTTCTTTGGGTAGTCTTTGAACAAAGGCTGCTGGATCCTTTGATTCAAGGATACTTCTCTATGTGAAAGCAGGTAGTTACATGTGAGAAGAACATGTTCTATGTGACCAGAACAAGTTCATTTCTGAAACTGGTATAGCCTCCCGACTCAGTGAAGCACTTCTGAATATTTTACTCCTATACCCCTTAGAAAGGATTTACACCTTTGCCCTTCTGTGTGCTGTGTAACTACTATTGAAAAATTCAAACTAACTTCTGAAACATGAGAGTTGACTCGACATGATAGTGATCTCTATTAGTGATCGATGCCCTATTATTGATGTTTAGCATATATGTTTCTTCTCTTTCACAGCATCACTGTAGACAGTGTGGAAATATCTTTTGTGCCGAGTGCTCAGCAAAGAATGCCTTAACTCCTTCTTCTAAGAAGCCTGTCCGAGTCTGTGATACTTGCTTTAATGACTTGCAAGGATAACTGGCTATCGTGAGTGACAAAGAAATGTTACACTAAAATTTATAATTTCTGTTGATGCACTTCGTTCAGCACTCAGACTACTATTCAGTTTGGACAATGATTGTAACACTTGGCAAAATTTAGTATATTTTAAAATGTTTATTGATACCAAGTAAAACTATTGTATTTTTTGTGAGACATGGGCTCAGATCATCCATAGCTTATTGCCATTTATCCTGGAAAGAGCTTCTATGTCTAGCTTAGAAATACCCAGTTATTTGTAAATAAAGTTTAAACAGAGGAGTAACAATGTATTTTTTTATCTTTTATTTTTTTGTTCAAGAGAAACAGTGTTTATGTGATATTGCAGTTTATTCTTGTTTCCTTCAAAAAAAAGGAAGATGCAAAAACTTGTGAGGATTTTATGTATCAAATGTTGCTGTAAAAGCGTAATTAATTGTTGCATTTGATTGCATATCTGATGTTCTTTATAACCCCTTGTGAATTTGTTTCCTTTCTATCTCTCTGGTTCTTGGACTTTCTCTCTGAAGTTCGAACTCCACAGTGAGGGTAACGGCTGGACTTGACTCTAACTCAGTTTTATTTGCCCACTTAGAACTTGTTGTAGTATCAGCACCCGAGTCGTTATCCAACTACAGTGCTTGGATGCTGGAACATCTTTACACATACTGTATTGCATAGTTTGTGTGTGTGTGTCTGAGAGAGAGTATGTGTGAACAAATGATGAGACAAAGTTTAGCTGGCATTGTAGGAATGTTACATGATGCATTACGATATTCCATCCTGTATTGATTGATTTCACTTTTACATATTCAGTTGGATGGATTTTAATATTCCAGAAACCCTTATATGTGGGTTTTAAAAAGCAAAGAAACAATACTGGTAGTAGCCTGTAGCGCGTCTCTCACCCTGCCAATACCCTGGAAGCCCTGAGAGGTCCTTGTGCTTCTAAGGGACATCCAGACGCTAGGTATCCTACTAAGAAAAAGTCTTTTTTGAGACTGCTGCAGTTTATCTGACCTTTTCTTCTGTCCCTTCCCTCAGCTTTTGGTGGAAGAAGCTGAACTCCTGCTACACCTAACAAACCTCAGTTTTCCATTTCTCCATCTGACCCTCGTTATCAGGGGGTCTTAAATGTTACGTTAGTCATGTGATTTAGTCTGCTCAGAACGCTGGTGTGAATGTCCTGCTACTGGCTTAGTTGTAAGCCAAACAGCTCTAACTAAGAGGCCAATATATATGTCTTTAGATATTTATTCATATTGTCTTTTCTGTACTTGCGACAGAGGTTTCTTGTAGAGTTCATGTAGGCTCCAAAATTCTTTTTTGTTGTGACTTTATTTACACCTGTTTGTTCTTGCCTGCCTGCCTGTCTCTAACTACTTCCCTTTGTATCTGGTATTTCAAAAACCTTAAGGTTATTTCTTTCGAGCGGGGGTTATGCCTTCCAATATTTAGGGACCCTTTGTCTTAAATACCCTAATAAATTCCCCACGCCCCAAGCCCTTCTGTGTCTTAGAAAATTTTGCTAGCTGTTCAGAGAAAAGGACTGTGTCCTGAATTCCTCTACTTTTTGCCCAAGGTAAGGAATCAAATTCTGTAACAGTGGTGGAAGCTTAGCCATCGTTAGGCAGGTTTGTTTGCTTTTATCTATTGACAGCTCTATATGTGAATGAAGAAGAGTCTCTTTTATGAAAAATGTCTAGTCCTGATTAACTCTCAAGTGAAAAAACTTCTTAACCCCTCTTCTCCAGAAGTAGTGATCTATATGTTTCATATCCCTTCTTAGCTTACCTGTGTAGTTCTACATTTGCAGCCTCAAGGAGTCTTCCTCAAGAATGTGTCTTAAAATTAAATTCTTATTTCCCAAAAGCCAGCTGAATTACGTAACTGGTTTTCCTCGCTGTAAAAGGGTTTGGGATACAACCGTGGTTTATATGAAATACTGACCTGCCTTTCTGGTTCAAACTTGATTGTTGCTTGCTCAAAAGAAACAGTTGCTGCAATGATTCCATATGAACAGAGCCTCTGGACTCGCTGTTTCTCCTCGTCAGCGTAACCGTTTGGCATAAGAATCTTTTGAATAGAAAATATGAATAGAATCTCTGCCTCTGGGAATTGTTTTTCTACTTATTTATTGAGAGAATCCGAAGAGTTTGCTTTCAAGCCTTTCTTTGTCTGACACGTGACTTCAGAAATGTGGGAAAAGTGAAGATGTGACAGTCGTGCTCCAGCGTCGATGCGCTCTGCCGTGTTGTGTGACAAGCGGAGCCTTGTGCTGCTCTCAGGGTGAAGGACAACCACGTGGAGCAGAAGCGATTTTGAGAGGGAAGAGAGGAGCTTCCCGTGACTGCACAAGGACAAAATGCGTGAGGCAGAGGAAGACGGAAAACTTTCAGGGGGAGCAAGGAAGATGGTTCAAAGACTCACTTGTATTCAGGCATTTTGCTTTTGAATGGGAACGCGTGAAGGGTGAGGAGAGAGCTCTGCAGTAAAGAGGAAGAGGTAGAAGCTGTAGTAGGGTTGTTCTTCATTCAGCCTTTTGGGATGCCTTGGTGTAAAGACAAGCAGAGTCACCTCACTCAGCTGGCTGCTGAAGCAGTGCGGTTGGTTGACCGCAGGTCAGACCTTGGTCTGGAGCTCCTCAGCTTCAGGGGCAAAACCAGCTCCGTTTCCGAAGGTTGCTTTGTGCTGACCAGTTAATACGAGCAACTTTTCGAGGGGATGGAAATGCTTTTCAAATACACATTTGTAGAAAAAAGGATTGTTAAAATCTGGAAGAACAGTGGTGGGGTAGAAGCTTTCATGCTTGAGCTTTGAGCCTGCAGCAACAGGTCAGGATTTCTACAGCTTTTCACTGGAGTAAATTTATGACTCCATTGCTAAATCTTATGCTCCTTCTTTTGTGCTTCTGATTCTTAGTGCTGGTCTGTATTTGTTGACAAGTTGATGGCTTACTAGACCCTATAATGCCCTTGGCCTGACTGCCAGGTTGGAAGTTTTGCTCAAGCTCAGTAAAATGACCTGTGAGAGACATAATAAGGGAAACTGGAACGTGAAAAGCTTTGTATTTATAAATCTGCTTGCAGAATCTGACTGTTTTGATGGGCATGTTTCGGTAGGAATGTGGGGGTTTTGTTGTGCTGCTTTAAAATATAAATAATAGGAAAACCTGGTAAAGAGCCTGGTAACTTTTACCACTCTGAGTTAAAGGATTCCAGACAAAATAGTTTAATGCACTGATTTTTCAGCCTGCAAACACAAGAACAGCGGGAGAACCTAATAAAATGGCAGAAGAGACGAGAGCCTCGGAACTGGAGGACGCACAATGATGTGTTTTAACAGCCTCTAGCAAGAATCAGATTGCTCTGATTCACTGAGGAGAGGCCGTTATAGAGCAAGAGGTGGAAATAACGGTACAACCAGCGCTCGAACCAGTAGGTGTGTGGGATCCTCAAGCTGCCTTTGATTTCTAGCCATTACCACGGCATCAGGAATGGGACAGTGAAGCGTGGAGTTTGTTCCTGAAACTGTCCCCTCTGCAGGACACTCCATCCGCATTCAGAATTGCTGGGGGAGCAGAATATGAGAGACCAGCTGCTACAGGGGCTGAGACGAGCTACAGAGGCAATCGGAAAAGTGTAAAGGATAGTCTTGTTAAGGATGGGGAGAGGTTCTTTAACTTCCTGCAGACATCACCTCACTTGCCAGTCAAAGAGCCACAATCCCTCGCGTTGTTGCCTCCAAAATGCCAGATCCTACTGTTCTGCGCCGGCCTCGTGTCAGCAATACATACTTCATACTTGTGTCCTGCAACCCCTCTGGAGGCAGGTAGCGTTGCAGAGGTCAGTGGCAGGCTTTTGCTTGGGTGGCTGTGCTTCACTGGTATTTATTTCTTCTCCCCATGTATTCCTTCCCTCCAGTAATCTTCCCCTTTCTGCAAAGGTTGAACAAAGGGGATAAAATTAATGAGTCACAGTAGGAAAAGTTGCTGTCTGCAGATGAAGAGACAAAAGGAATTTTCTGCTGCAGCTTCCAACAGAGGCAAGAGGTTTAGAGGGATCTTGTTTTTCAGCTGGCTTCACGCTCTGGCACAAGAGTCTGAGGCTTGAGGGTACAGTGTGGGTTTTTTTCCTCTGTTTTTCGAAGGTATCAAGTAACCAAGTTGCCATGGAGTGTGGAGCGCTAGGTACACAAGAACAACAAATAACTATTTTTGTTGGGTTTGGGACGATTAGGATTATTTGTGAATCCTCACTGGAAAAGCTTTCTTAGTGAAGCAAGAAGGGATTTGGGAGCAGAAACCTTGCTGTGTTTGTATTACATTAGCAAGAACAATTGAGTCTCTCATGCTAGATGTAAGAGAAGTGACATTCCTAAAGAAGGGACCTGGAAAACTCAAGTACTTTTCTGGATTGTTAAATGTCAGTTAAATGTGAAATGGGAACAAATGCTTGTTGCAAAACTTAAAAAATTTATGACCAGTACTCAGTGGCAGACAGAAAACTGCTGGAACTTAAGTTCAAACAGAATATGAACTATGCCAAGAAGAATGATACCATGGTTTGAGTATGTTGAAACTGATAAATTACTCCTCCAAGTACCACCCCTCCCACTCTGATATTCTTGGAGGACTACAAAACGTCACTGTCATTTGCACTACGCACTTTTTGCTCTCTAACTGTATATAATCTACAGTAAGTGGAATGGTATAATTTGCATTGCATGTGTTAGCTGTAATCAATGGACAGAAGGTTTATCTTCAGCTGGACTTTTCACTGTATTACATTTGGCCCCTTGCTATGTAAGGAGAATTGCACTCATAATTCCTTTGTACCAAAAATGCGATCATCATCTGTGAGCACATATAACAACAAAACCCATGTAATCGCGCACACGTTGTCTTTGTAGAGCTTCATTTTAAGATTATAAAATGAAAAAACGTGGATTTTATGTATTTTCAGGGGTCTTGCCAGTTGTCCAGTTCTTAATTTTTGAAGTCTTGACCTCAGCATCTCTTCTAGGATAAGTTTAAAATTATTGTCCAACCACAGCCTCTCCAAAAGCACTAAATGGTGTACTTTTCAAAACCAGCAATAATTGGATAGTAAAGTCCTGCCACAGAAACTCAGTTTTGGGGGATGGGTTTTTGGTTTTTTTAAGGGGCACTGAATAAAGAGGTTTTCTTCTTTAGAGAGAACATTAGATGCCACAAGATCACAATAATGAAGAGGA
Organism: Harpia harpyja; assembly: GCF_026419915.1. NCBI lineage: Eukaryota > Metazoa > Chordata > Aves > Accipitriformes > Accipitridae > Harpia > Harpia harpyja. Next base: position 5,360,443 of record NC_068962.1, read on the forward strand.
TAGGTACTAGTTAATGTAATAAACTCTGCCTTTTGTCTGTAGCTCACCACATACTATGCACTCACTGTGCAGCAGATATAGGAGTATCTGCTCATTTGAAGATCACTGAAGCCCTGCTAACCCTCTTGGATCAACGTTACTATGAAAGCAGAAGCCTGGTAGGCGTGTTTTCCAATTCTTCCTCCCCCTGTGACCTAAACTAAAAGCAAATTCATCTGTATTTCCTGCCTTTTTTGGGTAAAGAGGTCTGGGAAAGAGTGTTCGTCGTTACATGTCAACAGGCCAGTGCTGGCAGGTCCAGGCTCCTGCTGTTGGCTTTATGGCAAAGTACTCTGTTGTATCACGCTAAAGCTTGATTCCTGGCACAAAAGGGATGTTTGAAAGAATGTCTCGCTGGGTTAGCAAATACCAGAACTTTTTATAGTAATGTGTCCAAAATGCTGCTTGTATAGGATTTGTCACTTTTGTAAGAAAAGGAAAAAAAAAAATTACAAAAAAAAAAAAATCTTAAAACCCCACCATGTGATGCCGTTACATAAGATTTCATTTAAACTACCTCTCAGCGTGAAATTCAAACATTAGGTAAGTTTAATAAGATTTGCTCACTGTCATGTTCTGTAAAAGTTATAGTGAATGCCAAAATTGCAAAAGTTTATCACCAAAAAGGAAAAAAGTTAAGTCTTTCTTTTTCTATGTGTTTGAAAGTATCCGATAGTTTCAAGTTGTTGTAAACTCTGTTGTATTCTTTTAACTTCTGTAGTTTCAATCTTGCAAACTCTAGCTGCTGGACAGGAAATAAATCATAACCACAAGCTTACATAATCACGGTCTGCTGGATAAAAACAATTTTGTATGCAGCTTTGTCATTTGGCTATAGATAGCCTCATTCACCAAATGTACCATTAATTTAGTCGTCTTTTTTTTCTTCAGTACTCGAGATGTGAACTTGATGAATGGTATTCTGTAATGGATGCGTGCCACAAATTATGTTGTCTTGTTTGCCTCTTTTCTGAATTTTAATGATGAGTTTATTATTGCAGATGTGAATATTGCTCATACAGCTTAATTTCTGTCTAACTGTATGAAATACAAATGGAAGAAGTTTTAAGTTCTTACCCAGTATTTAGAGGTAATGTATTGTAATAGCCTTATGTTGCAGTTTTACCTACAGAGTACTGCACTTTTAAACTGGATCATACCACCTTGGTAGGTGTAGATAGCTTTTTTGCATGAGTGTGTTTTGGTTTTGTTTCTTTTTAATTGAATTTTGATTCTCTTAAGTTCTATTTTCAGTGTTTGTGTTTACTACTTGTGATCATGTAGTTGTGCCTTACATTGTGAAAGAATTTAGTCCAGCGTGCACTGTAATTCCTAAACTCTGCGGTTTGGAAGGTGGCTGTGGATTTGGATGAGGAGGTGACACCATGCATCAACCAGTTCTGTATAAACTATGATGAAATGTTATTGAAGTGTCATTTTTGTTTTCTAACCTGTTAAAGGAATGATTAATGACAATAAAAAAAAATAAATTAGACCTTTCTAATAGACCAGTTCTGTCATTCAAAACTACCTTGCCCCATTTCCGACAGCAAAGGTACTTTGAAATGGGGGATATATCATTTTACAAATGAACTGTTGGGAAGCCACACATCTAAGAACAAGCTAAATCCTCCAGTTTCTTAGACTTACAAGGAGCTGCAACAAAAGCTTCTGTGTTCCCGAGGAGGCAGTGATAATGACTGTTTTTCAAATCTGTTTTTTTCCCAGGTTAAATTCAGAGTAGTTTTTCCATTCCCAATGATTGCACAAGGCTGCTGGGTATCCCGCGTTCAGTCAAAGTCCTTCTGTCACCGGCTGTGTTCAGACATCGCGTGCAATGCAGTCAGACAACTGGTGTAACTGGAAGACTCGGAAGTAGCACTTGTTCTAGTTCTTTAGACTAATGAAGGGCTTGCTTGTCAGATGGAAACCTCTCAGGGTGGAGCTGCGTTGCAGGGGGAAGCCAGGTGATTAACGTGTGTGTGATCAGTCTCATGACAAAGCCACTGTTGAATGGTGGGGGCATTCACGAAAAAAATGTGTTTAGCTATTGAAGCAGACCTTCCTAGGGGCTTTGTGTAGACAGTGGAGAAAGACAGAGAGAAGAGGTCTCCTCTGGGAAGTTAATTTCTGCCTCGACTGCTTTTCGAGGCGTCTTTGTCTCCAGACCACAGAAGAGCCTGTTGAACTTATGTCTCCCTAAAGCTTATGTCTCTGTGTGTGAATACTTCCTTCCCCTCAGGTGTCCTCCTTGGAGATGTGCTGGCCTCCTGGAAATACTGAATCTCTGGGACTACTTAGTTGTCTGGTAAACTGAGCAGGCCTGGCTTAAGGTCGTTTTTGCAAAAATACACAGAGATGCAAAGCCCCCCCCCTGCTTCTGCCAGCGCACAAAGGGCAGAGCTTAGTCTGCCAGGTGTGACTTCTCTGGGCTTGAAATATCTTTCTGTCCTCTCATCATTGGTTTCAAGATAGTGTGAGGTTCTTGGGGGGCACCAGGGGTGGAAGGGGGAGGTGTGACACGATGTGCAGCTGAGCTTGGGGTTGCAGAAATTGAGCGCAGCTGTGGTGTGGCTAAGTGGTTGCAGCTTGCGCGGTGTCCTGGAGCAGATCTGCCCTCTCCACCCTGTTCTGCTCTCCTGCCTTACACATTGACCACTTGGCATGGAGCCTCGAGTGGCTGTTCTTTTCCCAGGAAGCTGTGACAAAAATCTTGCCCACCACAGGCACAGGGGGAAGAGCAGGAACGTGTACCGCAGTGGCCTAGGCTGCATCTGGAGGGTGCTGAACCAGGTAAGTACCTACATACATACATATGTACATACAGCCTCCAGACCGTAGCTTGTATGTACAGATGAACCAGCTCGAGTGGATAAAAGGTACCGCCACGTCCTCATCTGGGTGGCTTCTCTGTTCAGTTCCCCCGAAGTAATCTCTGACACCGAGGGGATGTTCTAAGGGCTACCTCTTCTGCTGAGGGAGACTAGCTGATTGGGGATGGAAAGTGGGAGAAGTGACGGAGTCACTTAAAGTGGCTGTAGGGCAGTCTCCTTTTCTCTCTTGACTGTGACTAGTCTCAGGGGATTAGCCAAGACTAACCTGGTGAGAGCACCCTCCCTCCACGGTAGTAACCTGCATGAATGTTGTGGCAAGCAGTTTTAGGCTGTTCTATGGATCTCTTCCAGTACCTCAAAAAGAGGGAAAGATGAAGTGATCAACATGGGCATGCTTCTGCTATGTGGACCACAGATCTGGGATAGCAGTCAGCCATTGAATGGTTTAATGCAAAAGGAACACTCAAGTTTGGGGAGCAAACAGGAACTCTGAAGGCTGCAATGGGTATAAACGATGCATAATGACAGATAATAAAGTTGTGAAAAACCTCAGGTAAAAAAAAAAAATCCCAATAAAGCAGGGCATCCTTGCACTTTTGTTCTTTCTTTTTATATACTCTGTAGCATCTCTAGTTAAACTGAATGTTATATGCAATTATGACCTTTTTCAAAGAAACTTTAAAAACCTCATTTTAAAAATTAATGAGGAGTCAACACAATATCTGCTTTTACTGCTTCCACAAGCTCAGTGTTAATGCAAAAAACATCGTGATATTATAGTTTAGTAGGTAGAGAGGCATAACTATCGTGAGCTATGGCTACGCGGTTTTAATTTCATTAAATTTATTAATGAAGTTTGAATGATCTCAGAGTAACCCTTCTAGACTTTTCTGGTGAATAGGTTTTTTTCCTCTGTCCCACTTTCTAGGAAATGACAAGCTGTGTTAAAGCTTCCCTGGATGGCGAGAGCCTTCCCCTAGCTGAAGCAAAGGAGCATTTAAGAGCGGTACACTTATTGCATGGCTCATTTTCCCCTTCCAGTATAATTCCTACATCCTGTGGTCAGAACTCCTCATTTCTGTCGAGTCAAGTCAGAAATCTGGTAGCTTCAGAAACTTCAGGCATGCTGGAAGAAATAACTGTCTTCCACTGGCTCTGTCGGTGCTGTGCTGACATTATTAAATTTCAGAGGATTCAGCTGGGAAGCAGAAAGCAGTGCTTTTCTTGGTTTCATGATGTGCGGTATAATTGGAGATTGCCGTTTCTATCTGTGACATCCATGTTTTCTGTAACAAGAACAAATAATTTGTAAACCACGACAATCTAAAAAAGTTCCAGTAATTCAGATACATAAACACCGAGAGCCAGTTTAATTTAGCCTTTCTTGAGGTCCATGCTCATAATTCCTGAAGTGAACGTGAATTATCCCAGAACCGAGACTCTCCCAGTTGCTCAGGCCGCTAGACGCTGCTGGAATCTGTGTCTGGGGCCGGGGATTTCCAGTGAAGGTTTCCTTTTTGGTTGGAAGGCAGGATTTTAATGCTCTGTTTGCTTGTAATGGTGAAGTTTGCTGCAGGCTATTTCACCCGGTTTTGTGTAATATTTATTAGTTTAATGCTGTCCCTGCAGTTTGGGCTCCCTGTTCCTCTGATTAAGACAGCCCCAGTGCTATCAGCATCGCAAGTTCTGTCCCCCTCCGAGATCTGTCATGTGCTGCTACGTGAATTTCAGTTTCTAGCATCACGCTGACAACGTTCGGCTCTATATCCTCTGCCATCCAGGTATGAGGGCAGGGGGTGATGGCTGGAGAGATGGATTTTAAAATACGTAACTTCCTTCTCTCTGTGCTAGTCCAGATGGTCTGGGTCATAGAAGCTGAGTTGTCTCTGAGTTGCTATGATTAGACATTACAAATTAGTTGGCAGCAATACGAGCTTAAGGTCTAGCTGTGCTTCTCCCACCCCAGGGTTTTTATTTTGCCTAGTCAGGAGCTGCTCTCCCCGCTGTAACGCGTGTAGAGACGCTGAGCTTTCACGCAAAGAGCTAGAAACGCGTGAGAAGGGGCAGCCTGCTCTACTTCACGCTGTGCTGGGGTTCATAGATTTTGTTATTGACCCTCTCTGCGTGGGCAAACTGTCTGTGCCTGGCAGAGCAGGAGCCCGGCTTTGGCGTGGGGCTGCGGTGGTTGCTCTGGCCCCACTGGAGCTGCTGGTGGACGAGGGTCCGATGCGGGGGGGGTGGTGGTTACACAGGGGTTTGCCCGGCAGTAGTGGGCCCGCGGAGGCAGGATTTAAACTGTTGAGCTTTTCGCTTCATGGAGCCGGTGCTGGAACGTCTACCTTTCCGAGGGCTCAGAGCGCCCAAAGTCAACAAAATGCGGTCATGCCACCACATCCGCGTGAAAAGAACCTTTCACAGCAGGGTTTTCTCCTTTGATAAACTGGGCTTGGGGGACGTCGAGAAGATGGTAGCCACCTGGTGAGAAGGCAGCTTTGGAAGGGAAAGGTAATATTTTAGTAACGGGAGAAGGTAACGACTTCTTCAGTAGATACCTATAGTAGATACCTATTCCAAGTACCAGCCCAGTGACTTGGAAATGGAAAGAATTCAGTCATTGCTTTTCCCTGAAAAAGTCTATCTACTGCGATTTACTTTTAAGAATTAGTATTAGTGGTAGTCAAATTTCCATGCATTAGGTATTAGAGCATGAAATTCAACTTACAGGAGAAAAAAACCACTTCTGTGAAGTGCCTACCGCACTTTCAGATGTTACATACAGCGCTGTTACTAGAAGTGTGATGTGGTGTGAAAATGAGGGGTAAATTTATATAACAGTGGAATTAATCATACCATCTGTTCAATCTGAAATTGCAAGATGTGTGTCATGTGTAGATGAGCATGATACAGTTGTCTCGTCTGAGTACTACTGCATATGATTTGGGGGGGGGTTGTTTTGGTGTTGACTTCTCTGGAGGGGCTGACCATCTTCCTTTCTGTGACACAAGAAATGGCATATTATTTTTTTTTTTTAGCAATCAGAAACGATAATGTTTTTCAACAAGAATAAGACCTGCTATCAACCCTGATATAAAATTGGTATGTGTTCAACAGCAAAGATTCTGTAACAAGTGTGTGAGCCAGAGCACTGGGGTGTTATTTTGTTTTGGTTTGGTTTTGGTCAAATGTCACAACTGTAACAGATTCTTATCACAGCATGGCCTGTGCCTGCAATCCTCCTTTAGGGAAAGCGTAGTTGTGTAATTAGAGAGGAAAAAAAAAAAGTGTGCTACTTACCTTGGCAGTCTCTGTCTGAGCTTGTAGCAAGAAAACTGCTATGCACTGACGATACCTATTTTCATGCTGTATCAGGAAGGCATTTCGCAGGCTGAAGACTGGGGGAAAAATATAAAGAAGTGATGTAAATTTCCTCATGCAGCTGTCAGTCTGATTTTACATCACATTGATTATGATTGAAGAAATGATAGATGTAATCATCTTTTCTGATTCTTAATAGGGCAATGCACCCTGATAGGGTTAGTTTTTTGTTGTGCGGGAAGCTTTGTTATTTCAAAAAGTTAATTCCGCTTGCATTTGTTTTGTTTTTAATTACTTTATCATTGTGCAGCTAAGGTGCAGGGCCAGGCACGTTACCAGCAGCCCTTCGGTTCCTGCCAAACTTCTGCAGAAGTTAATTGGTGACTCTGGGTGTGACAGCAGCATCTCCTGGGTCCTGCAGATAACTTTGGGCGTTACGGGGCAGGTTTCCCCGCGAGGGGATAAATCGGCAGCAACGTCGCGTGTCCGGAGTGAAGGGGTGGCTTAAGTCTGCTACAAAGCAAGTTTGGGGCAAGAGGAGGGGAAAGCATCTTCAGGCAGCCAAAATCCTGCGGCAGGCGGCAGGTGTGCTTGGGCGGGCTGGTTGTGGCAGGGAGGAGGGCACGGTAACCTGTTGCAATGCACTGGATTTGCACGGCGTTGCTTTTTTTAGCTGTAAACGTTGCTGTCAACGAAGCGACGGCGAGCGAGGAGCAGGATTGCCTCCCTGTGAGCGGTGGCCCTAAGCCGAGCCCTGGCTCCTGAACCCACGCAGCCCGAGGGGAACGCAGATCTCGAGCTGCCAAGACAAGGCAGCGTTTTTCTGAGTCTGCTAGAGTTGACATATCTTTTTGATAAACTTATCTACTTCATATAGTTTGCTCTGAAGCCTTGTACTAGGTAGAATATCTTGCTGCTGTGTAATGCTTCTTGTCCAAGCATTTCCAGGTGCTCTACAGTCAGACCGCAAAATGTTTCTGGAAGATAAAGTGTCCTATAATCCTAGTTTTATGGGAAAGGAAAGTGGAGCACAGACTGGTTAAATTGCTGCAGCAAATCAGTTAGCAGTGGAAATTCGTAGCAGCAGAGGGGCTGTGTCTCAGAACTCATGCCTTATGTCTGTCTGTGGTCAACGGAAAATAAACTTTGCAGTCCTAAAAGTGAATTTTCTAGGCAATGCTCAGCATCAGGCTCTCAGTAGTGTTTTCTAAAAGAAATTCTGTGGCTGTAAAGATTACCAGTCTTTGATATAGCGACGTACCAGTGGGTCTGGCCCCTTCAAACTTAGTGTAAAGCATTATTAGCGGAGTGATAATAAGTAATTGCAAAGATTAAATCCAGAGCGGAATGTTAAAAGGAAAGCGGTTTCCTAATCAGAAAGTATGTTGCTGCTTATGATCTTCAGAGATGGGTTCCTACTGTTACACTTATTCGTAAAGTTACATCTCTTGTACAAGGTGCTGGCATTTGCAGATAGTTCTGTTTTTAGGGTAGCTTCCCAGTGTTATGAGCACACCATTATATCTCTTATCCCTTCACTGATACGTAGCAGGCTTTGGGCTAGAATTATCCTGCATAATTATCAGCCTCCTGCCTGCTGCCAAAAGCGTATTTCTATGATATTGCAAGAAACATATTGTTTTTCTAGTCCTTGTATAGAGAGATCTCCAAAGTGAGATCAACCCTCAGCAAACTAGTGGATGCAAAAGTACTTGTTAGGTCAAAAATCAGGGTTTCATTTCTGATTAATGTGATGGATCACTAGAATTCACATGCTGCCCTTTCTGAGAACGTGCCAACTAATCTTTTACTGCCACCAGTAGTAAAAGTCTCCTTGAGACTACAAATAAATTGGCAGCATTCCCCAAGGTCACACTTTCCTGACAATATTTAATCTTTTCTTTTTTTTTTTTTCTTGTAAAGGGAGGACATTTTCCATTGACACTGCAAGTTTTGGTTTTGGGGTTTTTTTACGCAAAATGGTGGAAATCTGAACTGCAAGCTCCTTTTAGTCATTTTTCTCACAATTTTTATTGTACCCTTCTCCAAGAGGTCCTGGATTAGGATGGGGCTTCCAAGGTGTTACAAGACTACAGGCAAGTAAGGGAGACTGCCATAGCTACAGCTGTAATAAAGCTGGTAGGAATATATGGGAGAGAAGTTGGGCAGTGAGGTCCAGAGTGCAGGGAAGGGCCATAACCGGTGGCCAGAGCCTGGGCTGGGATGCAGCAAGGAACTTTGTCTATTCTGCTGGTTGCAGCTGGATCACGGGGATGGAAGGACCCTGGTTAGAAATCTCTGAATGTAGGAAATGCTGGCTTGGAAAAAAAAAAAAAAATCCCGAAACCTTATTCCCTTCTCCATTATGGCTTTCATGCCCAAACTTGTATGTGCAAACTGGTGGCTGCACGCCCTCTCCAGCACCCAGAAGCTGTCGACCTTGCATCTACTCGGGGTTTAGGCAGGAACATGGGGCTGCCCTCCCCTCCACCCTGCAGGCGAGAGGCGGCCGCTGCCTTTGCTTCGTTTCTGCTGGGTTGGTAGGGAGACTCGTTAGGCAGACAGACAGTGCCTGGAGCGTGTTTAAAAAAAGGTTGTTGTTCTCTGTGTTCATCCCCCTACCTCATCTTTACTCACTCACCTTTTATTGCCAATGTTTGTCTCCTATCAGCATTGATGCAGAACGCTAATTACTCTGGGTGAATATAGTTGAAAGTTATCATAAATTTTACGGGCTCTAGGTTTATTTTCCATATCTTTCTATTTCCTACAGAGCACTCTAGCTCCCTGAGCTTTTCCTCCCAGTCTTTAGGATTAGGATGGCTGACAGGCCCTGCAGCCCAGAGATTTGCTTTTCTCTTATTTCTTTTTGATATAGGAGGCTCCTGGGATCTGGGCAGCATTAGACGGAGGTGTGTGAGAGCCTGCATGAGCGGCTCAGACCAAGGGGAGGCCTGATGGTTTCATGCCTGCTCCCTCACCCAAGCTCTGATTTGGTGACTCGAGGGACGTTGTTTTGGCAGGGTAAAGCTGCTCACTCTCTGTGGAGGTCAGTCCTCCTCCCCTCCTCACCCAAGGACACAGCAGCAAAAGTTATTGCAGCAATTTCCTCTAACGATGCGTTTGAGGCACTGGTGTTTGCACTCCAGGCATCTGGGCGTGGGTTGTGGGCAAACGGCGTCTTGTCCTTTACGCTGCGTTGAGCTGGTGGTAATGAAGACGTTCAAATGCGCACGGGCACGTACCTGTAACGTGGATGGGGTCAACGTTTTTCAGTATCAGTCTGTCTAGCGGGATGGGCTGGTCTAGGACTGTGCAAAATCCTCCCTCCCTTATGAAGGACTGCAGCTCAGGAGTGAGGGAAGGACAGACAGGGATTAAGCTGGTGTCTGAGCCCCCGTATTTCTGGGAATAGAAAATGGAGTTGGTTAGCTGGCTGTCTGCCATCTGCTCATGAAGTATACACGCTAAACAGCCCTAAATTATGTGTTTTCTCTTATCAAAGGGACTCAGCTTATTTGCCTGAGGAACCTCAGAAAAACTCATCGGTACCTGGAGTTCTCCTGCAAGGTCACACCTTGTACTAAAAAACTACAATTGAAGCACAATACAAGTCCAGAGGCAAAAAAAAGTCAGTCTAAGGTGCTCAAAGGTCTTTTTTCCCTCCTTCCCCCTGTCCCCCCCCCCCCCCCTTTAATAGCAGGACTTTTTCTCTGTTCCTTGGAGGTGCGTTTCCCCATCTCCCCTTGCATACTTGCAGAACACACAATCGCTGGGGCCCCAGATGGGTCGCAGCCCCTCACGGAAGGATCACCACCACATGCACGTGGGGCAGCTCTCAAAGAGACTTGCCTGTGGGCACCAGGTCCCTTGAATCCCGGCTCCCTTCATTCCCCCTGTACCAGGGGATGGTGATGCTGTTCTACCATCTCCCACTGCCTGCCTTCTCTACCTCCTACAAAGGCAGAACAGGTGCCTCTTTTAAAAAAACCCAAGGAGTCTTTAAATCAGACACAAACTTCTTGGGATTTAGCATAGGTCAGCTCAGCCTTAATTTACATCATCTTCATAGCCTTCATTTACATCGTCTTCATAACCTTAATTAGCTAGATATACTCCTACACTGAAGCTTTAGGAATTTCAAGTCATCCAGTGCCTTTTTTTGGTGGCTAAATACGGATATTTATCATCTATAGAACTCTGTCTATAGCATCTTTCATCAATAAAAATTTCCTTAAGAAGAGTCATTATATTTCCATTTTAAACTAGGGGAAATCAAGGCAAAGAGAGGACACATACAACAGTTTTCTCAATTTTTAAACTTCTTTCCAACAGTTCTGATACCTTTGGGATAAAATTTTCTCAGGTTGCTGGACTGAGTCATGAGGGGAGCATTAGAAAACTTCTTGCATTCTTGAAACTTCTGATCTTTAGGAATTCAGCACATCAGAACACCAGGGAAATATTAAGGTCTTGTAACATAAATTCTGTAAGCATTCCTGTGACATACTAAGCCTAGAAGCAGGGTTTGAATCAGTGTTATGGTTTGTTATTAGCATAAGGAGGTATCACCCGTCCTTCATATGCCGATTAGTCATCTTGTATTTTTATCATTAGATCAATCTTCCAAAGTACATTCAAAATATTTACCAAGCTAAAAAACATAACAACTGCAACCATGTATATGTCTATCCATTATTACCTTTTTGTTACGTTTAATTTTGGTAATTAATAGGAAATCATCGAATAGGAAGAGGTAGGCATCAAGCAGTCTTGTGCTTTCTGAGGAGGAAAACAAAAAAAATCAATTTGATGGTGTGATTATTGTAAGGAATTGCTACTTCTAAGATGAGGCACATCTATGAATCACTGCATCTTACAAAACGCTTCCAACAAAGAATCGTGGTTTCCAACATAGTACACAACTACTCATCCCCTAGTCTGCACTCTCAAATGCAGCATGTAAAAAATCATACGTCTCGTGATGATTTTGGCTACTAATACTTGTACCTTGTAGCAGCTACCTCATTCTGAAAAAACAACTACTTGCCTGCCAGGAAAAGCGACCTGGATCACCTGGAATACCCACAAATGCAACAACCGGCATGCTATAAATTAGCAAATCCTACCTGGCAAACAGCGAACCTTCTGAAAATGGTGGAGATAAAGAAAGAGGGAAGTGCCACCTTTTCCTGGTACCTTTAAATATTGGTATGCTGCCCTCTTCACAGGCTTTTGTAGCGATGAAATGTTAACTGATAGCATCACAAAAGCCTTTCAAAAACTACACAAAATAGTGTTGGTTTATCTTTTGTTCCTAGCTTAGAGGTCATGACGATGTGAGGAATATAACAACAGATGTCTGTGAGAATGCTTCAAAGTCTTTCAGGCTGATCTCCAAGCTGTGTTGAAAACTCAGGTATTATTATAATAAATAATAGGGAGCAATTTAACAAAAACAGGAGTAACTTTTTAAGCAACTTCCTGCAGGAAACCTGGACTCTACTGGATTTGCAGTTTGGTCCTTTGACCTCTTCCTTGTTTATGGCTCCTTCTATCCCTTTCCATGAATCTTTCTTTCATTTCCCTTTTTGGTCCCAACTTGCTGTCCTATTTCACTTCCAGAATCACCTCCTTTCTCTGCTGCAGGCTTTATCCTTTATAATTTGTCCTCTGGCTACTCTGTACCAATAGGGCATCTCTGGGCGTGAAAAGTAGGCATGAAACGCCCAGCTACTCTTCACAGCAAATGGAGTTGGTCAGAGCTATCGCTTCCAGGCAATCCTGCAGGATCCTAAAATACTTTCTTGGGTGTTTGGTTCTGAAAGGTTTGGCTTGGAAACTTCTTGTCTCATTAATGTTGCGCAAAGCAACATCAGCAACTACTGAAAATTAAAATTCAAACTAGGTCATGGATCAGCTAGATGCACGGAGAACAAAGAAACTGCCGTGAGGACCTTCTTAGGTGCCACTGGAGATTCAGAAGACTACAAACAAGCAAGTTAATGTCTATTAGACATCGTATAAAAACTATCCTTCTGTAAGTTTCTGTGAAGTCACAAACTTCGTAGAGGGCTCTCCACAGCATCTCTTGTACAACAGTAGGCTTTTGTGGGTGTTACACAGGAAAGAATTACTTGTTGTAAACTCTGTCTACTGCTGTGGACAAACTTTTCTGTGTCTTTGATTTATACTGTGTTCACAGAGTCATTCAATGGCAACAGTTGGAAGGAGCCTCTGGAGGTGTCTGGTCCAACCCACTGCTCCAAGCAGGCCAGGCTAGAGCAGGTTGTTCAGTCAAGTTTTGAATATGTCCAAGAAAGGAGATTCTGCAACATCTCTGGTCCCCTGTACCAATATTTGACCACCCTAATCGTTAGCAAGTTTTTCCAAATATCTAATGGGGGAATACCCCATGCTGCAACTTGCATTGTTATGTCTCATCCTTTCTCTGGGCAACTCCAAGATGCCTTTAGCTCCATCTGCCTTAAGCCAGCCATTAGGCAGTTGAAGACAAGGGTAATGTCTTCCCTGAGCCTTCTCTTCCTACACCTGATCAAACCCACTTCTCCCAGCTGCTCCTTTTCTCAATTACAGGATTACAAAAAACCATGCAACTGTGGTCTCGGTGATCTTGGTTTCATTCAAGCACAGTTCACCTTAATACCAAATTTGTGTGAGTCTGTTCAGAGTGGTGACTTTAGGATATGCTTCTTTCTGTTGTGTAGCATTCTATTTGACTTGTGATTTCATTTTTTTGTCTTGAGAGATACTTAATTCAGACACGTGGCCAAATGCCAGGCACTTTTATATTGCAGATCGCAGACAGCTGGCTGTCTTGGTGGGTAAGAGTTATGCTCACACCTCCTTCTTCTCCATTTTCTAGTTACATATTGCACAAAGAACTGCGGACACCTGACGGCCACCCTTACCTCCTGCATTGGGGGCTGATGTCTCCCCAAGAGCACAAACAAGAGTGCAGAAGGAAGCATTGGCAGGAGAGGACTCGGTGGCTTTGTTTCTCCTCTGCCCGCCACCCCCTAAACATCAGCAGCAACCTTTTCTTCTGCTCTCCGTGTCCCTCCCGTTGCGCCTTCTCCTCTGCTACTGTAATTCTCCTCATGTGGGAAGGAAAACAAAAACACTGAAAAACGGACCATGTCCCTTTTGCTGCTCCCTTTATAACAGTAATAATGGGGGTGGGAGACAGAGAGCGTTGCGTGCTTATTCTCTTCCCCTCTGCTCCCGAGAAAGTGGTGAAGGAAATGTAAGACCATTGCTACAGCTCTGCAGCCACCACGGCACGCAGCCTCCAGCATCCTTTCAGATGATGATCTTCTCCAAACCGCCCGGGCTCTGGTTCCTGCTCGTGCCAGGAGAAAATCCTCCTCTCCTGCGCACGTAGATGTTCTGCAGCAGCTCCCCAGCAAGCAACCTGTGCCCTGCTACAAAATGGTGCCTGTGTGTCTGGAGACGTGGACTTTTCAGTAATTTTCAATGAAACACATAGCGGATATGGTGCCAGAGAGGTGAGGTATGTTGACATTGGTCCCTGGGTACGTGGGGCACCTCATATAGGACAGTCTAAACTTCCAGTGTTCCTATTGCCACGCTGTTGAACGTGACAGTAAAACGCTCCCTTTGAGGGGCAGGCATTAACCAGTCAAGCTGATTTCTTCAGCACCTGGCAGACTGAATACCCAGATGTGACAATAAACAATCACGCCGATTACTCATCCTTTTGGCAGTTTGGCTGTTTCTCAGTCTCTCTCTGACAAGCTGTACGTTTGCTTTTTCTTTCCCGCACCTGCCCACGTACTGCTGCAGAGGTTCATTCTGGACCTGCCGTAACAAAATATGATCCTATTAAGCTAATTCCTGATACAGGGACATTTAGGGACGTTACCTGCTAGTGTTAGTCTCCCTTCGTGAAGGAGAAGTCTGTTCGCTGAAGACAAAATGTTTTCACTGCTGTTGTTTTCTCTTATGCTTTGCTTCAAACACTTGACCCAAAAAAGAGAGAGAGAGAGACAGAATGGGGAATCTTCCATATCTAATGATGAACTGGGAGGCAACCGGCAGTTAAACAAACTGAGCACACGTGTGCTCTTATCTCAGGCTAAATACATCACACAGCTAATAACTGGCCATGGCTGTGTTTCTTCAGCAGTGCTATTGCTTAAACGTGTTTACGCTTTTGAAATGTTAAGCTGGGTTTTTCTTTTCTGGAGTGAGTTTAATGGTTTTTGCAGCCTTGCATGTTAACAGACATAATCCTTGAGGTGAGACCCACTTGCTGTTACCATAATGCTGCTTAAAGTCTGTCTGTCTGGGTAAGGGGGCAGCCACAGCAGGAAGGTGCACAGGTTTCCAGGTATGCTGTGTAATTTTCTGTAATGCTATTTAAATATAAGGAGAAATTTCTTTGGCTCAGCTTGAGGAGTGAAAGAGGCGAATAATTTCTACTCCGTATCCTTATAAAAAGGTAGTAATGCTTACATCTATCCCATTTCATTCTGCCCCCTAAAAGCGAACGCTGGAGAGTCCTCCTGGACCATACAATCGCACTCTCTTGGATGCTAGCTGAGAGCAACCCACGCACCATCCAAGGCCCTGCGGGCAGCCTGCGTGTTCAGCCGCAGCGTTTGCAGGGCTCAGGCTGCAGCTGCTCCCGTTAGAGCAGAGCCATCCCCAGTAACTAGAATATAGACAACCAGCCAACTTTAGACAGCCCTATAAAGATAGATAGGAAACTAAAGCTTCCTCAAGGAAAAAATGCCCTTTAAAAAGCCGCTTACCTCTGGAACAAAGAATCTCTTGTCACGATCCCAGACCTGAGGCCAAATTATGACCTCTTGCAGCTGCCTGAACTTCTGAAAGTTGTCCAACCACTTGACTTTACCTTCCAGATCCCCTGAAATATGTGAAACATCAGTTATTGCCAAGGCTGGCAAAAACAGTCCTGTTTCTAGAAGATGCTGAACACTGATTTTCTCCAGTGGAAGCCAAAGCGCCTCACATGTGAAGCCCCAGATGAAATCTTGGCCTCATTATAAGAAGTGCCTAAACTCTGCTCTGGTCAGCAGAGCCAGGATTTCAAACCATGCGTTAAAACATGCTTAAATTCACTGCTAAATGAAAAGGTTGTGTTTACTAATCTGACTGGGGAACAGGGGGAATCATACAAAACTCAAACGGTATTCTTAAAAAGTGCTTTAAAAAAAAAATCCTGCCTTTCTAAACTGTCTGGGGTAGTGAGAGAAAAATAATCTTCAGTATATACAGCCTGATCAAAAGACTGTTTAAATGAATGAGAATTAATTTTGGGGGAAGTGGTGCCAGAAGTGACTGAAGTATTTAACTGGGATGGGGGCACCTCAGAATGTGAAAATTGGGGACTAAGTCTTTGCTGATTCAGGGCTGTTATGGGGAAAACTTTAATGGACCTGCAACTTAAATTCCAAGTTTGAGTGTTGAGTGATATTGCAAATAATGGTTTCAGACACACACACGCACACATATATACACCAGGAGGGGAATGCTGGGACTGCAAGTGTTCCTTATGTCGCTGATTCAAAAAATGAAGGCAGATCTTTGTCAGGTGTCTGTGAATAAAGAGGGGTCATCCCTCTCTCTTTGGTTTCCTTGACCCAGAGGTATCTAAACTGTGGAAGGAGCTATTTCTTTGCCAGTAATATTCCCTAGATATTTGGGGCCATACCTAAAACTGCTCTCCTCCCAGCAGAAGTCCCCAGACTAGCGACAAAACCATCTTCTTTTCCTATGGGACCCGTTCTGTGCTGAAAAATGTGCTCCTTGCGTGGCCGTTAGGCTAGACTCCTTGTAAGACTTGGCTAGAACAGAAGGAACCTGAGTATCTCTTTTAGGTGGTAATTCTGTCATTAGAGTATTTACCCCAGAAGAAGGAGCCCCAGATTTATCTATCTTTAGAAGCCATTAACTCTCTCTCTGCCTCATCTCCCAAGGAGATGCTCGAGCCTTCAGCCTCCAGGATGGGGAGAAGGACGGTGGCAGAGAGCGAGCCGCCGTGCTGGGTGGCTGGAGGCCCTGGTGTGCTGCTGGTGAGGATGAAGTGCTGCCCGGCTCCTCTCCCTGCCAAGAGTGGCAGGATAAGTGTTTTGCTGATGGACTGTCTTGTCTTTGATTTCAGTGGAGGCTGCAGGAGGCCTTTTGGGGGATAAACCTATCTGCTGGTGTACTATATGACCATAAGACACTTAGAGATGCATTTATAGCTTCCTGAACAAGACTGAATTACTAAATTATTTAGAATTAATAAATTATTTACTTGCAACAAAATGCAGGGGGGGGAAAAAAAATCCTGGACCAGCCCCTTCGTTTTCCACAATAGCTAGAGAAAATCTGTAGGTGAGAGAACTCTTCAGCTACTTTACGTGGTAGGACCCTGTCATTTAGTGGAAGGTCACTGACATAATATTCCCCTTGTGAGTGCAATTTTATCCTATTAAGGATTAGCCCCAACAAATCCTCCCTAGACATAAATCCAACTCAAAGACCTCTTTGTTCGAGATCTTTCTTGATTTGTTCCAATTTGTGCTCTGCTGTTAATTGTTTGCCTGTCACTGCGGATGATTCTGAGCAAATACAAGTGACTCACTGATTTGGGAGTCCTGTGACCTTGCTCAGAGAGGCTTTGACAGAACAAGGGTGGCACCAATCATTTCCTACAGAACGAGGAAGGGCTCAGGGTTGCAGAAAGGCATGTACATCCTCATTGCATCTCTGCAGGGAGACCGGACCCATTCACGCTCAAAGGACACGTACAAAAAGGCCACATAACTTGCTAAGTGTTAATTGCACGCTTGGCTTTTAACCTTAGCTACTTACGTATGGACTTTTCCACCTTCTCTTTGAGTGACCGGACAAAGCCTTTCTCTGTTTCGTCAGCGCTCCTCTTCCAGATGTTGTCCAGGAGGAGCGGGTAGCGCGTCAGTCGATGCAAAGGAGCGACCAGCAGCTCCGGCAGATGCAGCCTCTTGCACTGTTCGTTTTGTTCACACCACTGCTGAAGACAAGGAAAACCTGCCTTAGGCCTCAGCTTGCTCCCTGCCAGGGAGGTAGCAAAGAGGTTTCTGCATCAGCAGCTGACTGTAATGAGACAGGGGCTAATTAAAGATGAACTTCTCGCACAGGGAGAGCAAGGGTAGCGTAAAAGCTCTGTACGGGGGGAATCGCTTCGCTCCTCCAGGTTCACTTTCTGCATTGCTGCTTCCCAACGCTTTCAGACGCTGTGGCCATGCTTGCAGATCAAGCAGCACTCTTAATTATCTACCATTTTAATTTCATCAGAAAAGCCTTGATACGTTTGAGGCCCACCTTAGGTTTTAGGGTCACCTGCTACTTCCCACTGGGGAACTTTTTCCTAGGCGTGAGCGTATCCTTCTCGGGGATTTCCATGAGAAATCCTTCTCGGAGAAAAAGCAATGCGAAACTCCCAGGCCCTACAAGCTGCAGAGTTTGGCTACTACAAAGAGGCGTCCTCCCAGGCCGGTGAGAAAAGCCCGCTTCTTCAGGTTTCTCTTTCTAAGTCTGTAATGTAGTGATTGTAATGATCAAGCTTAAGTATTTTCAGGACACACTGGCCTGCTAAGAATAAGTGAGAAAGAGCAGAGCCCTCTCCCCGGGGCCCCACCGCTGCGCTGGCTGGAGTTGTCGCTTCAGGCAGATGCGGTGTTGGCAAAGGCAGAACCCGCTCTAGTGCTGTAACTTTACAAAGACATCACTGATAGCTCTTTCCAGCCTTAGAGGGAGGTAAACGCTCACTTACTGGTAGTGTTTTGATACCGAGTTCTATATTTCCTTTATCTACGTTAAGCAAAACCTGTCCGAGGAGCTAAACCACTGCCATTGCAGAGGGGTTGCTGGCTGTTCTGTCCAGCCTGTTCCTTCGTCCCTGCGGGCACTTGGGTCAGCAAATACCCGTGAGCGAGGAAAGCAGCCCGGCTTTTTTGGCAGGGCTCAGCCAAAACCCACCCCGCTCTCTCATCGCCGGCTCCCCAAGACACACGAAAGCACTGGGGTGCTCCTGGATTTCTATTCCCCTTGTTTTGGCTTTTATCATATACCGCTTTCCTTAAGCAGAAGGAAGCCATCGTAGGCTTTTTCAGTTTTGAGGTTTGGGTTTGGGTATGTCACTGTGGCACAGCGTAGAGGCTGGGGGCTGGTTTGTACCCAGGGAACGTGAGCCCTCTCGCCTGCTAAAGCATATAATACGCTACATACTGTGCTCCCACCCAACATCTAAACCAAGCTGATATGCAGGACGTGTATCAAAGTAAAACACTTGAGAGAGATTTTACAATCTGGCTTGATTTTTGTTTCTTTTTTTCTGTAGCCATTTCACTTTGTTAAGGTGGAGGTCACCAAGTCAAGGGATTACGCGTGAAACATCTGAATGATAGAGGCTGGCAGAACATATTTTCTGCCTGCAAAAATGCAGCCAGTTGTTCCCTTTTGGCTTCTCCCTCTTGCTTGTTCTAAATTACAAGTATGGACTTTCACACGTGCAAGGGAACCCACACTCAGAAGGGTGACTTCATATCTGTGATACCCTCTGCAGTGCAAAAAAAATCTGTGTAAAATGCTATTTACACAGTTTTGCTTCCAATGAACTCTCCTGGTCTGCTGTTAAAATCCTGTCATAAGGCAGGAAGGTTGAAGACAATAACAACAACAAAACCATCACTTTACTTTCAGGTAGATGCCAAAATCTTCTCTCTGTCTCAGGTTTTCCAAGTAGAAGACAGCGGAGGTATAATTAAGGCAATAAATCTGGTGTGTCTGGCAGAGGTCACCCTGGAAAAACTGCAGAAAAGACTTGGAAACTTATCAAGAAAGAAAAATGTCATGACAAAGGGAGGAACAACAGTTTTGGTTTTGTAATGTGCATTTTACCTGAGATTTCCTCGTGCCTAGGAAAATAGAGGAAGAGGGAAATGGGGAGTTAAAAAAAGTAAAGGGCAAGTTAAAAAGTAGTGAAAGTGGGAAACTGGTAAAAACCCCACAACAGTGCTCAAGCAGTGCATGGGAGCACAGTTCTAACAGCTCTGCAGAGGTGTGAAGCATTCTTAGACTTCGTTCTCATTAAAAATAAATAATGTGAAATTCATGTAGAAGCTGAAGATAAAAACCGCTATCTATGCAACAGCTTTACACGACCTCATATAGCATGTCCCTTTATATCCGAGTGTGTTAGATAGCTCTTAGAAATGTTGCATGCTGTCCGTGATAAAACTCACACAAACATTATCGATAAGAACGCCTGGAGTCGGAGGTAATGGGGGTGAGAAGCCGAGCTCTTGGAGAAGCCAAGTTTTCTAATGGCCTCTACTGCTCAGGAAAGTTCAGGTCCATGAATTGATTTTCTGTCTGTATTAATATTTCCAACTTTTCAGTCATTGGGAAGCTGTGTGGAGCTGGAGGCAGTTGGACGACCGCCTCGTTTACCACGCAGGCTGCCCCAAAGGGTTGCAGGGCAGTGCTTGGCAGCGGCAGGACAGCCCTGGCTGTGCTTAGCAGACACAGGCCAAGAGTGCAAGAGGTATTTCAGTCCCATTGAGCTCTTAATTAAGCACTTCAATACGCTTGCGGGTCTGGTCCACGGAGTAAAGGAAAGATCTATGCGATGGAGTGGAAGGAGGCAGGGAAGATCCAGCGATGGGGCTGGGATCTGGTCTCTTCCATAGAGCGAGGAGCTCGCCTCTGCCAGTGGCAAAGTCTCCTCGGGGTCTGGGCTACTGTTCCCCAGGAAGGGAAAAATCTTTCCGCGATTTGTTCCACATCCAGAGCACCTTTCCACGACCACCTCAAACTTGCCAATGAATAAAAAGAAAAACATCCTGCTGACAGAAGGTGCTTGAGGCTGAGACCAAACTGCCTGTGACAGATGGCACGTCCTTGCCTGACTTGATTGCTCTAAGGCACCTGCATGCCATGATAAGTGGTCTGCTGCAAGCACCTGCTGATATTAAGCAAAAATACTTCTAATTATGTTACCTTTCTGAGTATGGAGCTGAAATCCATAGCAGAGTCTGACTTGCTGACGTGCTCCTTCACAGTTTCAAAAAAAGTTTTCAGAAAACTGTGACTTATCTAAGCAAGGGGAAAAAAAGAGAAATTGGCATTAGTGATCTTCTGAAGTTAAGTTTAAAACAACTTTATTTCCCATCCCTTGTCTCTTCAAAGGCTCCAAGCCTAATGGGGTGCCTATACTTATCTCCTTAACGTTGCCAGAATTAGCTTCAGAATTACGCCCGGAATGCTTTAATTAGAAGCTAAAATAAATCTATACAAATACCCACTTACGTCATGCTAATGCCATATGACAAAAGCTTTGAAACAAGATTAGTTACTCCATTTAAACTAATTTAGGGTAGCAGCTGTATTTAACATGAATTGACATGAAAAATTACAATGGATGAATGGTATCTACTGGAAAACACTGATTGTGTATGACAGAGCTGTGACAGTTAAGGAAGACTTCACGGTCATTTGAAGAAGATACCATCTTTCATAGTCTGGGTTTGTTTCATGCTATTGGAGGTGAGGGAAATTTCTATCAAATGCTATAAAAAGTCACATACTTGCCATAAGTTAACTTTATGTTTGCACTGGATTCGAGTGTGCCCACACTGTCAGTCAGATGCAGGTGAAAGCCCGCTCCTAAGCCCACACTTGCGTCCTGAACACACTCTTTGCACGCAAATTCATGACCACGCTCAGCTTTAGGCCAAATTTTAGGCCAGAAGAGAACATCATCCTCTGTGATACTGCTATGAACTGCTGTCGTAGCTGCACATGCTGCTTTGTTTGGTGTATTTATGGGGGCAGGGTTGCTTATAGGATGATGCTTATTCTTTCATTTTGACAAGGAATGCATTTTACACCTTGTACAGCATGCATTTTTTCATGGATTCAGCCTGCTGTCAAGAAGAAATGCATGCTGTAAAATGCATGAAAAAAGGCATAAAAGGCATTGCGAGCAGCTACTTTCTCCTACATCTGATCACTATTTTATACACAAGTATGCATAAACAGATGATCATTTGTCATCCTCATTAATAAGGACAACAAAATTAGAAAACAAAATAGAAAAATGTATTAAAGATAATTCTCTCAAGACATGGCCAAGCTCAAAGCTTTTGTGATCGCTAAATGGCACACAGCAATATACCCCACTCCCTTCTTTGAACAAAACCGAAAGAATCAGCAACCACACATCAGCTGAACTCTCGTAGCTGACTGCAGGTATGGTCTTAGCCCGCAACAAGCACAAGGTGAAACACATCAGCTAAAAATCTCTTTCCTGGTATCTCCAAACCTGCTCGGGTGGTCACATACAGCAGCTCACCTGGTGTGCGGTCAGTCACTGAGCAGAGGTGACTTGCTCATGTGTTTGAGCTCTGGCTAGTTGTCCCTACTCTGAAAAGCTTTCCTGCTTTTCTTGGTTTTGGCTAAAAAGGCAGGTGTTAACTGTTAAGGCAAAGGAATTAGAATAAGGGAAAGAACTTGAAGTAAGCAGCTGCTTTAGGTTATGTGATGTGATTGGGAGCAGCCATTCAACTCATACAGCTGAAGAGCCCCTTCCAAAATTCACTTTGCTATTAAGGGTGAGGTGTCCTATAAAAGAGCTCGTAAGCTAAGAAAAGCTCCTGTTTTGCTTCTAAAGTTATGTAAGATTTTGGACTTATGGGTTCCTTTAACTTTCAGGAGTTGAAAATGGTCTCTGGGGAAGTGGCCACAAGCAAGAAAGAGCTTGAGCACCTCACAGCCGAGCCTCGTGGTCTCCCTCCTCCTGGAAGCTGGAAGGTGAGTAGCACACGGACACGGCGCATCCAGTCCGTGCGGGAGATACTCTTGTACCTGCACGGAGCAAAACTCCAGCCGGAGAGGGGTGGTCATCGTTTTATTTTAACTTGCTCTACCGGAGTGGTGTAATAGATAGCAAAGTCTTTGTGCCCATCTATTTGTGAAAGGAAACTTGTTATTGGAGTTCTATTGCCATTTGTACTGTTTTGCTGTAAGGGTTGTGCAGTCGGAGTTTATCTTCACAAATTCTTTTAAAAGGATGCTGCTTACGAGAATTAGTCTCAAACTCGTGTTTACTTCAGAAACAACTGCCAAACGAGCTCTCCTCCATGTTCCATGCCTGTTTATCTTTTACTGGAGGCATATGAGAATAATTTGCACTGGTGAGATTTGACCCCCACTGATATATCAAATAGAAATGCAGGAAAGATGAATTATTTGAGCTAAGATCCAAATATGAGTATTGAATCTGAATAGAAGTTTTATGGATGGTTTCTTGTTTGCTTTTATTGGGCTGGTTGATTTCTGATCTCAGGAAGACTTTTATTTTCTTACTCACCTTATTTAACTCCTCTAAGTTTGCGAAAAGTCTCCACAAATCCACATCCAAGAGAAATTCATTACTCTGCAGGTATTTTAAAGTGTTCATAAATATCTTCAAAAACAAAACAAATCCATGTTATTTACTATTTGTGCCAATTCCATTTTTTTTTTTTTTTTTCCTGAAAAGAACATGTTTGCACTGTAATTCTCATGGAATGATCATTTGAAACTTTTCCTGACCTGCCTGAAGGATAAATACTGGGATTTGTGCGATGAGGAGGGTATGAGTGATGTCTCTGGGGTGTCTCTGCGGCTGCCATGGGGGCAGCTGTGTCCCTGCTGTGCTCTTTGGCAGAAGAGAGGCAACCGAGCCCCCTGCAGATCCATGTGAAGGAACTAATAACATCAGAGTCATAGTTACAGATTTCTGTGACCTTTCTAAATGCTTTTCTACCCACCCCATGCATCTGCTGCTATATAAGTTGCTTAGAGTTACTAGGGGGGGGGGGGGGAATGTTGGAATAGTGTTAAGTAAAGGATTCAGGAAGGTTTTTCATCTCTTTGGATTGTTTTATTAACCTGTATTGAGTGAAACCTGCATGTGTATTTATTGGCTGTTTAAGATTTTATATTATTTAAGCTCTGATGGTGATCTGGGAGCTGTGCTGAATCTCACCTAAATCTGAAAAAGGCTTAAAAAATGTAGATTACTGAGTAGACTTTTTTTGCGTCTGTGTGGAAAGCATTAATGAAAAAACCCATCACCCAGGTGCCAAGACTGAAGAGCTAGTGAGAGTGTTTGCTTAGCCTCATGTAATTCTTTGGCCGCCACGAACAGTTGACCTGAGAGCTTAAAGGGGATTTATGGTGGTCTTAAAGCTCCCTGTGGAGATTCATTAAAATCAGTGGAATATTTCTATACTGGGAAGTATTTAGAGTAGCGGGTATCTGTAAAACTGGCTACCCAAATTCAATGGGTTCGTTCTTTGGCAGGAGAGTTTGGGAAGGTGGCATGGCCCGAGTAGTTTATCATTCATGGGTCGCGCAGGGCTGGCTAAGGCTTGTCTGTGGGTTCCGACATCAGACTCGCCACTGGGCCTCCATGTCTCCTGCTATCCTCATCCTTCCCAGGCTTTACCTGGTTTTAATCTTCTGAGATCTCTGAACAAAGTGTGTAGAAGGAAGGTGGCTTCCATCCTGCCTTGGGCCAATACCTGCTCCTGTCATCCCCTTTCTTCTCCTTTCCCGTTCTGCCCCACCAAGGAGGAATCCAGCCCTCTCCTCTACTTATTCCCTTTACTTTGCAGTACTTCTTGTACTGCCTAGGCTAATTTTCAGCAACATGGAAAATCTTTCACTGATTTTTTTTTTCCTTTGACTAGTAAGAAAACAGAAATTGTCTGTGCAGAATAAGAGAAAAATGATAGGAAGATATTTAGGGAAGCTTCCACTCTTTTCAACGGATACACTAACTTTTGATGTGTGATGAATATAAATAGTGCAGCTATTCTTGTAACAGTGTGTAATATTCTTGTCCATATTTCAAAGCTCTTAAAATTCACCGTGATGGAGGCAATTTGGAGTTTTGGGGAGAGTTGTTGGTTTTTAGTTTGTTTTCTTGTAATATTAGAACTACAGGTCTGCTGAATTCTGAGTTTTTCATGCTCTAGTCAGGATAATCTAACCAGAGCTTCATATGAAGTTAAATGAAGAGTATAATGTTACAGACTAGTGGTAAAGAAATATCCAGTATAGTCCCAGTATAGTCAATTGGAGAGTGGCTTCAGTTTAGCGTTAGTGAGAGGAATGGTGGAATATCAGCTGAAAACACTGGAAGGCTCTGCAATCAGATGGTGTTTGCAAAGCACTAGAAAGTGATGTCCAGAAGAAGAGATGCCATTGAGAAGATAAAAAACAAAGGGAACTGTAGGAACAGGATGAGCAGGCAAGATGGGAAAAAACCCAAGCACTTAAGTCGTTCCCCCATAGAGACCCAATGAGAGGTTACAGGTGGCTTTACGTCTGCCGTGCTGCCAGCAGGGCAAATAATGTTTCATCTTCATTTTTGAGATGCGAAATCTGAAGTTACCGTCTTGAGAACCAGCAAATGATCCAGAAAGTAAGTGCATTCACTTGTGAAAAGTTCCCACACTGCTGCTTCTTTTTTCACGTCTAACCGGCTGTCGACATCTTTCTGCTCAGTCTGTTGCTCTTTTATAAATTCATGCCAAGATTTACTCTATTGATTGAAGAAGAAAGAAAACCACTGACTGTTGCATCAACTGCTTCAGACCTTATGAAAAGAATCTATGATCTATTTGCCCATGTAAAGAGCCTGACTGCCAGTATTAGTGATTCTTCTTCTGAAAGCTTAAAGATTCCTTTAAAAAGATTAAAACCCCTGTCATTTTCCTCCAAAATATTTATAATATAAACACACTAAATTTGGAAGTAACACAGTATGATAGTGTATGTCTGTAGGATGCTATATCAAAAAATGGTGGACAGCTTGCAAATGCTAAGGAATTTAATCTGTCATGCTGTTGGAAAGTAGGGATGGATGATAGCTTCCTATTTTCCAGATGGCAAAATCAAATTACCAAAGGACTAGGTCTCCATAGGTACTTGGATATTGTTTTGTTTAGCCCTAAGGTGGCCACTATCACCTTGCTGACCTGCTCCAAAGTCAGATGTTCACATATAATTTATCACAGAATCGTTTAGGTTGGAAAAGACCTTTAAGATCGAGTCCAACCGTCAACGCAACACCACCATGCCCACTGAACCACGTCCTGAAGTGCCACATCTACACATTTTTTGAATACCCTCCAGGGATGGTGACTCCACCACTTCCCTGGGCAGCCTGTTCCAATGCCTGACAACCCTTCCAGTAAAGAAATGTTTTTGAATATCCAACCTAAACAAATCTATGGGGAACTGCATAGAACAGCCTGCTGTGAAAGCATAAGGGTTGCTTTGGAGGGGGGACGGTGTTGGGTGTGGGTTATGTGACTATCACCCCGGTCGCCCAAGCTTGCTGTTTCTATGGTTAGGGTCTCTGAAGGCCAGGAGCCTTGTTTAACTTAGAAACAGGTTTTGGTGGCATTTCTGCAGCTGAACCTTGGTGTCGGCACAGACCTCCACGTGGCTGCCCCTGAACGCACCCCTAAGGCGGCAGCGGGGGGTGACCGTGCCCTGTTTGGCATCTTTGCGATGCTGCAATTTCTTTCCCCGGATCTGCAGGCACTGCTGAGAGGGTTGTCCTGGTGCCTTCTTCTGAAGGTGGTACCTCCCGGATCTAGGGCAGTCTGGATGCCTGGCAAAATCCAGGTGGTCGTGAGGGCCCTTGGTAACCTTCTACGACACTCACAGTTTCCCCCTTCACCCCTCCATTTCAAACAACAAAAATATACCTTATGCTTAAGCGTTAATTTTGCAGAAATGTCTCATATCCAGATTAATGTAGTGAAAAATGGTAACTCGAACACAACATTTTTATCCCCATTTTTAAGTATCCTTGGTACAGTATACTGAGTATTTTGATACCTTAAAGCAGAAAAATTCGTATGTGCTGCAGTCTATGATCTTAATGGTTGAAAGACAGTTTTCCAGATCAGATGCTTGCTTCTGTTTGTCTTTACCCTGTTGAATGACAAAAAACCCACCTGATTCACACAATGTTTTAAAGACCATTAAGAAGTTTACCCAGCTCGGTAACCTTGCTCTGATCTGTAAGGAGTTTGCCCTTAACTGAGTGATTTCCTTATATTTTCAGGCTCTCCTACACAGAGATGAGGCAGTGATGGCAGGTTTTTTTGTAGCTATGGGTGGGGTGTGGGGGTGTGTAAGATCTTATTTATGTAACACAGAAGTCTTTGGCAGGGCAAATCATTGGTATGGCAACAGACAATGGGCTACCCTCGGAAGAAACAACAAATAAAATATTTTGCTTCCTTCAGCCCTGTCAGAAGTAGGGGACAACAAACTTGTAGTTGAAATCATCCTCCTGCCATAGGTGTACAAAGCTTCTGTGTGTGTGTGTTTGTTTTTAATTTGCTATTTGAGCTACGTATTGAAGAAACTCCGTTGCTCAGCTGCAGAGTAGGGTCTATAAAAAGAGCTTTTAGAAAGCTTAAAGAGCAGGAGGAGTTTGTCTGTGTGAGGGATCATGAAATAAAACCAATTGCTTTTGGTTTGGCTTTGTTTTTCAGGCCGACAGTGCCATGTAAAAAGTTTAACCAATATTTATGAACTCTAATTCAGTGGTGTGAGCATAGACTTATAAGGTATTTGCCTAAGTTTTATCTGCTCTCTGGAACAGTATACTCATACTTCATGGATTTTTGTTGTCTGAACTTTAGGCACTGAACTTAAGCCAATTTTAAAATGTGCATTTGATTATAATATTTGAAATTCAGAGTTTAAGCTCAAGTCTCAATTTTGAAAGATAGCTTGAAATGGAGCAGAAACAATAATGCAATTATATATACACACACTTAACCAATGGATCAGCAAATAAATCTTTGTAAATTAAATTTTATAGTGTTTAATAGTTTCAGAAATCACTTTTGGCTAAATATCAAATGCAGTTTATTGCAAATTTCAAATATTTTGCTGAATTTAAAAATTCTCAATTTTAGGCCATGCTCATTCAAATGCTATAGAAATGCTGTCAAGTGAAGTGGGAACTCTTGTACATGCTGATCTGAGTACTTGCATTGGTTTTACTTGCACAAACTCTTTGATAGTTGAAATTTAGAAGATAAAACGTAGAGAATATTAGGAAGTGACTGCTCACAATTACATGTTTGGGGTGCAAAGTTATCAAGGCACTTGCAAATGATTTTCTGAAGAACAACACTCAGAAAGGAAATTCAGATACGATAGTAAGTGAAAATCTTCATAACTGGAAAAGACAAGGAAATGCGTTAGAGAAGGAAATTAACTGAAGTGTATTGGTGTGTATACTTTTACTGGCGAGTGTGAGGGTGCCCATGAGGACAGGAAAGGCCTAAGAAAGCATCCAAAAAACTACTTGGATAGATAAAGCCTAGATCCCTTCCACGTGAGTGGGAGGTAGGCAGATCCTCCAGAGCCCTAAGGCACCGAGGTCTAGGTTGGCACGCAGAAAATACAGGATACGCTGTATTTTCTGTGACTGACTTACCCACCTTGTGGTCTCTTACCCCGGGGAGCTGCACTGGACCCGCTGCCACCCCTGAACACCTCGAATGAGATTTTCTGCGTTGCCCGTCCCTCTCTGCCCTCCCGCCACCCGTGGGGATGCGGCGCTGACCGTTTTTCACGTGCATCCCGTGCAGCAGCGCTGGTGCCTGTGCCGGAGCCACCCTACCTTCGTTGGAAATTAATGTCCAAGCAGTCCCAGGGTGGGCTGAGACCTCTGAGTTCAGCTCACTTGCTGGCTGCCTTTCTCCAAGGGCAGTAAAGTAAAGAAACTCTGTTTACCCAGGTTAGTTGTGGGAGAAGGCAAGGTCAGGGCAAGGAAAAAAAAACATGGTGAAATACTCACAACTCCTCTTTTGGCAAATGGCCACCTTGGCTTTTTGGACTCTAATGGGTAAAACAAATGCGTTATCAGTAAAGGAACAAATAGCTAAAAATAAAACTGTTATTTATATGTTGGGGTGGGTTTTTTTTTGTTTTGTTTTTTTTTGTTTGTTTGGGTTTTTTTAGATGAAGCCTGATATACTTTACTCTTCTTGGCTCAGATTTAATACTTGTGTTTAGGCAGTTTGTGCACCAGGCTTAAAACCCATTAAGCCTCTTGGGTTCTTCCCAGCAAGAGTTATGTCTATCTGAGACGGGATCTTGGATGATGCTAAACACTCCCACTTGCTGCAGATGATCAGTGTGTGATTGCCAGTTCCTTACATGGGAAAACACATCATACCTCAAGCCAATTCTTGAAGGTATTTATTGTTTTGACAAGAATTAGGCTACGTCTGCTCTTTAGTGATATCTTGGAGTTATGCTGGTACTTAAAACTCCTGTGAATAAACAATCCTACAAACCCTAAGCCTCAGATCTGTCATGGGGCAGGCTGTAATTCGTGGTCCTTTGTGAGGCACAGGGAAAGCTGGGGATCGAGATGTAGGAATGCACTGGGGAGATGTGAGGAAAGCCTGTGTGTGTTCAGCAAGAAATTTGAAAGAGTTGTCTATATGTGGCACCTACCTTCAGGCCTGTGTGTGACTGGGAATCACAGTCGAAACTTTCTCCTTTTGGATTTTGAAGGCCTTGGTTGTTCTTTCTGGGGCTGCCTGGCTTGTTTGCTTTCATGAAACTGGTGGTTGTGACCTTGACTTACTTTTTCTTTTTTTTGAGAAAATTTTGATCTCTGGTCACCAGCCTCTTCTGGTCTCTAGCAATCACACTGCACGCTATACTATATTCCACAATAGGTATTTGTGGAAATTGCTTGCAGGTCAACATTTCAGTGTTGGAAGGTCTTGTGAGCAACCTCTAGGCATGAGTTGGGTCTGCTACCCTTGAGATTGGAGCACTACTGGAAAGGGTGACATGGGCCACTCTCTTCCCTCTGCTTGAAGCTGTGCGGGTAGGAATTTGTAACTCAACCGCTTGCAGATGGAGAACCTGGCCTGGGCTCTGGTTGCTCCTAGCCTGTGGAGGAAGGAGCTGATCCATGTCCTCCCCCCCTCATCTACCTCTTACATTTTGCATTCAACAATAAAATGCACGCCAAAAAAAATAAATTGAGGGCAACTAAAAATCAGCGATGCAGTCACGTTGGCGACTCGTGCGCCGTCATTGCACCGATCCTCCCTCCCCATCCCACGTGCACGCGCGTTTTAGTCGTGGCTTTTGCTGGGCTCAGGCGAGCGAATCCCACCCTGCGTCTGACCTGCGCCTAGCAGGAGGGCCGTGGTGGGCAGGTAGTCCATGGCACTGTCTGACACCAGGAGATCTCCAGGGAACACCTCGAGTCCCGGCAGACTCACTACCACGGAGCTGCGCCTGCGCTCGGCCGATCTGTGAGACGCAACAACAACACGCGTCATCTCTCGCGGCTGGAGAGGAAACTTCTGAAGTGCTCCTTGCTGATACAGGAGGAAACGAGCTAAAAAACCAAATCACAGCGGCTATGACATGATGTGTTAAAGGAACAGTGAGTAGAAAATTCCAGTGATCGACAGCAAATATCTAATTATCTTTCCAACTCCACGTTGTTGCTGAGATCAAGGTGCTTATGGCCATGGCTCGCCTCAGCTAGTAGGTACTTAGAGAATTTAAATATCGGAAATTCCTGGGTTCTTCTGAGATTAGGGAAAAAGTGAGTAGAGATTTCAGAATCTATGTTTTGGCACTGGAGTCCAAAGGAGCAGTTAAATACCACGTCCCTAACTGATACGTGGGTTGTCATTACTTTTAACCTTCATATAACTTGGGTGACTTCAAGAAAAGACAGCATACTAGTGAAACAGCTAAACAGTATTTTTTTTTTTTTTTTAATATTTGATCTTTTGGCTAGTTTGTGCTATTTTCTTTCTAAATCTTTTCAGTGTTTTTTCTGCTAATTCAAATATTTTGTATTTTGAATATAATATGACTTAGCGGCCTTGCTGATTGAAAACAAATAGCTCTTTCCAGCTATCGTTGTTACTAACGGAGGGCATTGTCCAGGATGTAAATCCATCAAGTGAAGTGACACAGGCATTCTGTACCCAACAGTGTGTTTGTGCCAGAGGCTCCTTGCATTCAAATACAGAAACTATTGGCACACATCAAAAACCTTTTTGGATTTTGCTAATAACTCACAGTGATACCTAATTAATTGTGTTAGTATACTGTTGCAAAGTGGCTGGTGCCTACAGCTGCTGTTGTGCTGTCTTCAATTGACTGATGCATGAAGAGTGCATTAGAGTTCAAAGGGTCAGTAATTAAGTAGCTGAGGGAGGAGGCATGAAGCGTGTATACAGATATAAAAATTCTCTTTTTCAGTCACCATTTATTGTGTGTGGTATTTTTGGTCAGTTAATTATAATACTGCTTTTTTTGCCTGGGCAGGTACCTTACTGTGACTATCTAGCCATTTGCCAACAACCAACGTGAAACCTAGCAGATATATTTTTCCCCTTAAGCGCATGAATAGTCACTTGACAACTTATCAACTGGCAGATGAGCTCTGAGGTAGAGAACTGGGATTTGCTATGTATAGTAGGACATGGAGATTATGCTTTTTGTTGTGATCTGACAGTGACATTGCTTGCAATTGCCTTGGCAAAGCCAATTGAATTGTATAGATGAAAGGAAAGACTGCTCCTAACAACAGAGAGGCTGTAGGCTATCAGAAGGGCCAGGTCTGGGACTTTAACACTTAAACATGGACATATTAGGCTTGAAAACTACGTGTTGAAGAGTTTACAATGTGCAAGTTCTCTAAAAGCTTTTCCTTTTCTGATAGTCTTACTGAATGGGGAACATAGGATCTGTTTGTTTAGGGATTTACAGTGAATCTCTGAGGTTTCTCATGAAATTGAACCTAACACATGGTTTGAGAGCTTCCGTGGAAGGGGTCTGGTTCTTGGTTGTGTGCAAGCCCACACCAGTGCAAGGGAGACTGCTTCTTGATGAGGTGCACTGAGTGCTACCCAGCGCAAATTTTAGGTACTAGTAACGATTGTATTAAGATGCTTCTGAAACCTCTAGTGATTCCACGATGCAATCTCTTGGGCAGCCGGGTTCTTATACAAGCCAGATACTGCAATATAACACAAGGACAATTCTTAAAGTTGTCACTCCTGTACTAGGAAATTCAGGAGATTTATTTCAGGGTGGATTCACAGTAAAATTTTGCCACTGTATTATTGATTTTTAAAGTATCCAGCCTACTTCAATTTCAGAATATATTTTGAAGTTGGAGGTTAGTGGCTTATGAAGGTTACTAACGGGAAGCATAGTTGCATTGTAACTGAGTGAAATGCTGTTATTTCCCTAGATCAAAAAGGCCTTGAACTTCAGACACATATGTCTAAACAAGCTCTTCACATAGGTATGTAAGCCTGTGATGTGTGGGAGCATGCCAAGGTCACTTGGATGTGTATCTACAATATACCTCTGCAATCTGACATGCCTGGGCTGATTAATGACTTAGATGCCTAAACCGTGCTTCGAAGATGAAGGTGCAGGTATCTGTAATCATCTGGCCTCATGCCTGTACACACATTAGATACATTAGATGCTTTTGTTGGTTTTACTGGAGAAATTAAACTACTGAAGTTCTGTGTAATGCAATTTACCAGTTTTGAGTCTGTATGCAATATTTTAGCATCTTTTCATGCCTGCAGACCCTGTAGCTTTGCCTTTTTCTTTATTTTTTGTTTGTTTTTCTTACTTGGGGCAGAGGAGTAAAAGAAATGCTTGTACTTTAGAGATGAACTCAGGTGCTTGAGGAGATATCATCTGCAATAATTCCTCCTTTAAATCTGCTTGTTTTGTGAAACAAGATAATGTCATAGGTTTCCATTACAAAGTTATGGAAAATTATTAAAGACATTGAAGCAGCTCATGGTCTGGAAAAATAAATTTCCTGTGTATATAGTTGTTTCTAGGGCATGGAGAGTTTCAGCTGATGGCTTTTTAGAGTTCTGTATCTTTATATGTCTATAATCTTAGCCTAACTAGCTGTCCTAGGGAACAGACTTCTATATAAATCACCTTAAATAACAGATACGTTATTTAAAGGAATACCCACTAGATGAGAATAAAAGCAACTGAAGAGGTTACAAAGGTTAACATTATAGGGTGGTCACAGTACTGAGATAGCTGCCAGGTGATGTCTCTGTTACCCAAGCCACTCGGAGAGGATATCTGGACTCCCTGATTCAAAGAGTTAGCATGACACTTTATGGGCATATGAGACATTAAAAGAGGAAGAGGAGCACTTCAAGATAGATGAGCCTAGCTCCCTCAATTCATTGAAAATGAGCTGCCTTGGCAGTTACGGAGAAGACTCTTCATTAGCTGGTTGTCTTTAGGAAATTGTGCAATCCACTTTTCCACCTAGTCTCTGATATGCTGAATGGTGCAAGGAGAAAATGAGCTCAGAGTACACTAAAGGTTTTGTTTTATCAACGCTTTCTTCCACGGCAGCGTTGGCTTTAGCATCTCGCCTTGTCTCCACCACAAACGCCTCTCTCTGTGCTGCTCCTCTTGCCCTTTTTGTTTGTTTATTTTGGCTGATTATTTTTAATCAGCATCAGTTCAGCATGTTGCCATGCCGACAGAGATGTACTGGCACTCCTGACTGAGGGCTGTGTGGGGGAAGGCTGTTTAAAATGAGCATTGCTGCTTTAAGAAAGGCTTTTGAAGTACAGCCTAGGAGTGGGGAGAAGAGATGTTCATTCAAACTGAAGGATGGAGGTATGTTTTTACCCTGGACGCTATATAAAATCAGTCTTGGATGTGCTTCTAGATGGAGAGAATAATCTGGCATTTCAGCAGTTTTCTCTGGCTGTGATAAGAAGGGATTAGCTGTTAAGGAGTTAGACTAATGGTTTGAATAAAGGAGGAGCTGAATACAGTCCTTGCCCAGACCTTGGACCAAATTCAACTTGACAAAGAAAGCTTAAAGCAGAAACTGGTGATTTTTGTTTTATGTTTTTGCACATTCTAATATCGGTCAAGACAAAAAATAGAAATCGTAATACATTATCCAAACCTCGGTCTGTCAATCTTTCCTGCTGGTGGCTATGGAACAAAGCCTGCGTTGGTCCTTGTGTGATTACTTGATTTTAAAATGTGTCTGAATAGAAGTCCAGAGCCAGTATCCTAGCTGGCATGTAGTGGCTTCCCTCTGAAGCTGCCAGACAAGTGGCACCAAGAGAAGGTGTGTACATTAAATGTTCAATGTTCTCCTGTTTAGCCATTTGCATTCAGTATTGTTCAAATTCTCCCCTGAAGTTTGCTACAGATCACACAAATCTTCACCCTGTCAGTGAGATATGCTTACGTATTAAGTTTTGAGTTGGATCAGAGCAGACTCTTCCCGTAAAATGGGTACAGATCACCCGTCTTCACAGTGAGACACAAAGATGTCTCCCTCTCCTCCTCTCTCCATCTCCATTGTAAATTCAAAATGCTAAAGAGTCGGTTGGAAATTGCAACAATTTGGAAAGTCTAGGAGGCCGCTTCTACAGTGAACGTGGGATTTCAGATGCACACACACATCTGTTAAGCCTCGTCTAGGGAACTGCGTTGTGTAATGACTCGTAGGCTGTATCAGCCTGCTCCAACCCAACCGGTCCCAAATACAAACATACTTGAAACACAGACCTGTTTGTAAACTGCAGGTTATAGCAGAGCTTTTACCTGAAAAATGAGTAAGTGTTGAGAAGAACAGGAGATAGAGCTCAACTAATGATATCTACTGCCTTAACAAGTGAAACATGTTATGGTAGAGTCACAGAAGAGTGTATTGCTGTTTGTTGTGAGGCTACTTCTGTCTTCACCAAGACTTGCTCACCAGTGCTTGTGCTTTCAACATACCCCACTCACCTGCATGGCCCCCCTGAAATCTGCAGTAAAGTGAGCACTGCACCATCGGTGACAGAGGTATGGTTATTAAGGGAAGGACTAGCTCCTACTCCCTTGTGGTGTGGGGAGAAAATAAGCTTTGTTTCCCTTCTGTAAACATCTGAACGTCTTAAGGAAACAAACATGGCTGAATCAAACTCATTTCTGATCAAGCTTTTGCTTTCTGATGATTGCTTGTAAGAGCTTGATGCAATTCACTGCACAGATCTATGGTATGCAGCACCTTATCTTGCCTGCACTAACTTATAAAATTCAAGTATTCTTCTTCGTTTGTAGGATTAACAATCACCCCATCCAGTAGCAGTCCCAGATCTGCTTTGCTCATGTGTGAGAACAATGTCGAGCTGTTCAGCTAGCTTCTCTCCTCCCTTTTCCCTCCCACAAAGCTTTGAAGAATGTCGCTCAAGATTATGAGATGTTTCACATTCTTCAAGCTGAAACTTGACACTGCTAATCCAAACAGCCAGACCTTTTGGCAGTTAGCTCCTAGTGCAGAGCTCTCCGATGGTCCAGCTGAAATATTGCGTGAAATATAGCTAAACGTGCTGGGGAGAGGGCCACCTTTGAAAGAAAATCTCATTATAAAGCTTAGTTTAACAAGCTGGTGACAGGCATTTCACAAAACAAATCTACAAATTAAAGTTGAGTTACACATACGTGCGTCACTGTTCAGTTTTGCCTTGGTGTGAAGCGGATTCATTAAAAATGTAGAGAAGTGGAGCTTTGAATAAGATAGAACAAATATATGCATACCTTTGTATAGGAAATCCACTCTTCTGAAAGAAAGTGAGACATTGTTACTTGGTCAGAAAGCAATCAATCAATCTGATCTTATGAAAAAAGTACTCATTTGTTAAGAGAAATGTACTACATAGACTTAGGCATTGGCTAATTATTTTCACTGTTGTGGAGAAAAGACAACTCATTTGATATCCAGAATGTTTTTTGTATTTGAAGGGTAGGAAAAATAGCTTTTGGTCTGTGGCACAAAACTAATGGGTTAGGAAAGAGCTATATGCCTGTTTGACATCATCCACGTTCAGCGAAGTGTGTATGTAGGTGCTTCGGTGCTTTGTGTAAGGACAGAGTCGAGCATGTGTCTGAATTTAACCGCTTGTGCAAGTAACGCAAGGTCTTTGAGAGTAGATCTAGTAGCAAACCTGGCCTACGCAGTGCGTCTCCTTTTCTCCTTGGGGTGAAGTTATGGGGGATAGCTGAATGGTACTTTGCTGCCAGGGAAAGATGGAGGCTTAGCTCCTTCCTTGCTTATTTCTCTTTACTGACGCTGGTACTTGCTGGACCAGCGTTTCTTTTTTTCAGAAAAGATTGCACAATTGCCTGCTTATTTTTGGAGGTGAACATAAAAATGGAGGGGGCCAGTGAGTGGCAGAGCTAGGTAAGTGCAAATAAAGAAAGGGCATGAGACGTCTTCCATTGGTAGTAGGGAACCTTAAATTTGGCTCAACCATCTTGAATGACTTCATTCTGGGTTTTGTTGGGGTTAGTAACGCTATTCAGTAAAACAGAATAGAGAACTCCTCTGGCTTAGGAAGAACCCTGCTGAAGGACCCTGGAAAGAAAATAGTCTTCTAAAACCCAAACCAGAACTGGGTAACTTAGTCTTCTTTTTTTCATAGCTCCACAAAGAGTTATACTGGCCCACTGAGGTGAATGGACAGAGGTGGGAAAGAGTGGCCATGTGCAGGAGTGGGCTAGGCCAACCTGGTCACCAAGAGACAAGGCTGGAACCGTTGTCTCTTACTGGTTTGGAAGGAAAAATCTCCCTTCCCGATGAGCGTAGAAGTTGGTCTGTTGTATCAAAGGGACACGGACCAGGTTGCAGTTCAGGTTAAGAACTGTGGTTTTGTTTATATGCTGGGCCATGATGGATCAAAACTGAATATGCAAGATGGAAAAGGGGCTTGCGTCATCCTACTCCTCTTACCTGGACACCCTCCTGTGGTGTAGGGCTGGGCTGGGGGAGTCTCCTAGGGAGCGTAGCAGAGTTGGCTTTCCAAGAGTTTTGGAGTGTCTCATTGGGACTGTCATTGCTGAGAAGATCTTTTTGGCTTGGCAGCTTTGATCTGGTGCCAGCAGACTCTGGGTCTGCTATAGTTGTCTCGGACTTGACTTTGGAAGACAGTAATTTTGCATGGACACAAGAAGGCAATGACAATGAGGACGTTGTAGTGCACCGAGGTGGACTCTTACAAATGTGGTGGAGAGAGCCGGTGTATTCCCTTTGATTCCCCAGCTGAGCTGTGTCAGAGCCGCCCTGAAATGACAGTGCTTGTGAGGCAGAGGCCATCCTCAGGCGTCTTAAAGTTGGGGAAGTGGAAATTCTGGCCAGAGCATGCCGGTCAAACTGGAAAGGTGCATGGTAGCTCCCGATGTACTCCTCTGCGGGAAGGTTCAGAAGCGAAGACTCTGTGTAACCTCGTCTTTGAAGGCAGTCCCCTGGAGGCATGGTGGTGTCCCTACAAACTGATACCGCCTGCGTTGCACAGGAGCTGAAGACGTCTTCTGGACTGCTGCTTCCAGACAAAGCAACATTTTCTTTATGAAGATCAGCTTCCCTGCTTAGAAGTTCCACGCTGATGTAGGTTTCTTTGACCGGGTCTGGAGAATAATCAGAGCTTGGTTGTTGCATTCTTTATTTGCAGCATGAAGATTTATAGCTGTGCGTACCTAGGAAACATGATCAGAAAAGGTTCTTAGAAACTTGCCGTATGAATTTTTATATGGGAAAATATGCAAATGGACAAAAAAAGTCTAAACAAAAAAATGTAGATATGTGCACTAGTACAGAAACAATTGCCTACGCTTGGAATCCTCCTTAAATGCAGGTTTCAACAGTTTCAGGACCCAATTTCAGCAGGCTGTTTAAACAGCTGCTAACTTTGAGTGTGCAAGCAGTGTCAGCATCAGTCAGTGGAACTAATTAGATGGTAAAGACTAACTATGTAATTAGGAACTCTGCTCATCTGGTACTGCAGCTGCCTAATTTCCTGTTGCCACTCCCCCATCAGTAAGGGAGATTGTGACACTGCTGTACATGGGATAAAAATGAAGTCACTAGCTCTCAGGCCTCCTGCTTGTTGCAAAATCTTTTATGTACAAATGCTAATTACTTGCTGAATGCTTAAGCAAATACAATTTAACATTTAGGTAAGGTGAGTCTAATCACTCTTTCTTTTCAGCAGGAAAAGTATTTTGTAGTAAACATTATGTATAAGTTGTAATCAAATAATGAAGACAATTTATCAAAGTAACTTATCTGTTGATTGGTCAGTAAATAATCTGTTCTGTGATTAATGAACCACTATTTTAAGGTATTTTGATGAATAGTCTCTCTAAAACTGAACTGACATTTCAAGTTATAACTGAAGGTTATTACTTCAACCCTTTAATTCAGCTTCTTTGTTTGCTGAGAGGAATCTTAAATCTGTTCATGATTGCTGGCTTCTTTGGGGCACTTACTCATTAGAATGAGTTTATTCAAACATGTTGACTTTTTTCTTGAGCTATTGAATATCACACATTGAATATGATTTTTGTCTAATTATATAGTCCCATCAGATTGATTTATAAAGTGATTAGAAACAAATTATTTCATCAAGTTTGCTAGTTCAAAGTATTGCTTTTTACAAACTTTTTAGCCATTAGAAGACAATAATTCAGATGCTTACAGGAAGAAAAAGCATATCTTTATGATGGAAATGGCTTCTTTCACAACTGCAGTGAATAGTCACAAATATATTAGTATCTATTTATTCCTCTTTAATAGATCAGGGCTAATTAACACACAAGTTTATTAAAACGGTCAAGCACTAAAAATCACATTCAAGATACGTCATAAATGACAAATTATTACTATTTGACGTTTCTGAGCAGAGATATGATTGCATACCATTGCTCTGAGATTTGCTGTTATTGCTTTTTAATCTTTCAAGACCTTTATTTTGTGAAGTGCTATCACATCTAACTGATCATTGTTCAGCCAGGCATTCTCTTTGCATTTTTTAATATATATTTTTTTAATAATCACCTCTCCTCCATGCATAATTTTGCAACTCAGCATGGAGCTTCCAGATATTCATGTGAATAGTGTTCTGTTGCAGAAGTAGAAAAGATTAGAGATATCTTTTCATGGAAATCTTATATTAAAAATGTGATCTTTTTATTGCTTTTCAGTTTACCAAGCTTCTTTTTTTTTTTTTAAATAAGTTGAAACTTCAAATTTCTTTGAGTACTTTTGACTTAATTTTATGAGTAGAATCTCTCAGCAGCAAAATATTTGTAAAGAAAATACATTGTTAAAAAAAGTGCAGAAATATGCCCCACACCTGCAGAAAAATTAGTGTATATGATTAAACTTACCAAAGTAGCCAGGTGAAGATTTACCAACTTCCAGTATGTCACATCCTTTTCATATGCAATTAAGTCAAATTTTCAACAATTGCTTCATTAACTGATAGAAGACTTAGCAGTAGCGTTTTCTCTTTTAAAGCCTCCTTACTGAATGCTGGTATAGGGAACTAGTTTTTCTTCTTGTAGATTTGTTTCTAGGGGATTTGTTTATCAGGTCAGACGGAAGTGGCTTCAGGATCAATGCCCGTTTACAAAAGGTAACACGATCCATACATTTTACTAAACTTCATTCCTTTCATAATTATTTTTTTTTGTACTTTCACATTGATAAAGTTTGGCAAGAGAGATCTCAGTCAAGTATGTAATAAATTGCAAGAGCAGATGAAATGCCTCCACCCCTCCAACAATCCTTTTTTTTTTTTTTTTTTTTTTTTCCTCTCCGCTTGTCTTGATTCATTCGGTTGGATCTAACTACGCATTGTTCATCCTTCATGGAAGAATAGTAGTGATATAGCCCTTGGTTACATTATGTACAATTAGATTTTAATTTTAACAAGTGTGCTAACTATCTGAGTAATTCTGAGCACAGACAGCTTTTAGTATCGGAGTATTTGAGAGTTCATCCAAACATTGATAATTCACTATTTTGTTGTGTTGCAAAACTGATTGGAAGCCGTCAGAATTGATTTAGGTGTTCTTTGGTTGGGTGAATTGAAAGTGAAACTTGGGAAAAGATGGTTTATTTGGTAGATAACTTGTGAGGAAGCACTAACTGCCACAAATGTTCAAATCTACTGTGTAACTAACATTTTCAGAGGGCTGAGTGAACACTTGCAAATGCAGACAACCCTTGCAGTGTGACGTTTGCATTTTCTGTAAAGATTGTGACTTTGGATTGAGGAGGGATTATTCCAAGAGAATGAAATAAGAAAAGAACAGCCTGGGAAGGGGACAACCAGCAAGTGAAGCCATACCTTTCCTGGGGGGGAACCTCCTCTGTGGTGGGGGTAGCTGAGAGCTATGCCCTCTGCACCGGGCACTCTTTACATTTTTGTGTAGTGCATAAACAGGCTCTTCTGCTGCCTAACTGAAATCTTCTGAACATGCTGTAAAGCTGCTACTATGATTTTACCTCCACAACTTCGTATATGAAATTATCTAGGTGGCCCTTTGCAAGCATCGGTCCCCAAATCAGCACAGGGTCTACCAGACCAGACCTTACTCCTGCTCGTGGAAGCTGCATCCTAAATCTAAATCTAACCCCAACTTCTGAATGTCTGAACATTCAAATACTGCTGTTCTGTTTGCCGGTGTGCAATTCAGAGGGTAACAGAGATGGCTGGGCTAGAAAGAAGGCTGTCGTACATTTTTCAGATACCAATACCCATACCTGGGCCTTGATAGCAGCCATGTGGGATCAATTTTGAGAGAGGCGGTTGGGCAAATATTAGTAAAAGGAAGAAGCTGGAGTGCTAGCCTGAGGTCAGGGCTGGTGCGAACTACTCTCTGACATGTAGTGCTGGGACTGGTTTAGGTGGCTTTGGGTGTAGCTAGGCAGAAACTTTGTTTTTTAAGGTTGTTTTTGATCAGTTAGCTCTGACAGAGACCTGGAGTGGTGTGTGGTTCATTTTTTTTTTTTACTTTTTTTTTAATTCTAGCTGAGAATTATTCTTAATGTGATCAGTATACTTATATTAAGCTAGTAGCAATTATATAATAAGAAGTTATTCTAGTTCCTTCCTTCCCGTTTCCTGGTGCTATAAATTGAAAACTGTCTCTAACTTCCTTTGCCCAGAATTAAAAATATTCTTAAAGGTTTAAGCACTTCTCTGGCTTAACTTGGGGAGCTATTTTTGGATGTAGGTGAAGTCATAATTGCCTTCCTTTTGGCCAGAATTCATTTGTACTGCCTAGCTTGCCTCTTGGTTCTGTGATAAAGCAAGTACCCCTCTCCGCTTGGACCGGGTATGAGTACTTAACCGGCTCCTATCACCACCTCTTCTCAAGTTACATAAGCTACTACCTTTCCAAACAAGTATCATCCTAGCTCCAACTATAAACTCAATCCTAGACAATGCCTTTACCATAGCATTAATTCCGTGAACTATAATTTTTGTTCCCCAGAAGCAAATGTAGCCAGGTCATTTAACTGACTAAGCTCCAGTTACCTTGCATGTGCTTTCTAAATTAAACAATTACATTAGAAGAATGGCCTCTTCTGGACTAAATCCTAACATTTATGCTCAAATCTCAGCCTTCTGTCAACTAACTTTATTCTAAAATACACCTCTAATCTGAAGCTAAAGTTGATCAGTTCTTTTATGCATCTTTTCCTGGCAGTCTCCTTTGAGCACAGCCAGCGTCTCAGTTCACTGGCCTTTGCTGACCCGGACTGTGATGCTGCCATCAGCCTTAGCCATGGTCTTTTAAACAGCTGCAGGGTTTGCCCAGTGACACCTCCCAGGGTTAATCTCCCAGTTAGACCTATGCCCTTATGGATCGAGATGATACTTCAGGTCAATGATCTCTGCTTTGAACTTTGAACATAGCCATGTCTATCCTAAGCATTTTCTCCAGCCCTACCTCCCTGGTTGTTCCAGAAATAGACACAGCCAGATGTCCTCACCGGCCTCTGCAGTTACCTTCCAAACTTGCATATTAATTGTGCTACTAAGCCTCTGTATGCTGAAACGTTATGCTTCATGTTGCCTCAGCGCTGTAGACCAATGGCTGCTCCAGCCAACCCTCTCCCCTCTTCACCTGGCAAGTCACTTCTTAACGTAGGAGATCCTTGGATTTTGTTTGTACAACTCCTTATCCTTTCATTGGGTTTAGCCTTGGCATTAGGGTAGCCTCATTTGTTTGCCAGAAGACTAACTATAGCTAGGTGCACCAAACCTGTTCTCAGCTTTGCTGTCTTGCCTCTTAAGAGCTAAGCAATTCTTAGAGTTTACAGTTTTCTACCTTATCTAACCCAAAACTCAGGCTGAGCTGTAGCCTTCAGGCTTGTCTTTCTAAATAGGTCTCTAGAGTGCAAGTGAAGCTTGGTCTCAGGGCAGAGAAATAAATGAGTGCAGCATTGTCTAGAAGTGCCTCGCAGCTCTGTCATGGATCTCCCTCTAGCTGTAACACACCTGGCTGGCCTTTTGGCTATGGACAACCTCTTTAGGGTGGAAGGCCCAGAAATAAAGTAATGTGGTCCAGGATTATGTTCCTCCAGCGATGTCTCTGCGGAAATACATAGGTTATCAGAGCTGGCTGGAAAAGTCCTCAACTTTCTTCCTGGGTTTTCAAGCATCATTTGTTCTCGGAGGTCTC
This sequence comes from Harpia harpyja, assembly GCF_026419915.1. NCBI lineage: Eukaryota > Metazoa > Chordata > Aves > Accipitriformes > Accipitridae > Harpia > Harpia harpyja. The sequence goes on from NC_068962.1 coordinate 5,402,286, forward strand.
TTTCTTGTTCTGTATCAGACGCTGTGTCAGATGCAGCTTGTCTCCTACTGCTGACAAGTGTAGAAGTTCTCTCAAACATTGGCAAGGACAAACAACATCTCAGCTATACCTGGCTGGCTAGGGTTGCATCCAGGTCATAGGACGGGCTCATAGATGGACCTGTGCTGTATTTTCCACGTACCAGAAAATGTCAGGTTGCTGATCATCTGTTACATCTTGAAAGGTCTCTGTTCATCAGCCCAAGGGACCTTCTATTACAATGCCCCAACCTTTCTGCCTGTTTGTCCTCAAAATCTTGCACGTTCTCTACATCGAGGTAAAAAGCTTTCTCTGCTCCGCTCTTCTTCCTCCAGTCCTCCATTGATGGAGCTGTTTGGAAATGGGTTTTACTATGTCCCGTTACACCAAACCCTGGAGGTTATTTGAATCTTGAACATGCTCATCTAGCTATTACGTTCTCTGAGCACTGCTCCCAGGTTAGCCCCTCAAATGGATGCTTGCTTCTGAGTTCATATGACATGTTTATGGCTGCTTGACAGTCCTTCCAAAACAAGAGAAGCAAATGGCACGTCTTTGCAGTCCTGATAATAGTCCCGTGGGGTCTGTGGAAGCTTTGCGGTGTGACCTGGCCTTAAAAATTGGGCTGTGTATCCCACCTCACCTGCTGCACTCTTGTAGGAACAGGCCAAGCACAGTGGGTTACCAGTACTGGGGCATGGTGTGAGGTTATGGGTTTCCAGCTAGAATGCAAGTCAGTGCTGAGAGCTGCAGGGCAAGCCAGGTAAGAGTTGGTCCTAAGATCGGATAGTCTGCGCTGTGTGTGGTCGTCCTAATGAGGGCCTAAAACTTCAGAACACACTTATCTCTTGGTCTATCAGTGAGATTTCTCTAGGAACATTTCTGTGGCAGATGTGGTCTCAGCACAGATGCTTTCACAAGACAGGGTAGAGGTAGCCATGCCAATTAAAAGTAACTTGGCAAAAATAACCCATTCTTGCTGTCCAAATCAAAACACCTGAGATCTTGCTTTCCATATGCTTAGCTCTGAATAACTCTTAACGGGCTCAGAGCATAGGTGCTACCAACATCAGCTGCAGCATTAAGTGTTCAGCTCCCTTGGTAGTCAGACCTCAGGTCTCAAGTCAAGTACCCAGAGAATAAAGAGCATGCACTTCATGACCCCTGTGAAAAGTTCAGTTTAAATGGCTTGGGCAGCACCACCAAGAAACTATGTGGTAGACAAAGAGATAAAATCTATTTTTTCTGGGGAAACATTCACATGAGAACTCCCACTCCTCTCCCTGTGAATGCCAGCTTCAGTCACCTCGTGCTTCTCAGCTTTTCAACAAATAAAGAGCAGTGGTCCAAAGACAGCAGTCTCCTATATGCCTTAGTCTTGATTCATTCCCAGAGCTAGGACGTCCTGTACCCATTGCTCCATCATCTGAACTGGGTCCTTCCCGAAAGAGACCCAAAAAGGTACCAAAGGGAATTTATGCTCCGGTACTTTCTCATTTCTGGGTGCGCGGATCTGCAACCAAAATATTGGTCTTCTAAAAGCCTACAGCCTCTTTCTCCTATCCCTAATTAAAGAAAAGAGAAAGGAAGCCTCCTGTTTTCAGTTAGAGAGGGAAGTCTTGGCTTGTCCCAGAGCTGCAGCCGCAGACCATGCAAGTTCAGCTGATCCTTTCAGTAAGTGCGGAGAGAAATCTTTTGAAATTTAGTCAGGGAGACACTGTTTGCCATTTTTCCAAGGCTTTACCTTAGACAAATTTTGGCAATTTCATCGGACCAACATAAATTACACAAACCCCATTTTTCTGTTTACCAGCAAAATTTCAAGTGACTAATCCAAAGCTAGACTTATAAAAGAAGAAATTCCAATTTTGTTATTATGGCACAAACAGTACATTTTTATCCTCTAGATTTGCCCTCAAAAATACAAAATATTTTGCCTGAGAAGTTTCAAAGACTTCAGTTAATGGCAAACACCTATTGTATGAAATCTTTGCCAAATGGTTAAAATCTGGCAAAGCAAAGAGGAATTTAATAATAATGAGAGCAAGTATTGGATGATTTTAACATGCACTGCCAGCTCTGCCTTTAAGTGGTTTGTTGGTTGGTTTTTTTAAATCAGTAGACAGTAATACTTTTACAGAAGTTAACGAGTGATGCAGCGTACATTCCTACTTTTACACAATGATTTCTGTATAAAGCATTTATTTTTGAACTTCCTCTGGAGCAAATGAAGATATGATTTATTTTTGGCTTTGTTTTTCTTCTATAAAAAAAACCCCACTATTAATAGAAAAACTTTCTAAGATGCTATCAAAAGCAGAAACCTTTTCTATTTTTCAGAACCAACTTCTATGGAACTTCAATGGTCATTTTTCTGTGTATCCAAAACTGAATGGGGTAAAGCCTCTTTCCGTTCAGAAATTTGTGACATCCACAATATAACTAATATCCAAAGGGGATAAAAGGCAGAGGCAGAGGAGGAACAGAGTTGTTATTTCACAAACAGTTACCAATTTTTGTATGAAACTATTTGGTTCGCAGTCATCTGTAGGTATTTTTATTAGGGTAATGATATGTAAAGTAATAATGAAGGAAGTGCTTTGTTTTGGGCTGAAGTAAAACAGAAATTACTTGACTGTCTTGGCAAAACTTCCTGCTATCTAGCTTTGCTCTGGGTCTAGTGAAGCATTGTTTTGGGTAGGTAATGCTTTTACCATTAAAAATAGGTCACTTAAGAGTTGAAACCTTTCCATTTGAAGAGTTACTTCCAAAAAATATATTTAGAAAAAAGCATTTGTTGAGTATTATTACACCTAGTGAGAGTTACTTCCAAACTACATAATTCAACAAAAATACTCTTTTTAAGACGACTTTATTCAGCTTGCTTTATACACCTCCTTATGGTTCCTCTTCTTTTCTGAGAGTTTCTATGAATTCCTTGGGTGTCAGCTTGACCTTTAGTAACTCGGTCATGACATTGATAGCTCTTGGAGATCTAGGTGATTGCCTTTCCTGTCAGATGCTGTGCCTGGTTTTCATCTCTCGGCACCTGATCTAAAAACACGTGGTGTCATGCAAAACAGAACGCTGAAGCAGAATTAGGAGACAACAGCCAAGGGATCAGGTCTGAATCTCACCTGGCAGATCAGAGAGCTCCTGACCTGCCTTCTCCAATTTCACTTCAAGTGATTTGGGAGAGGGATTAATCTCATCCACGTTTAGACAGGCACACGTCTAAAGCAACCATTCTCCAGTCCCTCTGTAGTCAGTGACAAAGCCTATTATGCGTGTAGTGCGCTTCAGGGCGTAATTCCTCTGACCTATATTAGGCACCCGTTTTAGGATCCTTGGTAGATGTTACTACTTCTCCTTAGTGGCTTTAAGTGTGACTATTCCAGATGTATCTATCCATCTTACATGAGTCCTTCCCATGGTCTTCAAGCTGCCTGGCCCCCAGCTGCTAATGAGCGTGTTTACTGGCCTGAGTGTTAAACATGACGCTGTCAGATGCATGAAGTTTGCACAGAGGTTGCCTAACCTTGTCTGTTGAGTAAGGAGTGATAAACTTGTGCCTTATCTCGATTTTTGCGTTCTGATCCACGGGCATGACTGATGGAGCCCGATTTTGCGTTCTGATCCACGAGCATGACTGACGGAGCCTGGTCCCTCTACTACTGCGTTGCTGGCAGAAAACTGCAGTATATGAGGGTTCTTGTAGGCAAGGAGAAGACCGACAAGAACTTTCTCTAGCTGAAAGTGGCACTGGCTAGGTCAAGGATATGCTGTGCTACATAGGCCAGCATATGGCAAGAGGTTACAGAGCTGCTTGGTGTGCTTGGGGACCCTGACATAGTCTGGGTGATGTGTGAACATCCTTTGTTTTTCAGAGCATCTTAAGGGTCTTGCAAAATATTTTACCTCATTTCACAAGTGGCAAACTGAGAGAAAAAGAAAATAAGTAAACCAGCAATGATTCGATGAGACTGTATGTCAGACATCTTCAACCCTGGATTCCAGACCTCCAAACCAGTGTCTTCTGTGCAGCTGCACTTGGTTTCAGACAGTTATATTCTCCTCTCTGCAAGTTAATTATTGCAGGAATAGGGGTGTAATGAAGGAAAAAGCTATAGTTTTCCAGCTGGAGGCAAAGTGACTTTGAAATGGAGAAAGGAGTCAGCTGGCAAATCATCAATCAAGAATACAGTGGTGAAATCTGTGCACTTGAGTGTTGATAAATGAGACTGATTTTTTTTACTTTAATGTGGTTCCCAGGACAGCTGTCATTAAATTGAAAATTGCAGAGTTTTTCTCCCAATGACACTCATAACCATCTTTTTCACAGCTCAATGTAAAAGCTGTAGGCCGAAGAGTAGCACTGAATCAGAAGGACCCGGCGTCCTCATCACCATGAATGCTATCTAAGGCCCTTATGGTGATAGATATTAATTGGTCAGCTATGGGGTAAATCACAAGACAAATTTGTAGGTGAAGAATTGTAGTTTTACATTAACTTTCTATTAACTAGCCTCTATTCTAGCCTTAACGATGTTTATTTTTTCCTGGCTGGCTCTGTATGGCATACTACCAGGAAACATGTAACATTGGGAAGGAAAAGTTCTGAATCCCCCCCTACTGTTATACTTTGGCATTGGTTTATCCAGACAGCTGGATTTAGTGGATACAGTAATCCTGCCAAGACAAGACATGTTGTAAAGAATGACATCTGTTTCTGTTTGCTCATCAGTGGCTTCCCACGTGATAATCATAGTAATGAAAATTACAGGATCCCATCAAATAACTACAAATGTTTTTCCATTCTGTGTATGATTCTTAGGACTTAATGTGCTGTGAGAAGAGATTACTTTAGAACAAAACCCCCCAATATTTTGGGAAGTTATAAACTCCTATCTAGTTTCATCAAGTTCATTCAAGTTATTCTCTAAATTCAATAAATTACCCCTGTTGTCCAACTGAAGAACGTATCAATAGAAAGGCAAGTTAAAGGGAACTTTTGTTGCGCTTACCTGCTTGCCAGATGTTGCTGTAAGTATTAGGTGGGCAAAGAGCTTTTTGATTTTGGTAGCACATATCAGTTCACTGTCTGGATATGCAGACAATGGATCATTTTTTTTTTTTTTTAATAGTGGCATTTGAAACCTTAAGAGGTGATGTTTGGATGTTAGCAAAAAAAATTTGTGTGAAATGCTATCTTATGATGGAAATAGATGGTATGAAGATCACCATACAGCTAGCACCGCTTCTTGTACCTCTCTGAGACTGAGTGTTCAAGTGATGTAGTTCGGTTCAGCAAAATCACTTGAATTACCCTGAGTTACCTTGGCTGAGAATTTGTCCTGTTTATTTGCCTGACTCGACCATATATAGAATTATCTAAGTACAGTGTGACTGACCATCCCCCAAACTGGCAAACATTGCTTTGGATTTTAAATGAATTTAAATTTTTTCAGTGAAGGAAGCATAGATCACTCTTTCTTATGGATGTTCATGGGGATGAGAGAAAATTTCTCTCTACTATGGACTGATGAAAGAATTCGTCTACTATGAATTACCATGACTACACCCACTCCTATGGTCTGTTTCTTTTAACGTTAGCTTAAGGAGAAAAGATAATGGAGGAAAATAGGGACGGTATTTCTTAAAATGAAAATAGAGGTAAACATAAAATAATTGTGGTAGGTAGTCTTTCTGCCACACGGTAATTTTCTTACCATCCTCTTTGTAGCCACTTAAAAACACCTGGGAAACTACTACAGTACAACTAACTTCAGAGGCTATTTCGGTGTTGACAGTCAGTAGGCAGTGATTAGACTATTAGTTCCCTAGTGATTGCGACATAATACAAAGACAAGCAAAAGGAGGCAGCTTTTTGTTGCGTTCATCTTCAACATAAAAAAGAGCAACCTTTGACCAAGTCATTTACAACACGAAAAGCTTATTGTGTGGACACCTCTCAAAATCTCTGGTCTGCATCCATGTGTCCTGGAGAACAAATCCAGAGGTGCTGCTGACTAGCTAAGAGCATCACAAAAACAGGCAGCAATTTCCCTAGAGCTGGAAGTAGCTTGCTTTTTTTTCTTCAGTGCTGTGCCTTTTGCTATTTAAGAAATAGTTAATGATTTTCCACTACAGTGGAAAAATCCACAGATCCATCATCTCAACAGGATATTCATACACATTTCTATATTTTAGATGCTTTGATAGCACTCTGTGGTAACATACAGTTACAGCTACAAACTACTATGAATAGCAGTCTCCATGGACTTGGTGTCAGCTATTTTGGTAATCAACACATCGCAGTGATTTATACATCCCTCTAAGGAATAAGGCTTGGAATTTTAGCTGTGTTGCTTAGACCAAAATTGCACCCACGCCCTCAGACACATGTTAATTTAAAAGAAGGATTAACAGAGTCACAATCTAAAGACTAGTATAGTGACAACTCTATTCTCTTCACTTGCGGAAAGAATGAAGTTATTCAGAGCTCCAAATGTAATTTCCTAAACAGGAAAACAACAGTGTAAATGCATTGAGTGAGTTTGCTTTTACCCTGGATTTTTTTTTTTCTTCAAAAGTTGTGGCAGTCACAAAAAGTATTCCACAGCCCTTTAGCGAAGGTCAGGGTTTGTCAGCTGGACTCATGCTGAGGAAAAACTACTTGGTGAAAATGTCCAAAGAGATCAGCAGAAAACCAATACAGATATGGATGGGTATGTTGCCTGATGGAAGGTATCGGGCAGTACTGAAAGCAACAGTTTGTGTGAAAAATAAGTACTTTCAATAAGCAAGTTTACAATCAATTATTGATATGGCAGATAGAACTCAGTTGATACGATATCCGTACTTACAAAGTGTTGATCTTTTTAATATTTCATTATTATTTTTCAAAAGAATAATACCTCAAGAGGACTGCTGCAATACTAAAAAAGAAATGTTACCTTTATTTCTAGTTGAAGTTTTGTACGTCTGCTCAGAGAAAAAACAGAACTCACAATAAAGTGAAAAGTGACAAGCTGCTGTATGTAGAACTTTGTTTAAAAAAAAAAAATTTTCCGTTTGTTTTTAAATTTGAAATATTCTGATAAATTAATTTGATAGTTACTGAGTTCTCCGTTTTGAATATTGATTAGCTAACAATTGTCTCATGGGCTATTTTCACATCCCCGTATGACAAAAGTGATTGATTTCCGCCATACAAAAACAGGCGAAATCCTTGTTTTGGTGATGGTGGCAGTGGTTCTGTCATTAAAATCAGTGAGCTCTGAGATTTTGGGCTCACAATAAGGCCTTGCCAGTTTAACATAACTTTTTATACGTTGCAGATGGTGTTCACTCCCGCCATCTGCTAAATAAGACCTCTTTTGGGAGCCTGTCAGTCACTGCCTCCAAAAGGCACCTTGCTTTGTGCCAAGGCTGGAACACTGAATTTGGGGCTAATGAGAGATTACTGACTACTCGTTTCAGGGATTTTCTGCTTTTCCCGAGATGTAGCACCGCACATTGGCTGGGTTTGTATGATCAGAAAGAGTCTAGACCTTGTGCTTCATTTCTACGGGAAAATGATCCTGGTTCCACAGAGCTGCCGGGTTGGAGCTTATTGCTAATACATCAGTCACTAGAATTTCTTATGGCAGTGTCTGCAGATCATTGCATCCTTTAGCTTTCAGCTATATCATACTTTGCTCTTTCAGCGTGTTAGCTTTTAACATATAATGTGAACCAATAAAAATTTTGGTTGAAGGAAAGGATTTTTCATGTTTAGGACTGAAATTTGGACTTCTGAGAAATGTCTTTAAGTGTCTTAAGTTTTCAGAGGCCAGAGCCAGTTATTAAATATCATGGGATACATGAGGATTATTTTCACAAAATATTTCTGCATTGTCTATCTTGTTAAACAGTTCTTCCTATATACCTCTTTATTTCTATATTATGAGGACCCTTTCAATATAGAAAACAGATGGAAAAATCTCATGAGTGGGTCATTCCTAAAAAACCCATCTCTAAAAAGTTACGATAATCTAAAGAAATTCTTGTGAAATATTCCTTCCAAAGAAAACCTTTCTTCTGCAGAAACTAAGTAGTACTTCACTTGAAGAAGGTGGCAAGACAACAGCCTTTAAGTCAATTCATGTCATATTTCTATCTTCTTTAAAATAGGAAAAATTTTTGAAGTTGCCTTTTTGCGTTCTTTAAATATTACCTAAATGGTACTTAACTATCTCCATAAAAAAGACTCAATAATTATCCAACAGTGTCTGAAAGTTGTTTGAAACACTGTTCAGTTCTAGCTCATCTCATGAATAAATTTTCCAGTCGGCAAATGATGCCATCTGCAGCATGCCAGCACCATTTTTGTCCCTCTAAAAGAAAAACAAATCTATTTAAACTGCCAAAATAATCAGTTTAATCTTATAATGGAAAGGATAATAAATAATTTGGCATATTATTAAAATGCCTACCTGCTAGCGTATGTACTTATTACACTACCCTGTTTAGACAATCTGCTGCATTAAAACCATTGCGTTTATTTAAAACTGGTGAAAAGGCATTGTGCTTGAAAGTTGAATGGAATCCTTAAAATCCACTGAATTCAAGGAAAAGCTGCTTTTAACCTAAACAGAGGCATAATATTAAGTTCCATTCATTTAGGATTAAACCCAGAGGAACACAACCAGCCTTCTGGACCTTTGCAGGTATACCAAGTCAGAGGACACGTATCTCATACCACAAAGAGCAAAGAGAGGCTCGTATTCAGGAAAGATCACATATGAAAGTAGCTCACAAATGGAAGAAAACATCACACTTCCAGGGATCCCACTGCTCCATAGTGGCACCTGAAGTATAGCCGGGTCTCGGGATGAGCTGTCAATGTCAGCCTTACATGCTTTTACTGGTTTCCTTGCACTCACGCTTGGATATTTAGGTTATGGTTGTTGTGGGATATAGCCTCTATGTGGAAACAGTACTGGAACATCTGAAAAGTCGGTTGTGCTCTGTTCTGGTTCAGAGCGTTTCTCAGAGCAGTAGTAGGACTTGCAAGATGTGGTGTAGTCAGTGGTTTGGATTGGCACTTGCTTGGTCGGAGTTTGAGTCTGCGCTGAACTTTCTTTGTGATCTGGATGAACCACTTGATCTGTATGTCTCTCTAAAACAGGCATCAATCCTCTCTTCCTTTGTGCCGTATCGTACTTTTTCCATTTAAAAAAAAAATCCTATCCACCCTGCTTTGAGGAGTTTGCAAGAAGCTATCACTGACAGAGTAGCTTATTGTATAAAAGGATGGATTTTCTTGTACAACAAGCTGCTGTTCTACGTGAGGAATGATGGAAGAATTTGTCCTGGAACACTTTAAACTTCTAGAATTGAAGAATAATTGAGGTTGAAAGACACACTTGGAAGTCCTCTGGTCCAAACCCTTGCTAAATATTAAAATAAACCAATATTGATTTAGATCAAGGAGTATTATATATCCCGTGCTCATTCTGCCTTGTGATATGAACGATTCAACTCTTCCTGTTATACCTGGTAAGTTCATGACCCCCTCAAAGTGTCTGTGTAGAGACTATGCATGCATTGGTGAGTATAGGAGAAATATATACATTAATGAAAAAAACTTCACTGAATAGCCACACCCGGGTAGAAAGAGCGGGGTGACTGCTGGGGGGAGAGAGAGCGAAAGTGAGAACAATTCCTTGTTTCTAATGGAGAAAACAGAGGGAGACAACTCCTTTTGTGAGAAAGCAGTGACTAAAACGCACAACCACAATAACTTCACTTTAAAAAGTTCTGGAGTAGTATGCAGACATGTTGTTTGAAACCTTTTTAAAAAAACATATAGTGAAATCCAGTCTATTGAAACTGGTAGCTTTGACTACAGTGGATGAGGATTTTACCTTTTTAGTTAAAATCCTTGTTCCCTTTTATTCTCTTGTATTTAATTGACCCTCAGGCCTTTTCTCCATTTCTTATATTTTGGCTGTATAGGTAATTTTAGCAGTGGGCTTTTAAAGCAAGCAGGTGTATTGACCCAAAAGCCAAATGATGACAAGAGGTTCCACTCTGCAGGATACAACTATTTCATATACACATGACACTGAAAATTTTGTGAGTTCTCTGGAGGCAAAACCCAGGTTAGCAATATCCACACCCACAGTTTTCTATATATGTATATTTGTGTGTATCTATGGATATGTACCGTAAAGACCAGGGACATTTTATGGCCAGAAATATGTTGTTGTTGTTATAAGAAGAGAGTAATTTCCAGTAATCAAACTGTATTCAGTGGTCTTAACTAGCTCTGTCACTGAGTATCTTTTCCAAGTTATGGGTCACTGTTTCCAATGACTTTATGGTTAAGATTCAGCAACAATGTCTTATAAGACTGAGTATTATGGAATATAATTAATGCAGGAGCTGGTTGTAGTTCCATAGTTAAAGAAGAGCTGAAGTTTTTATTTAAAGAAATGTTGGGTTTTTTTCCCCCAGTCTGTTGCACTTACTCTTTATGTCATAGCAAAGTGCCTTGGAGATGTTTCTGCATTGCCTATAGAGAGACTAAAGTTTGTTTGGGGGATCACCCCTAAAAACCTGCCCCACAATAAAAAGACTTTTCTGAGTCGTGTAGCTGTTCAGAGTGTGGACAATACTTTTATTTTGTTAACTTGGCATTCATACAGAGTTTACTGTTTTATAATATCTTTTCTCTTTGATGTATTTCTCCTAAAGAAGTAATACTGTGCTTTGAGTTAATTTGTTGGTAACAGACTAACTCAGTTTGTATTGCCAGGAAACAGAAAGTCGTCATGCCTTGGCTTAAACTGAGGCTTCTTAGGATGATCACAGTGAATTTTAGGGTCTTCATTCCTAGCCTCAATGGAGAGGGACATGAATTCTTGCCTGAGAACACCGATAGCTAGAGATCATTTGCTGGTCAGGAAGGATTCCAAAGTTTCTTTAGTGCCCAGACTATCACAATAGTAAAAAAAAACAAACCCCAAATACTCCAGAATCCAGGCTCCAACATAACAAATAACCTAGTGGTCAGGCACTTTCATAGGAAGAAGATTCATTCCAGACTACTGTTTATTTGGTGTGTGCTCTCCACTTCTTAGAGTCAACCTCAACCTTGAGTTCTTCTCTCAACCTCTGATAATGTTCTGCTTTTAATTAATTTAATCAAACATCCCATTCAGACTCGCTACTCCACTACCACTAATGCCAGGTGTTGCTTCTTGCAGTAGTCCCAGCACCTCATACCTGTAATACAGAAGTTGCACCTCTGCCATCATTCAGCACCAGAAGTTGGGTAGAAGTAATTGCTCTATCAGTTTCTGAACCTGTTGAAATCTAGCAACCTCCGAGATGGGTTTTTGCTTTAGAAATATCATTGTGGCTGTAAGGATGAGGGAAGGAAAACACAGAGTAATTCAGGCTGCGGGTGACCTCAGGAGCTCTCTAGTCCAAACCCTGCTCAAAGCCAGGCTGGCTCTGAGATCAGACCAGGTTGCTCAGGGCTTCATCCTGTTGTGTCATGAAACTTCCAAGGGTGGAGACTTCCCAGACTCTGGATAAACTGTTGCAGTGCTTGAACGACTATACTATATCACTGCTCTTCTTGGGATAGTGAAATCACTTTTTCCCCCCCCCCATTCCCATGCATGTCCCATGCATCTGGGGGAGGTTCCCAAGTCCCATTTATCTGACCGTCATACTTAGAGCACAGTTTATAGAGCAGGAAATCAACACATAAGAAAAGGAGGGCAATTTGCCTTAAGCCTTAAATTCTGAGATAGTAGCCAGAAGCAATGTTCAGTATGTTGTAAATCATCCACATATAAAGAATGCTAGTGTCATGCTTTTACCTTGGATCACTGGTGCATTTATCCCTGAGGCATTTAGGTACGTGCAAGGTAAAACCCAATATTAATCTGCCAGGCAGCAATACAAAAAGTAATACAAACCAGCACAAGAGTTCTATGTTTATAGGCTTCTGTATTGTTTACCAAGGCCCCTCTTGCTCCTTGCTTTTAGGGACCCCAGCATAGAGATAATCATTTTACCGTCTAACCCCCTCCCTGGAGTTTTCTATGAAAAGGCAATTGCCTTTGAAAGGTTTTAGAAACATTAGAAACATTTTTAGAAACAGCTAGTGATAGGGGATGGAGTAAGAAAACCCCACATATTTACAACAGAAAAGGTACATTATTTTTAAGCATAACAAGAGCTAAAAATTAAGTATCGGAACTGATGTGGAAATAGCCCTCCCTGGACTACAAGGCACTGTATTTTTACAAAGAAAATCAGGTTTTAAATGATTGAAATATGAGCATTTGGAAAGCACGTCACTAGGAAAAAAAAAGTTGCGATATTGAAAGAAGTAGTCTGTGCTTGCATAGTATAAGCGAAGATCCCTGAACTCCAAAACAACTACAAACTAGATAGGACACAATTTAAAAAAAAAAAACAAAAACAAAAACCAAAATTATACAAGTCTAAGGAGTAATGAAAGATGGTATTCACAATTCACTTATATATTACTTTAAGGCAGCTTAGTTAGAGGAAAGTGGAATAAAATGATAGGATTGGGCTAGTGTCGAGTCAAACACTGACAACATTTGCATAGTTGCTGTGTAATTATTGTCTAAGCAGCATAGCTTCGAAGCAGTAGGGATTAGCCTTTTGAAACGTTATCCTCAAAGGAAAATCACCAACAAACAACAAATCCAAGGGGAATCAAATACAAAAATTGACATTAACCGAAGAGTACATCTACACAGTTAACCACTAAACGTCAGGAAATGCCAAAGCTCAGTCTGGCGGTGTAATTGTGTTGCTGCTTTTTTGTGTGCGTTATCTCACAGGCTGATTACACGGATGCCTAAAGTCTCTCAGACAGAATCTATCAGATATAATGGCCCCACACAGATGTAAACCTATGCATGTGTTCAATATTCCTCACCGATGTGTCAGTAGCCGGCGACAAATCTGTGGATATGAGGTGGGTATAGGAATGCATTCAAGTGATGACTAAGAGGACTCAAACTCTGGTAAAATAAAAGTCAAAACTCCATCATCTCAAGTGCCACAAAGACCTCTGTAAGGGGATCTCCAGGTGAAATCTGGAATATAACCTGATTGTTCCTGTGAAGGAGTATTAAAAAAAAAAAATCTTTGGACACTGCAAGTTAATGCATTGCTCTTCCTAGAAAATTGAAGTCCGAAATGAACATGACATGCAACCATGAGATCCTGCCTCAGAGACCAGTAGTTGAGGTTTCAGAGGTGGCCTCCAGCTGAGGCAATGTGTGAGATTTACAGATAATGTTCACCTGTGACACAGGTTTGTGTCTCTAGTCTTGTAGCCATCATTGATGCCTCCTGCTATGCTGGTCTGTTGCTGTCACATTTGATTTTGGCAGGCTGAAGAAGGTTCACTGAGCCAAATCTCTCATCCTTCCCTGTTCTCTGACAAGCTCTCCCAAAACCTGAGCTACAAGACTCAGATAACAAACTATAGTGGAAACATTTTGAGCGTGTATGTGTATGGAAAAAATCCAAAAGAAGAAGGGAAAATGCCAGGAAAGGACAGGCCTTCTAGGAGAACAAGGCATTATCTTAGGGATGTGGAAGGGGGAAAGGAAAATGAAATTGGTTAACTTCCCGAGTCAAAAGGGACAAATCTCTTCTTCCCATGACTTTACAGGTAAAGTGGCAGATATGCCCTCATTTCTAAGATGAGTTTTGGAGCTAGACACAAAATTCTGCTTTACTTGTTGCCTTGTACTGCTGCCTGATTAAATAAAAAGCAAAATGGCTGCTGCGTTTTAATCAACAGTTACAGCGTCCTGGTATGTGATGTAATTTCTAGCTAACCTTTCTATCTATACGGTCTAAATTCTTTTTGGATGCTAGAAACTGTCCATAGCACCATCCCTGCTGCACTCTTTTCACCTCTTCTCGTTCTGGTCAGGTCAAAGTGGAAGGGATTTTCAGGGATTTGCAGGTGATTCATGGGGTGTTGTGAGCCCTGGAATGGGGAAGAATCTCCCCTAACGTGTAGTGGTGTAAGTCACAAGCTTTCTGCTCTCCTCAGCCTTGTTTCTCATAGCTGGGTCCGCAGTGAAGCGTGCTCGGGGAGCGGGGACAGCCGAGGTGCAGATGGAACGGCACCTGGGAGGTGGTAGAGGGAGGCAGCCGGGACATTTTGTAGGGCAGCTGTAGTGGGAAGGCAGGGGAAATAACAGCAATAAATAGACTGGGAACTAGGAGAAACAGGAACCGGTAGGGGCAGTAGCTGTGGTAATCGCCCCTGCTTTGAAGTAAGTGGCTGCGGAAAAAAATCCATCCTTCAGCTATGTACTCATTCTGCCTTCTTTTCTGAATTTCCTTATTGTTAGAGAGTCTTTGATAGAGAGAGGATTCAGTGGATACAGCAGCAGGCTTACAGGGCTGTGTAAAGAAATACTATCACCTTTCTCTTCCTCTGATGTAGTAGTTCTGTGCAAACGGCAAAAAACTGCATAGCTTCATCCAGTACGCTGCGACTTCTCACCAGACACCTTGTCAGACTTAATATATTGTTTACCACCTTTCTCTGTATACGGTACCACAGCCAGATTTTTCATTCATGTAACTGGTTTTGGTGTAAGCTAACATGAATGAACAGCTGAATAAGACTTCCCAAAGCAGTGCAGAAGTACCTTACTGAAATTTGGATGGAAGCTTTCACTGACACAATTCTTTCTAGCTTCCAGCTACTTGATGGTACAAAGTTACCGCATTAAACACATTTTGCCTGCCTGTGAGGTATTCTGGGTGCTCAGAATAAGAAGTTGGATGAGCAAATAAGTGATGCATCATGTGAAGGAACACAATAGGAAATTTGTGAAGCAAGTTTGGAGTAATTCCAGGAATTACTGGAGTGTCGGGTCAGTTCCTCCCACCTCCCTTCCTTTCATCCTTTCACACTGTCATGTTGGACTCCGTTATTTTCCTAGAAGCTTGGTTTTGATTGCAGTTACTTGGACTGCCAGCTGTATTCCCAACCTCCTCCTGCCAGCCAGCCAGATTTAACATGAAATCCGTGTATTTTAGAGAGGGTGGGTCATGCTTAGTAAGACTCTCACTAGAGATAATTGTGGAGGTCTGGTTGATACAAGCAGTATAAAAATATAGTCAAGGGCTGGAAGCATTCACAGACCAGCTGCTGCAGATGAGAAGAGTGCTCCGTCATGGATGGAGGCAGCACGCAAAAGAAGCATCAGAGCCAGGAGGTACCATCCTCTACTGCTGCAAAACCTCATCACAGTATTTGATGGTAAGAAGTACCCTCTTCAGCAGCTTTATTCTCGCTCCTGGACAGAGTAGGGGAATGGCCCTTCTCATGAGGCACAGGGCTTTTGTGTACTTCACCAGATGCTTTTTTTGGTAAGTCAGGAGCTAGGAGATCTGGGGGCAAATAAAGTGCCTGGGAGGATAGGGGAATAAGCCATTTTGGGAACGCTACTGAGCAGAGGATGTACCAGGCCCAAGGGCACTGTTTATATCTTGTTTTATCTCAGTAAGCCAGAGGGAAATGCTCTTTCAAACATGTTAAAATTCATTAAAGCTTTAGAGAGGAAAGCAGGGTCTGGATAACCAGATGTTTGGATGTGGTAAACTCTGGCAGTTGCTAATTAGCTATTATAGAAGTTGGACAGGAACAGACAGTCTGGTCACAATAGAAATAATAAGATGCTGATCTTTTCTGTTTTTCTGTGTCCCACTCCCCCATTGCTGCCTGCTTGTTCCTCAGAGATATCAAACCATTGGCCACAGCAGTTAGAAATGTGGTTTAAACAGCTGTCATTTTGCATCCTGCTGGCTGCTTAGCTCCCTTTCATCTGTCCCAGATGCAGGGCTCTCTTTCCATCGATGATTTACTTGCATAGCTCCTCTGCTTGAAATACTGACTGTCCTTCCTGAGCAAGTTCTTCCTTCGTGTTACGTAAGAGAAAAAACACCCCCCCCCCCCAACAGTAATTAAATTTATTGTCAAACATTTTTATTTGTTAATGTTTGTTTATTGTTAAATACTGGCAGCTGAGCAGCCATTGTCCATGATGGTGTGGGTAAACCTACACAGCACAATGGGCTGCTGTGTAAGCATACGTTTTCTCTTGTGTTTTCTTTATCAGAGGCAAGTTAAACCAATATAGAGCTATTTCAGCCACAAGCCCTGAGCAAGGAATTAAGAATTTAACAAAGAAATCCTTCAAACTCTTGTAAGAAGCAGCAGCTGAACCTCATTCTCATAATGAAATGAATGACTTCTTTTGGTTTTACAGACAGAAGTAGGAGAAAATACTAGTCTGCTAAAAGTCACCAATGGCTGCCATCAAACAAGTCTGATTCAAAGACCACTAAAGGCATAGTTCACATGCTGGGGCTTCCAGACAGGCTTTTCCAACTGAACGCCTTCAGGGCTGTGACACTGTCAAGGGTTTGCTGGGATCAGACGCCAGCAGTTAGATTTCCTGTGGATTTATCAGCCCAATCCTTACTGTGCAGCCTTGATACTGGTGGGTATTTCACTTGTGGATATGCGTGAGTTTTCTCCCTGCAGTGTGGAAGAAAGGGACATCTCTAGTCTTAAGCAACCATTTTTTAGCAGGTTTTACTTACACCCACGTCCTGCCAGAGGAAAGCAGGAGAGCTGGATGAGCACGGGTAATTTGACAATGCTGCAACAGAAGATACCAGCTCAATTACTTCTCCTTTACTCTTGAAGAGATTTAAATGCATGAATCTCTAATAACTTCGTGGTATTTGGCCTCACGGATCTTTGTGTTTCAGGCAGGAACACTAACCACAAGTGTGCTTTTTGCAGGATCTAGAGTGAGACCATGAGGCACGTCTGTGAATGTATACACGGAGTAGGTTATGAAGACTGGGAGAGACTCATAGAAACATTACCATATTACATATTTAGGAGCCCTACAATCAACTGAGACTTAAAGAATGACAGAATGGAAGCTGTCCTGGGTAACAAAGTCTGAGAAACTCCCTGTTGCTGTCATCTTTCTTGCTTATAACCAGGAGGGGTCTCTGACTTAAGTGACTTTGAGTACTTTTGGGACTGAAAAAGGGGGTATGGCTTGCTGCTGCTTTTTGTAACAAAAGGGGAAGGCAAAGAGCAGAGGAGAAAGATGAGGAAATGAAATGAAAGAAGGCAAGGCCAGTAACAAATACAGCAGTAGTAGGAGGAGAGCTGCCTTCTAACTGGATGATATGACTCTTACCAAAACTTGAAGGGCTCCTGAGGAAACAGAGATGGCTAGGAAGAAAGGAGGGTTTGGGTCAGGAAAAGCATTGCTATGGAACCTAGTGGGAGCCTGACATGGTACTATAAGAGATCACTCAAGACTATGAGTCCTAGGGTCTGAAAATTCCTCTCAGAAAATTTCTTAACAGGAAGGAGGATTTGGGGCAGAAATAATGTGTTTTCTGCCCCTTTTTTGATTCTCTCATTTCTATTCCTGTCTTTGAGCTATTTTTTTTAATCAATTTTTTTTTTTTTAGACTTGTCTGTTCAGCAGTCACAGGCAGTGTGTCTTGGGTTGTTCGCTTGGATATGAAGCAGTCCCCTGTTTTGTGCTTTTCAAGCTGTGCCATAACATCTTCTGCAACTCACTACTTCTAGACCTTGGTAATATGTTCCCATGACTGCCAAAAGCACAGATTTTCCTAGTTAGAAATAATAGTAGTGGATAAAAGTTTCTTATGATGAGCAAGAAGCTAATATGGGAGCGGGAAGATTTATTCTGGTTACAGACATCAAAACCTAAGTGGTAATTCATATTATATGTATTTAATTATTATTGGGGTTTTTTGTTTGTTTGTTTGTTTGTTTGTTTTTCTTCCTTCTGTAGAAGCATTTTTACCAAACCTACAAATAATGCCTTTAGGACAGTCTGCAGTGACTAAAGTCAATGAACCCTTTAGAGACAGCACTGTGTCTCCATCAAGTACATTAAACAAGCTCAGTTTTATGACTTGGGGTTAGCAATGGTCAAAAATATCTGAAAAGAGTCTTTATCATCCACACAAAATTAAGTAACTAGTTCATTCTTTTATTATACTGCATGAAGCCATAGAACTTCTGTTCTTTTGTGCTGGGACTAATGGCATCACAAGCACTGACTTTCTGGGAGGCAAAACTTGCATATCTTTATTCCATTACTGTTTTGTAATGCTCACATGAACCATTTGATGATGATGGAATTAGTGCAACCACTTCTCACTAATCAATATTACCACCCCAAGATACTTTCTGATTTACTGAAGACTTGTCTAATAATCATGTTTTCTACTGTACTAAAGAAATCTATGGCCATGGTAGCACGACAACCTTGAAAAACCTCAAGCAGTTTATAACTGGTGCTTGGCATCATGCTAAGCAGTTAAGCTGATGGTAACATTTTGCTGATTTCAACAGGTGTGAAGATAAAAGTATGTGTTGTTCTAAAGAAAATGTTGCAATTGTGAGTGGCCCCCAAAGTTTTGAGATCAAGTCTGAGCTTTAATTCAGTCCTTTCTTACCTCTTACAGGTTGTGGATCTTTAAATTTTGGCCAACGGAGAAGTCAAGCCTTTTGAAAAGTTTGCATATATAGTTAATTACAAAAGATATGTGCTCTTTTAAAAACGTCCTCTTTTTAAAAATCTGGTTTTGCAGACACCTTAGAAATAGTCCACAGGACTTTGAGGGGTCTGCAAACGCCAAGTTAAAACCAACTGATTTAAAGCATAAAGGATGGTGTTCAGTGAGCCATCACGGTAGGGACAGTATTATCTAGTAATGATGGATAGAGAGCAAACCCATAGTAATGGTGGCGTCATTAATACATACTTGATTAACTATGTTCTTTTGTCGTCGTTCTGCAAGGTCAAATGTTTGCCGCAGAAGAGTTTGCCATCTCTTGGCTTTGTGCGTGCTCGTGCATGTGTGTGCGTGTATGTGTTGCTGTGCAGTGATTGCTTCACAAGGAAAACTAATCTCTGTGGAGCTACCAGAGTACAGATTTTCTTTTAAGCAATGATTTTGTAAGTTGTTAAAGTGCAAGGACCAATCCTGCCATTGTATATGATTTATCTAGTGGGTGGGAAAGTTGTCTGCAGCATGCGGATTTATCCTGAACTGTAAGAAGCTACAGCACTGTAGGAATTTTTCATTACTTGGATGTACCGATGTGTGAAAAGTGTTGTTTGCAATGTTTGAAAAATAGTCCAAGAGCAGGATAAAAATCTCTCTAGCTTCTCAAGAAATCCCATTATTCATGATGTAACTGTAAAAAAAAAAAAAAAAAAAAAAAAAATCTACACGGGGAATAAAATCAGAAATGTGCATTAATTTTCCCCAGGAAAAAAAATTACCCTTTTTTCTGCTTTTAACAGTCAAAAGGCTGTTAACCATTAGTGGACATTTGCCACTTGCTTGTGAAGACAAATTTGAAATCAAAATAAAACATTTTCCTCTTTTTTTTTATGAACACTTAAGCACTTTTTTTACAATGTTATATACGTATTCACGTATTCACACCTACGTTCCTGAAAGTTTTCCTTGTTTATTTTCTGAACAGCTTTTTTTTCTGGTTTAAATGTCTGTGGAATATGAGCTAGTCATATTTTTTGCTCAACACAAGGTGGCAGTAAGACATTGCCTGGTGACATCCAATAGCTTGGGCTGCTTGTTTTCCCTCCTGTTTACTTAGCCTTCAGATAACAAAAGCCCTCCTGATGAATGAGCATTGAAAGCAAAAGAGTTTGTAATAAGAACAGTTTAAAAAGATGCATAGATAAAGAAAATACTCCAGATAAGATCCCAAATGACTTGTTATGTTATAGTAAACCATGTTGTGTAATACTGTGGACAGTATCACAAAATGCTGTGTTTCTCTCTCTTTTTCCTTGTGTTGTTTCCTTAGGATTTGCACATTAAATAAAGGCTGCTCGGTGCAAAGCTGGAATTTTACCAAGCTTTCACGTTTTAATTTAGCAATATTCCCCATATTAGTTGAAATTCCGTGTTTTGGAAAGGCCAAACCTTTCTACCTCAGTTCTTTGTTGTCTAGAAAACACTTCAGTGTCACCGCATTGAATAATAGCTACAGTGATAAACTCCTTTTCAAATGCATGGGGAGGGAGGAATGAAGAGAGATGTGCCAGAGTATTCCACTGGCAATGTTAAGCGAGGGTTCTTTTCTTGTTCTGGGCAGATATAGATCATACGGTAACAATCCTGAGTGCAAACCAGCAAGTTGCAAATGTAGCTGCTGTTGCTTTTATTATTCATATGCAGATTCCAGCAGGCCCAAAGCAGGTTGAAAGCATGGCTGGGCTACTGAACATGCTAATATGATTAAAATTCACCCTTGTGGGACAGCTTATGGTGTTTTAGGTCCATCTTACTCCCAGCTTCCAAGAATACTATGAAGCATTTACGCATCATGTTTTTGGCTAGCTGTTCACCTGAAACGGAGTTTCGGGAGGATGACCCTAACCTCCCAGCGGCAACTTGGTTTGTCTGTAGCCTCTGTACACACTAAGATACTTGTTGAATACCGAACAAAAATTATAGATGTTTCAGACAAGCTGATTTAACGGAAACTCTGCCTCCTTGTTTCACAAGCTATACACGTGTGGTTTATTTTCCAAGAACTGGTTGGCAGAGATCGTGTTATTTTGTTTTCCATCAGAATGATTTACTTATAGCTTCTGAAATCCAATACCACTGTTGATACTCTGAACTCCTGTGCATGTGAATCATACGCACAACTTGGAATAAGCATCTCTTAGTATATGTAAAAAATACAGTAGTTTTTCTGATGTCAAAAAACTGTTAGACAACAATGTAGAGCTATTTCTTCCCTTGCTTACCCCTTATAGTTTTGCCCTTGAATACTTACCACCTGGAGATGAACTGTGGGATTTGGGACTATGCAAAATAATACAGTTTTCAGAAAGAAAATTCCCAACTCTATGGTCTTGATTTTATACTAATGGCTTTCATCATGAAGAATAGCCCCTACAGAGCACCTTTAAACTGGTATTCACACTATTCTCAATGTGTTTTTCATACATGAACATAGGGTTTGGAGTAAGAAAATGACATACTGTAAAACTCATCGGCTTGATTGACTATGTGTGATTCCTTGGGATAGTAATACAGTTGAGGGTCAGAAGGACTCTTCTGGGAATCTTCTTAGGATTCAGCTATTGCCTAAGAACTCTTTGCTAAATGTTTTGTGTCAGTTTCGTGATTTTCAGTGCATCATAAAATCAGAAGGGTGTTGAAGTGTTATTATTAGAGCGTGAGGTACTGAACTAACAAGTTGGGTGTCTTCTTTATATAGGACTAAAGATAACAAACGCTACAATACTTTGCAACTACGTGATATTTATTCACAGAGAATTAGGGCTTCTGCTTTGATGTATAACTGCAGTTGCCTTGGATGGAACTCCAACAAATCTGAGACTGTTCAAAATGTAACTATTCTAAATGTAAAATGGAGACTTTTCTAGAAAGGAACTTTCTCTGAAAATCTCCAAGAAATTGCGAGGTCTCCCTTTCTGAGAGCGCTTTAATATCTGGTAACATTCCTTTGAAGTTTTTACATTATTTTAATCACATGCCACTGACCATGCCATTAATTTAAGTTTGTAAACCTGAAATAACATTACAGTTTTGACACCCTCATATTATACTTGGAATGGCTGAAACACTAGTAAACAGAGCTATTCCATTGAATGCCCAAGGGAGGGACACAGAAAAAAACCCAGCTGCACGCTCCAAGAAAGAAATCTGAGGTCAAACGCTTTTCATGGGAGACAAACTACGTGGCTGAGATTATCCTGGCCAATTGTGGGCTACAAAATCTCTCTTGAGAGTTTATCATGGCCAATTGCTGCATTAGCTTTCCACTTCTACATCTGTTTGTGGGTGTGGACAGCACTCAGAAGTGTTCCTTTTCTTGAAGGCTTTTTGTACAAGAAAGCATAGATGAGATGCCAGGACAGGCTCTGTCTGAATGGACTTGCCATGCTGCTCGTAGGCTTGCTTGCCGTGTTCACATACACAGCAGACGGGTTGTCATTCTTTAAGTTTTTCCACGCAGTGGTCAGTTCTCTGGCATGAACCATGTTTTGTACACACATGAGAAACAGTGTGATCTCTGCTGAGAAGCAGGATAACCTCAGGGTTAAAGATACCTTGAGGAATTTGAAAGCAAGTTAAGTTGTCTACATAAACAAGGCCATTCTGTCCATTCTGAAGTATTTCTTGCTTTCTGCTTCTAATTAATACTCTCAGTCACATCTTTTTCATACAAACACATGATTTCCAACTCTTTTCCCGCCCCTATTAAAGACAGTGCAGCAACACAGGTTAGAGCTGAGTTCAGGCTCGAGCACCTGTCTTTAAGAGTTGCTGGGCAGTTTAAGGCAAACCGGTCTGAAAGGATTTCTGTCTTAAATACTAGCAATTTCTGGGACCATATAAAAAATATACCTCTTTCTTTTTTGAGTATCTAATTAAGTAACTTACTGTGTGGCACAAAGTCTGGACTAGAGTATGTGTGTTAGATTTACCGTGACGTTCACCTCTTGTGCACAGAGGCAGAACTTCCCTTTCAGAAGTCGGGATTGTGGACGACAAGAAGCTGAATAGTGGGATGGCTGCACTTTTTTGCAAATAGTTACTACTCTGTTCTATAATTCTGGAAAACAAAAAGGACCCAGGTGTTATAGATCCAAGGTTTACTCAAAGTTCTCCATGCCTTCATGCATAGAAAATCATTAAAATTTTAAGTATATCCTAAATGGAAGTTGGAGAGATTGTGATGAGTTTTTCTTCTTATGGTAGGTCTTGAAGCCAAATAAAGCCCAGACAAGCGGAGAAAGACTCAGACTTTGGAGCAATGCAGATCCTGGGATTTGTCATCCCAGGGTAACAAAAGGGACTTTGCAAGTGAGTTGTAAAAGTTTAGCATATTATGAACTGTGTACATCATCAGTCATTCATAAGCTCGTTTCTCATCCTTGAAGGCTGGACTCCTCATTTTTTCTGTGGTGTTCACCTCATGTTTTTGAGAGCAACCAAGTACACAAAATATATTCTTTCTGATTTTATAGCAGAAAAATCTTAGATTGGCACTGAGTGCCATTTCTGTCTTGTCATTGATAGTCATCTTGACTCTGCCCACAAAGTAAGAGAATCAGATTCCTGTTTCTTTGTTTTTAAGAAGAAACTATTCTAAGGTTAGATCATATGTCTTATCCTATGAAATGTTTGTTTTTATTCCTAACTACATAAACATTCTTGTACAGGTGTGTGGGTAGCACCATCTAGCAAATACCCAGTTCAGAACCACAGAACAGGTTCTCAGGGATTCACAAGTGTGGCTCGTGCAGCGGTGACGCTTCCACCATTTCTGTCCCTTGGTTGACCCCTGGACTGGCACCGACACCTTTAGCTTAGAAACCAGTAATTGCTATACACAAAAATGGAGATTCAGGTATTTCCAACTGGGGTTTGGAATGAGCATAGGAAATGAAAGAGAGCAAAGAAAAATGCTTAAAGTAACCATAGGAAATGCTGAAGTTAGAGCGTACGTCTTGTCTTGCTTAACAGATTTAGATGCCTACCTGCAAGGCCACACTGGTGCCTCTGGGAGGGAAGAACCAGACTCCAGATCTGCTCTGGGGCCACGGACACCTAACCCCATCACTTCTCTGTTATCGGGTTCTTACAGCAGAAAAGGAGAGAGAAGAGAAAATGTGAATGACTCCAGACCAACGACTGGGGCATTTTCCCAGATGCCAAGGGAATTTCTGGTTTTGGTCGGGATCATAGACATGATTCATCCTTCAGTATTTCTGTTTTGAAAAGCAAGAAAGTGTTACTGAGTTCTGAGGAAAAAGTTTGATATGTTTGTTTGCCTGAGACCTAGTAAGTGAAACTTTGCATTTGATTTCATGTAGCGATCAAGATTGTAAAGTTTGCTTGATGCAGAGGGCAGAAGAAATGTGGTTTGGGACCAGGCTAAAGAGATGATATTTTCTCAGTTTTCCTGCCTTTGACTCTTTGGTAGAGAATCAGGTACATAAGGAGAAAAGTTTTTTTTGTGGCAGGGGAGAAAAATTAATACTAGTTTTGACTGAGGTCGCAATTGATATTTTATATGGAGCCCAATATTGTATATGAGAAGCCCAAATCTGGGACTAAAATTTCTGTACTACAGAACAAATCGGTCTATGATCTAGTTCATTAAGTAGCTCGTTGCACGTTCAGGTAAGCATTTTTACATATTTGGTTCTTTCACCAGAAATTAATAACTGCCATTAATTTGTTTTCTGTCCATGTGCTAGTGACTCCATACGATTTTTTGGTTGTGTTTTTTTAGTAGGCAGAGGTCATGAAGCTTGCTCTTTTGCATCACACTATTGTTAAAGAGTTTTTGTTGGCTTTACATAAAGGCCATACCCACAAGTTGAAAGTTGTGGTTTTAAATAAACCAAGAAAACGGGGAGAAAGAACTAAAGCCTCCTATAAAACCCCACCCACTCAACCTGTTAATTTTCCAGGTACACGTGGATGTTACAGCCGTGCTAGAGAACAAAGCAGCATGGAGTTCTTGTCTCCCCTGGTAGAGGTGCCCCAGAACTCTACCTTTAATTCTGGCTCTTTTACAGTAATAAAAAAAAAAAAACAAAACCCAACATATTAAAAAGCTGGCCAAAGCAGAAGCTTTAAGTTTTCTAAAGCTTCAAAGATTTTTTTTTTTTATATTATTGAGACTTCAGTAGTGGTAGCACACAGAATTTTGCAGTTATTATTGGCATTAGAGAGACCACAGAAACACCATGTGAGTCCTTGTGATTACTCTAGATAGGTCACTGCAACAAAACTCGTCTGTAGTAGGCTTCACCGAGCAATATGAATGTGTAGTTTTGTTGTCAGTACACTGAATAGTTTGAAGCCCTGGTTCAAAAGTTCACTTTTTTTCTTGGCTGGAAGGAATGTTAAAAGCCTTCCCTGGGGAAATGATACTACTAGGCGATGAGTTAAAAATACGGATTTATCACATTTGATACATTAAAAACAAACAGAGAAAATGTGTCTATGCCAGATTTAAAGTGCAAGTTTCAAAGTAATAAGGGATGTGATATTGGGGGGACACCAGTTGCCTAGCTCTGCATCTTCCACCACACAGAAGGGGGGTCTTCTGGATCTCTAACCTCTAATGCTCCCCTTACATTGTGTTTGGGACATAAACAGTAAACTGTGGGTTCCAGATCCACAGTGGAGACCTACTGTCTAAAAAGTAGCTGTTGTAGTATCTAGCTTGTACCTCTGAATTGACAGAATAGGTAAAGGGGTTTTTGTTTGGCTCCACGGATGTCAAACCGCCTGGTCAACGCTTCTGGTGCAGCTGCTGGTCAAGCTGGGTGCTGGCCATCTGCAGGTCCTGGGGTAATGGCCACTGTGTCTCCTCAGCATTGAGCTAGTACCAACCCTTGAAAGGGGAAAGAAGAAAAAACCCAAATGCCTTAGCTGAGGAGTGCCAGAGTTGCAGAAACATTTCTTGTATCAAACTCTAACTCAAAAACAGACCTTGGAAGAAAAGTGCAGTCTTATACTTTGCATTAATCAGGTTACTTCTCTGAATCAGGCACCCTGAATCTCTCATGGCTGGATTTACAAAATGGAGGTTCTACTGGTAGGATGCTTCACTTTTTTTTCCTGTTGAGGAGAAACTAAAATATGCTTGCAATCAGCAGAAACCCTTACAGCTCCGATTCCCTGTAGACTCACAGGGGAGAAAACTAATGTGCAAACAAATAAGACTCTTGCAGGGCTACCTCTCTCACTCCAAAATATGATTACGTTATACTACTACTGAAGTTGCTTGTCTGAAAATGCGCTACTGTTATACTAGATGATGTACAAATGTACCAGGCAAAGAGGATCCCATCTGCAGGGAGATCTTAAAACTTCTGAGAGTGAGAACATCTTTTCCTTTCTGCAACAACAGTGTCGAGGGTCAGCTCAAGCTCTTTGCATGTGAAGTGCTGCTGAGGACCACATGAAAGAGAGTTTTTTAAAATGCTCTCTCTTATATGAGGCACTTCACAATATCAACTCAAGTGTCTTTTGTTTTATGATAAGGCTAGTGAGTAATATGCAATACCGAAGAAACAGTGGAAGCAGTACAGTCCTTGATTCAGGCTTTCATGTTAAAATGGAAATACAATGCAAATGTCTATCTTGCTGCTGTATAAATGCATTAAACCACAATGATAACACTGAGCTGAGCAAGAAAGCACTTTATGATGGATTTTATTAATGGAATATGGTACAGATAGATCAGCTAGACTGATGTATGTTTCTCTGAAAACTTGTCAAATTTCTTACCTTCCTTGCAAAACGGTGGGAGAATTTTGGCAGTATTTACAAAATATTTTTTGTAATCTGTTCATATTACATATTAACAAGGTGATCAGTAGTAAAGAAGGGTGTTATGGTGTATTGTAGTGAATTAGGATTCATGTCCCTGAGGTAAAAGGTGCCTTTTAAATGAAGAGATGATTGGCCCCAGTATTGACCCCTGGGGTACACTGCTGGTTGCTGGTCTCCAACGAGACTTCGTGCCACTGATCACTACCCCTCGGGCCCAGCCGTTCCGCCAGTTTTAAATCCACCTCAGTGTCTGCTCATCCAGCCCATACTTCATCAGCTTCTGTATGAAGATCTTATGGGAGAAAGTGTTGAAAGCCTTACTGAACTACAAGGTAGACAATATCCTCTGCTCTCCCCTCATCTACAAAGCCATATGACAGTGCCTCCAGCAGATGCGATAGCTTTTAGCAACAATGCCTCTGCCGCCTCTTGAAATTCTCAGCTCTTCTCTCATCCCTCCCCTTTCTAATTTCCCTGTCTTTCAGATAATTTCCTTTTCTCCTCCTTAAAACCTAGAAGTTGTTGCAACCTAATAGCAGCATAAATATGCTTCTATGTGTCCACTCTGGTGTAGAAGCATTGGCATGTATTTGCAAAAGCTGGTTAACACTTGAAGGATGAGGTTAAAACACTTGTGAGGTCAGAACCTGAAGAGAATCTTGTAACAGCACGAGGGATGTATCCACATATGATGTAACAATAGCACTTTTTACTAAACAGCTATCTTTTGTTAAATAACTTTGTGCTCGGGCATGATCTGATTGAAAGGATTAAGTAAAATCTCAGAGTCCGTGATTGAATTTTCTTTAGGCACTCTAAGTCACAGCAATGGCAGCATCAAACAAAACGATTGATTCAGACCCTCTGAATCATGAGACTTAATAAAGAAAGATCTATTAAATACAATATTGCCTCCCAAAGAGCTTCTCCTAGACTTCAGGCCAGCAACTACCTGCCCTTCCTCCCTCAGTTTGGGTGGGAATTCAGTACGGATTCAATGTGCAGGCAAACATGCCTGTGACTGCGTGAGAATGGGATGGCTGTGCTCAGGGTGAAGCTTCAGGAGGGACCGACCCAATCCTCCTGCTCAGGAAGACGGCAGTCCTGCATCCACTGCCCTGAATCCCGGCTCCTGTGGAATCATCTTGTCCCGGCTGAGCCTGGTGGTCCGGCTGAGAACAGACTTAGCTGGGGGAGGAAAGGGAGAGAAAGAGAGTAAGGAAAAAAAACTGAGAAAGAAGAAAGGCTGTTTTTACTACGGTTTAGTGAGCTGAACTGCCTTCCTGAGACAGTGCTGAGTGTCAGAGTGGGTGGACAGGAGGAAGAAGTGCTACCCAACGTGGAGGTCTGGGAGGCAGAACCACTCCTTTGGCAGCAGCAAGCTGTTAGACTGGGACATTTCTTCTTCCATTTTTGACTCTCCTCTTCACCTCCTACCATGTCGCTTCCTTCTTTGTTGTACCACGTTCTCTCACGTCTCAATTTGCCTTTTGCCTTTTGCCCCCTGCCCTGTCTCCAGTCATGTTCCCTTACCTTCTCCTCCTTGCCAGTTCCTGTGGCCCATACATGACAACCCAGAAACCTGGTACCTTCAGCTGACCATGGTCTAGCTTCAGCTGCAGAGGAAATTAAGGAAAATGGCAGATGGTTTTGGCAGGAATGTTGTTCTTCCGATAACTCAATGATATTTCTCTGCTGTGACCTACAGTTGGCTGAATAATCTTTCCTCACCTTAGCTGTGCTGCACCGCTGTAGATCTCCTAATTTGCTAAAGACCTCTTGCTCCCGATGGATGTGGGTTTCAGTATTCACATTCACGAGAAACTCGGCACCCAGATTCCCGGTGTTTGTGCAGTGTCCTTTGTCACGGCCACAGAAGAGTCACAGATGTGCCCCATCTCCTCCCCAGAGGAATGCTTTGCCATTACAAGTGTCACCACTTTGACTTCTGCTGGCGTGCTGCTGGCTCAGCTGTTTCCACACAAAGGTTGCAATGATCTGGCAATCACCTCGCAGGGGCTGAAGCTTCAAGGCTGAAGGTCCCTGTTCTAGGCCATTGGTAAGAATTCAAAATAAATAAGAAATAAATAATGACTTCAGCTATGTTACTCTACACTGAATTCACAAAAGAGGATCAGCCAATACTTCAGCAAGCAAATAGAAACTAAATTAGCAGTTACAGTATTCATTTTAATCTATGTAGTTAGTGATCTCTACTTGCCCATATCATATACACGTGTATTTTTATTCAGCATACACAGAAAAGCGAGCAATGTTTCATGCTGCCACATCTTTTTCTCTGCAGAATGCCTACTCAAATATAGAATCTCTGGTCAGTGGCAACAAACATACGCCGTAGAAAGTGCAGCATAGGTACCCCGTTGTCTGTAGTCCTGACTTTCTCACCAACTCCTCTGCGCCCTTCTGTGAGGCACCTAGCCTGTCTTTATCACAGTTCATCACATAATAAATGGAGATAATAACCCTTAGCCCCAGCGTAAATAGGTTGATGGTTTAAGGATGAAAAATATATAAAATGACATTGTATTGCTTTTACTCTCAAGGATTACAAAGCATTCTGCACATTACAGTACAGTCAGCACTAAAGGCTTCAGTTTCTAATGGCTCCATTTAAAAGCTTGAAGTACAACACTTGTACAATGTGTGACCTATTATGGCAGTCATTGACATTTGGGGAAGTTCTCCTTTCTTTTAATATATAGTTTTGGAACTTTGCTTTCTCCAGCTGGAAAATCTCCTACTTAGAGACTGTTTTTCCTTTAACAGTCCCCACAGCATTAAAAAAAACAACAACAGGGACTAAATACTCAGACTAGGTTCAAGATGCAAGAACATGTCAGAAGCAGAGGAGGTGATGGCACAGTGCCACCTGTAAGAAAAGTACATCACTTACAAAGCAGGGAAAACAAGAAGAAAGCATGCCAATTTAGGAGAATTTCTCTGCTATGCCTTCAGTTTCAGGGCCGTACGTTAGAAAGCATCTTGGCAATTGTTCTGAAACTTCAGGTATGCTTCTTCAAAGATACTCCAAAAGTTCTCTCTTACCTACTAATTCAGAATACGTATTTTTTGTGGTAAAAAGATGACATGTATAACAAGCACTCCCTCCCTACCTGCTGAATAGAAAGAGCCCTGTGCTTGTTGGACCAGCGCCCTTAGTCCAACACTAGGAAAACCTTGCACCATTTCTTTCAGTTTATGAAACACATCTGTTCAAAAGCCAGTTCAAGTTGTCTGAGACTGTCCCTTCCTTCTTTTTCTCTAGTAAAAATGTGTGAGTTAGGAAAAACATTGGGTGCAAGAGATTACTTTTCCTTGGCCTATATATTTTCCTTTGCATCCATATGCTTACTTTTATATGATAAAGATTGTCAAGTTTTAGTAGCTGCCTCTTAACAAAGGAACTATTTATATGGGAGTGTACCAAAGCAGTCATTGTTTTATTTGCCTTTGAGCCCGTGCTGTTCTCTATAAAACTTTAAACCAGGGTCAGAAACACTGCCATATAACGAGGTGAAAAGGCACTCATTGCAAACAGAAAACCTTAAATAAATAGCTTGTTTTCAGCTCGCAGGCTGTGCTGTTTAATAGGTCTTGTGACAACTACCTGCCAATAATAAGTTATTATGACCTTGTAGAAGTCTCACTATGTGAAAAAGGCAATATATGTTTAATATGTTATTTTTAGTAATTGTTAATGATATTCCTAGGTCAGTATTGTGTTAAAGGCAGAAGACCAAAGAATGAAACCGCACAGAATAAGGCCGATGAGTAAATGATATGTCCAGCTTTCCAGTGTACTGAGGAGCTGTTTTAATGCACTTTTCCAGGTGTTAGTCTCATGATGAACCTGATGTTTTTATAAACTCGCTCTAGACCTCCTTATTGCTCTGTAAAAGCATAACCTTTCCTCTGCAATTAGTCGCACTGTTTCGTGGAGTTCTTCTGCGAATCCGGCTGTGGCATCGCCTGGCAGTGCCCTGTGTGCCCGGATAATCTTCCCAGGGAGCTGTTGGCACCTTCCACTTGGGCTACCACCCGTGCCTTTGAACTCGCTCTCTTCTGCCAAGCCGTACGCATCCTTCGCGCTTGGATCTGTGCACCTCTGCTTCTCGCTTTTACTTTGCATCAGCCTTTTTCCGACTCTGGTCGCAGTCGGTAAGGAGTCACGAAGAGATTTGAAGGAAGTCATGAAAAAATTCAGAGGAGACCGCAAAATACTAGAAGATGTAAAGTTAGTTGGCAGCAGCTTGGTACTTCGCTGGGTGAGGAAATGAATGCTTATGCTTGCATCCAGTAATGACAGCCTGTTCTTCCTTTCCCAACCTGAAGGAACTGAGCTGCTGCCAACTCAGGGGGAGCACAGGGACAAAAGGAGGTTCGCAGGAAGGCATCTGAGACAGAAAAAGAACCAAAAAGCGGGGTGGGGGTGGTCACTCCTTCAGAAAATTTGAGGGAAACAACTTGAAGTTTATAAGGCTTTCATGTACCCCAAACTGCTGAAAATTCTCTCTCTGCTTATCCCTTCCAAAACAGAAATACTCTCACAAATGGGAAACACCAATATTAATGAGAAATCGTTTTCTATCTATCACCTGATTTCCTTGGTGCACCTTATAGTCTCTCTGCTTGATAAAATAAAGCTCTGCATGGCAGGGCCCAGAGGCTGCAATCAAATAGCACTCATAAATCCAATAAATAGCACTAATAAAACAGATCTAAAAAATGGATCAATAAAGTAGAAGTCATCGCAGTGCTCTTGAACTATATGTTTATGACCTTATGATTTGAAAGCAGACCAGACTTGCCATGTTTGCCAGTGGTCACTCACAAATCCCTGACTATTTGGGGAGGTCTATAAATATGGTGATGGGGCAGTGACTATCTCCCAATCCTCGCATGAATCCATACAGTACTCTCACAGAAGCAGAGGGAACGTAGAACAGTATTGCGTCCACCACCTCTGTCGCTGCCTACAGTGGGATTTCAGAGCGTTATGCAGCCTTGTTAAGGACCAGATTTCAAGGCAGGAAAAGTCCTGAAATACTAATCATCTTTCCGTTAACTGTACTATTTCAGTGTTTTATCTTTAAATGCGCTTGCTTCGTTCACTTGAACCTCTCTATTATTACCATTGTTAACAATAAAGCGTAAGCCATCCAGGTACGTTACAGAAACATGGATCTCAACATCGACCTTGAACCTTGAATAGCACCGAACTGTATCGTATCCTATTTTCTTTTCGAGTGGATCCACCCAGCTCACATATATAATTCTCACCTCTGCTGTCTTTTGATTAGTTGCAGGGCGTTTAACTATGGCAAGATCACATCGGAGCCTTTTTCCTCCCTTATCTCGGGGTGAGCCACTTGTCAGGGTATATTTTGTTGCTCTCGCGGCGAAGGAGCTGCTGAAGGGGAGTTGGTCTGTGAGTTGCTGGGGCAGAGCTGAGATGGGGCTGTCTGTGTAGGTGTGCTGTGGTCCAGCCCCGTGCCCTACAGCACCTCGGGGGGGACCTGCGTCCTCGGCCGGTGGCAGCGGCTGGATGAGAGGGCTGGCAAGCCCACGCAGGCTTGGCAAGGAGGCTGAGCCCAAGGAGCGAGCCCTGGTGCTGAGAGCCTGCCCGCCAGCACCACTAAAACATCATCCTCTGCCCCGATCTGAGCTGCGCAGACGTCCCCGGCTTTCTCTACCCGGGTCTGTGATAAGCTGTCTTACTGCCTTAAATCTCAGCGTGAGCAGCATGGAGGGAAGTGTAAGAAAGCCAGAAGAGACAAATGATTAAACTGATTTCCTTCATGAGGAGTCGATAGGAAACTCATGCTGAATCCTTATTTCTGAGTACTGTACCATACGTAGTTTGGCTTACAGGTAGCATGTGGGTAAATATTTATACAGGCAACTGCAGTTATAAATGAAGTTCACATCATCTTTTTTGATCGTGATGGCACTTTTCCTTCCCTTTCCCTCCTCCAGCGGTATATTTGGAGAACCTTTTTTTTTTACTTTCCCCTGAGCTGTGACAAATACCTATGTACCAGCCAGGTAACACTTGATTATTATTAATAATGGAATTTGAATGTGGGCTCATTATAAATTAACAAGTATACTACTGGTGGAATGAGAAGATAAAAATGGGGCAAACCCAGAAATGCATTATAGTGATGGAGTGATGTATTGAAACAATAGTTTCAAACCCACCATATTTGTGGGAAATGGAAACTTTAAACGGGATTATGGGTTGTGTAACACAGTAGCAGGAAACACTGAAAAAAGAGAAAAATCATATGAATTGTGAATTGGAGTTGGGCTAATATTGAAGGAATAACTGATTCCTCTAATCCTGAAAGCCTGAATTTCAGAAGTGTGGAGGAAATGTTGGTCTCCACTCAACTATTGGGAGCTCATACCTCCTAAAAAGCAGATCCTCAGTTCAGCACTGAGACAAATTCTCGTTGTCCAAATTAAGGACCAAATAAAATGAAGCAAACTAGCCAAAAAAATCAAGAAAAGCTTATAGCACTAGCTCAGTATGCATTGTAAATCTAATGTATCCAAGTGAAATCACTGAATTTATGCTTTAACTGTATGTTAAGCCCTGGCTCTGGATAAACAAAAGAGAAACTTGAAGATCACCTTTTTCAGAAAAAAAATCATTGCTTTGTTCCTTCCTCATGTCCTTTTCAGCTGTCCGGACTATTCTGGCATCATCTGAGTTTGGGCTGAATGTTAGCTTATACTGTTGGTACCCAGCTTACCCATATCCAAAACAATACAGTTCATTACAAATACTTGTGTACACCTTCTTGGGTTCCTGCAAGTTTAGTAAGGAAATGTTTCTTTTTCACTAGACCGAGTGCTTGAAGCTGGAATGAAGATAAACAGAAAAGCCACTCCTTTGTTAGAAGTTGAAAGGAAGAGAGCTAGCTCAGGAAGACAAACTCTCATTGTTATTATATTGCCGTCTTCAGAAACTTATTAACTTAATAAATACTTGAGTGATGGGAGTAAATCTGTATTTCCACAGTATCTGCAGCTTATGAATCAGTGAGAACATTGCTTTCCCAGCTGTGATTTCATCAAAGGCAAAGCAGAGGTAAAAACACCTCACTGCAGCTCCCCTGCTGATCCATTAGCAGCAAAACCACATTTACCTGACTTAGTCCAGCTATTACATCCTTCTCACCGGCAAGCCTTTGCGGTGTTTTTCCGCTGCCTGCCAAACAGAAAGCAAGTATTGTGGCCGTGCGCATCGGTGTCCGGCTCTCTCCCCACGGGGACACCGTGCCGGGACGGCGTTCTTTTTTGTCTTATGCCATGGGCGAGACAAGACTGTTCTTGCTGCTCCTCTTGGCTGGCTGAAGGAAAAGTGTCTGGAGCACCTTGTTGCTCTGGGAAGGCTGCCTCCAGCGCTCTCCCAGGAGCCCGGCTCCACCCTGAAGCCAAATTCCACCTTTTTGGGTTGTGGCCAGGGGAAGGAGGCAGGATGCGTGCCCAGCTACTTGGGTGCAGTAACACCCGGAGGTCCCGCGGCGGGATCTGGACCCTCTTGGGCAGGCGCTGCAAAGATGAAGACCGTCGTCTTCGTTGCAGATCAGGAGGCTGAGGCAGGTGTAAATCACCAGCGCTCTCCTGTTGCTATCCGTGCCGGCAAGTGGCAGCCGTAGAGCAGGAGCAGACGCAGATCTCGCAGGGTCTCTGGCTGATACAGGGCTGGGCCAGCATCTCCTTGCATCTCACGTGCTGCACGTAGCGGCACGTAGTCCGTTTAGAGCTGATGGAAGTGACAGCACGTATGGCAAGGTAGAGGCAGCAGAATTAGGCTCAGTAAAGCTAAAAGCAGTGATGGATGAAGTCTTAGAAACAACAACAGAAAAGAACAAAATAACATAAAATGACCGAACTGCTGTTTTATGGACTGCCTGCCAGGTGATAACGAGGAAGGATGCTGTTCGTAACAAACTATAAGCTGGCTTTCTCTTAGGCAGCTATTTAAAGAAATGCTCCCAAAGTTGGGAAATATATCTCACAGGAACACCCAAACATGCTGCTTCGAGGCTTTTTACAAGTCTTCCTTCCTTCAAACTTCAATTCCTCCATCCCTGCCTATTGCCACAGTTGCAGGATTCTACTGTAAGGAGCATGCTGAATCTTTTCCATTTGCCTTCCCCATAATTTCATGCTTACTTCCTATTTTGGTTCATTTTCCTGTACAAAGGCTGTTTCGTCTGAATGGGAGGCTACAAACTGAAAACTGAATTTGTAGTTTTATTTGTGGCATTAATTCTGTTGTGGTAATGCTTACAGAAATAGTTATGAGAGTGTATAAGTTATACCAAGCCTTGAATAGATAGGAACAGGAAAATTAAACCATATTGAATGTATTCAATGAGTGTGTTTAATTCAGCATTTTAAATAAATATAGCTGGTCTTTTAACAATAGACAAAATAGGATG
This sequence comes from Harpia harpyja, assembly GCF_026419915.1. Lineage (NCBI taxonomy): Eukaryota > Metazoa > Chordata > Aves > Accipitriformes > Accipitridae > Harpia > Harpia harpyja. The sequence goes on from NC_068962.1 coordinate 5,437,295, forward strand.
TTTTCTTTCCCTGAGAGAACCTTTCAGTTAGTTTATTTTTCAAAGCTAATGCTTTTTATTTCCAGTGCAGGAATACTTTTGGTTAGTTTAATGAAGTTTTTGTTTAAGCCTGGGATTGTTTAAAGAGGTGCAATTAATTTTTTAGAAAGAAGGAAGCTCCAGTCCTTACCATGAAGGAAGAGGACTTTGTTCCTGGCTTAGTCCATTAAGTTCCAGTGAAGTCAATTCCTCCGTGTGTAACTCATGCCCTGACTGGTGCCTCTAAACTAGAAATTCCCCATATTGGATTTACATAACATCGGTCAAAATGTCTTTGTTACATTGGCATCTTGATTCCAGTGTGACATATGGTACAGAGGGAAGGAAAAAATATCTTCAGATGTTACAGAACAGAACAAAAAAACTCCAGATGAGAAAAGCTTTAGACCACTTGAAGAATACAAATGGTCAGGCTCTAGTGCCAGATGAGCTGCTTTGTTTGACGGTGGATATAATCCAAAAGCTGCCTGAGGCAGGAAGGCAATCCACTTACCAAGCAGCGGGAGGGAAGGCACTTCTAGGACACGTAATTTTTCCCCCTTGGAGCTAGGGGAAAGGTTTCAATTAGAGATGGGTGAACCTGGTGGTGTGAGGTTTTGTAAACCTCTCCAGCAGATCTATTTTTTGCTTCACAACCATAGCCTAAGTTTCAAACTCTTCTATTATGTAATTTAAGCTCAAGGCTAATTCTATCTGGAAAAACAGGCTACTTTTCTCTCTCTTTTGACAAACGTGGAACCTATGTCATTGTATACTGTAACTGAGACCAGCAGAACTGAGTGTCTGGTAGATGTCACATACGTATTGGACTTACATTTCAGTTGCGTTTTCCTTTCCTCCCCGTCCTTTCGAGGTGAGCTGCCGTATCGCCTCTCTTAAAGGTGTAGCATAGAATAAGAAACACAGGGGAAAACTGCATGCGTGGGGGAGAGTCGTATAGAGGGAGTCAAACCACCGCGATGCCCTCTCAGGCAGGTTTCTGTGTGTGTGAGGACAGCTGTAGAAATCTCTGTAGGTACCGCAGTCCTTCACAGGGGCCGGCCGGACCTCAGGGCTGCCAGAATAATCCCTACGCTCCTGCTCTGGGGCTGAGCCCATCTTGGCTTGACCATTACAAGAGCATCCAAGAGGAGCCCTATGTAGCAGCCTAGCAAAGTGCATTGCCAGGAACTTTTCACAGCCTCAGCTACAACGAACACCCCTAATTCTCTTTTACTCTGCACTAACGCTCACCTGCCCTGGCTCACGGGGAAGAAGAAGGGGGGAAGAGAGAGGACTTTAATTTCCCTTGCTGCCTTCTTCACCTTCCCAGCATGTGAACCAGAAAGTGAGCCCTGAATTTGAGTGGGAATTCGGCTCTCAGAAACCAGCCTGCCCACCCACCCACTGCTACCTCCAGCTTCACTCACGAAAAAAGCAAATGGGAAGTTACTTTGTTTTCTCACTTGTACTAGAAAACTGTTAACTAAGATTTACTGGGCTTTGTGAAGGTTTTATTGATTCAGGAAACACCCCCGTTCTTGACAGCAGTCTCTTCAGCATTAATCTTGGGTTAGGTGTTATTTTATAATAGCATTGCCCAATGCTAAGAAACAAATCTTCACTGACGTGGAACAGCTGGGTAGAAAATATCTCAGTGTTTGCAGGGTATGTTTTATAAACCAGCCTGGAAAATCCTGTTTACTGATTTGGGGGGGTGGGGGGACAAGAGGAAAGGGAAAGACAAGGAATGAACCGAACTCTGTATTAGCTGTTGCAGGTCCATCTGCCAAAGCTGTAACGAGATACTTGTAAAGCCGTAATCAGCTGTATCAATGCTAAATTTCCTTTAAAGTAGGGATGCATGGTAAAAGAATCTAGAAAGGATTAGAATGCTAAATTTCTCTGTTAGTTTTCCAAAAAAAGTTCTGGTTGTCATGAGATAATTCAAAACTCATTTAGAATTGCTTTCCCAAAGGAAATATTAGGTAACTTGCTGTGAGTATGTTTTTGTGGCTAGAATACTTGATGTTTTGGTTGATGACGAAATATGATCCCCAGGGCTGAACAGTCTCCTCAGACCTAGGTTCCTGGATGTCGGTGTGTCTCTCTCTGCCTTTCACTTTGCTCCCTTTGCCTTTGGTCTAATTTGTGAGTGTGTATAAGTATTTGCTTAATTTATGCCCTCCTAATAACCTTCCGAAATAAGACTTTGTCCCTCCCACAGACCCCAGCTGGTCCGTAACATCGCCACCGTTGTTCTCAGCAGTGGGTAGGCTGTGTATCTCGTCCCACCTCAGCCCTTTGCAGCAACGCTGCAACCTGCCCTTTGGGCTCTGGGCTCCAGGTGGTCGTTGCCTCTTCATTCCATCCAGATAGATGGAAGCTGCTAAACCACCCTTTTTCACCCTAATCCCTAGTCTTAGATGGTAAGGCTTTCCAAGTGGAATTAACAGTCTGGGATTCAGATTGTAGTGAGTCTCAAAGCTGCTGTGTCTGGCAGGTCTGAGCTGCTTTGGATCATTTGCTATAGCAAGGTCACGAACGCTTTACTTCACTAATAGCCCCGAGGACCCAAAAGGCGCTCCACAGTTTGCAGCATATTTGCAAACATTTCTGTGCAGATCATCTCACTCTACAGCATTTCTTCTGATTATCCGAGTTACCACTCCTTGCTGTTTCTTGTACCTTTGTGCCATAATCTCCGCTTTCAGGGAGGAGTTAGGAGAGATACACCACGCAGACAACCCACGGGTACATGGAGGTTTTTCTCTGATTTAAGGCTATTCCTCCTCTTGCAGGTACTAGCAGATCTCTTTCCGAGGTGGCCATAGGAGACACTTCCCTGGGTGAACTCAGACTCGGTTATTAGGAGGGGGGGGATGTCCAAGAACTTGCCAGCCCAGCAATGCATCCAGGACATATGATAAGGGGGGAAGCAGAACCACATAGACACGCTCGTGTGATGCTCACATGTGCACGTTGCTAAGGGTCTTGCCTGGGTTCAGCAAGCAGCCGGAGCAGTGCTTTAGATGTTGCCATCCCTTTTCCAGCCTCAGCCCCCTCTTCCCTTTCATAAGCTGACATCTTAATATTTGGGCCCGAATTTGTGCTGTACTGTGAACTAGTGCAAAGCAGGCTCTGCTTTTTGTCTTTCCCACTGTGCATTTACCTCAAGCAGAGAGGCAGAGCAGAGAGCTGGGGACTGTCAACATGGTAAACCACTGCACTTAGCTTCCTCAGGGCCACTAGTCCAGAATAAGAGCATCTTCTCTTCTTCAGGGCAGTTTATATCAGCTTGGAAGGAATTAATAACCAAAGAAAGCACTGTAATACAGGAAAAGGAATGTCCACACTGTGACTTGTATCAGGGAAAGAAATTTATCTTCCCTGTACATACAAATCTTTCTGGCGTAAACCTTGCTTGCTTTAGATTTTAAGAAAATTTGCCAGGCTCCTTTTCACTAAAGGGAGTGTTAGCAAGTAGAACAGGAGTCGTCCATTTTGGCAGAAGTATTAGCTAAAAGAATCTTTTCCCTGATCCCCAAAGTTATTTTTCTTTCTTTCCTCCCTCCGATGCTCTCCCCCATGCACATTTGCAAATCGGATTTCCTCAGAGCTTTTTTGCATCTGAGGGCACTTCTCCAAGCCCTGAACTCCTCCCAGCGGAAACCTCTAGTTCAAGGCTTCTTAGAAACATCCTTTGTTGGTAATGCAGCTAAGCAAGTCTCCATTAATGATACATACACAATGACAAAGAAACTAAGACAAAACCTGATTTTCTGACTGCTTTTACTCTCTGAAGTCAAATGCACACAGCTCTTTTTTATGTAGAAAGTATTTTTACATTAATATCTCCAGCATGTGGGAAATTATTACCTCTTATGGGAATACTGAACCAATAGCCCTATATAGTGTTAGTGACAGTCTGCTGTGATGAATTTTGAAATTGAGCAGATTCAGTAAAGGTGTAACATCATGCTGAAAGGTCTTGGGGCTGTTTCAGTTTTTGTTACAAATTGAATATGATTCATTGCAGTCTACCTTTCCTCTCTCCAGACTGCTTCAGTTTTTGAAATAAGGTATTAGCATAAAACAGTCCATAATGTAATGCTGCTGGATGGGGTTTAGTGCTGTGTTTAGTGGAGCATTTTTTATTTCTCCCTTTTGCTTGTGAAGGGAGTCAGGAATGATAAGTCTAGATTTAGATGTCTAAATCTAAATAAAATTTCTTTTTGTGTACATATGTCAAAAAATACGTATTATATCTGTATGTACAAATCTGTGTCTATGCATGTATAAATATCCATATATGCACACAGTTATACACACGTGTGTGTTCGTGTAGCCTGTAACTCTGTAACTTACACAGCCCTTATAACTTTATAGCTGAGACCTTTTGGCTGAAACCAAAGTCCTCATACGCTGTTATATTTTCAGTAGCAGAAATTCCCTGCTCAGAGTAGTTTACAGTCTAAACAAGCAGAGAATGGGAGGTTATGCAGAAGCTAAGACAGGTAAAACGAGCCCTGGTCAACACCGTAAGTCTCGGACACGTGAGGCAGTTGGTGGTTTCCCAGTGCAGGTGACGGCATACTGATGGAGAGACCTCTGCTTGTCTTTTTTACCTTCTTGAATGCTGTAAACTGAGCAGGCATAGGCTCTCTCCTGCTGAAATCATTGCTGCATGCCCAGGTTTCCCTGGGCTGGAAGCGCCCAGGAGCAGCATGAATTTTGTGTGCTCTGAGCACGCTAGCTAGGCTGGTAAACTGTGGTGTGGAGGAGGAGTTGTCCAACTCGAGTAGGCTCTTCAGGTGTGTTTTGCCTAAAGAACTACAAGCTATACAATTTAAAAATTAGGATCTAAAATTAAAGCTCTACGAGAGTGCCTGTTTGTGGTGAGAGCTGTAAATAGCCAGCCAACTCAGCAGCCTAAGCAGTCAGGCAGAGTGCTTTCCCAGCAGTGTTGCCCTTATTTTCATAGTGCATTTCAAGGAGCAGAGGGCTCTCTGGTAGCATGAGAGCTGTGCTGGGAGCAGTGAAGAAATGCCCAAATGCTGCCAGAGGAGAGGATCCACAAATCCATTCCCTGAGTACCTCGTATAAAGAGAGCCTCAAGAGCTGGATGCCAGAAGTGTCGGCTCTGCTGCAGATGTGTCTCACAACTGTGTGCTTGTGTGTATACCAGAGATTCAATATCACATGCAGAGGAGAGTGCCTGAAGCTTTTCACATTCTGTTTACATGCACATGTAGTACTCCCAGATGCTTAAAATCTTAATATAAGTTTGCATCAATCAGGAATATTATTTTATGCAGACCCCAGGCTCTCTTCTCCAAAATCATGAAAGAACCTCATCTTCCTCTGGCCGTTTGCTGCAGGACAGCAGTGGCAAGAATATGCATCTACACTAAGCAAAGAAATGTGTCTATTTGCTCCTAGTAACACCACTGAGTTCAAGGACAAAGTATAGTTCCTGGGGACCCAATCTAAAAGTTTGCCTTGAGTTTTGCACTTGGTCCCAAGGAAATGAAAACTCAAGGCAATCTCTGGTATGCATCTTCTGCTCCTCAGTGTAAATATAAGCCCGCCGTTGTTTATCACCCGGTGCTGTTTAACATGTTCTCTAGCTGGGGTGTTAGCTTTTCCCCTTGCTCACACCACTAGGACAGAATGATCTATCTTTGCAGTTCTATAAAGCAATGTATGATTTGAGGTTGAGGGAATACAGATTCCCACAAATCCTGACATGGCTCAAAACAGTACTTCCATTGTTGATCTCCTTTTGCAACACAGTTGAAATGCCTCTTCACAGGCAAACCCACTTCCCACATCCTACCCTTGCTCAGTCTCAGAGCCCCATTGTGTGGAGCTACCAGAAGAGGTAGTAGGAAGAACTGCTAACCATATTGCAAAGGCACATGGCCACCACGCTGAAGGATGGAAGCAGACAATGTAAGTCATTTTATCAGCAGATAGAGTACAACACGAGGTTTCATTTATGGTGAGTGACAGCAATGGGTGTATTTTTGATTAACAAAATAATGTCATAACAGAGCACTAAACGATTGTACTACAAAGACTTCTGACTTTCTATAGAATTTAGGCATGAAGTTCCTCAGAAATCCTAAGGCTCTTACTAGAGAAAGTCTTCTGATGATTGTTCTCCTTAAAAGTTAATCTTTAGCTGATAGAAGATTTATTTCAAATCCCCAGCAAACTCACAAAACTTCCAGAAGAAGCAACTGAGCTTGTGGGCAAAAGCGTGGCTTACCATGCAGTGAGAGGTAGGCAGTGGCCAAGCACAGTGCCAGCTCTGCAGGGGAGCTCTTTCGATGTACATTTGTATCCATTAAATATTCAGAGTCCACTTTATTCCTATTTATGTGTTCATGCCATGCTGCTTAAGAAGTTCCCAAGGAAGTCGACACTGGGAAGGTACGGTGATATTGGTAAACTGGGGGAAAGATAATTTGGTTAGGGGAGGCTTAGATAAGGCCAGGAATAGATGTATGTTCAGAAATCTAAATCTAATGTACAATTCTATCTGCAAAATTATTACAGCTTTTCAGTCTCTTACCCTTGTATCTGGGTTTGTCTTCAATATGCTCCAATACAAGTGTCAGTTTTTAGGTTTTCAATCACACATAACCTCAAAAAGAGGTAAAGAATATTTTCAAATATCCCAGGAATTTGCATATGTAATTATTTGTTTGTAATAAATTTCAGTCATGGCCTTTCCTGGCCATGGTCTGCTAGGGCAGCTACTAAAATTGACAACCATGAACTCATTTCTTGCAATATATTGCAGTGTACATCCTCCCTTAGCAGATGATAATATTCCAGAGTGACAGTGTTTCTCAAACTTAATAAGAATTCAAGTAAAATTTTGTGGTGCCACTAAAGTGAATAAGAACTGTTATGACTTTGCAGAATAGTCATGTCAGCCAATGGTTGTACGTTAGCTGTAACCCTCTATCATGTATGATATCTCAACAGAGACCTTTATAACATTAGCATTGAAGCGCTGGTGACCTGAAAGATGTTGTCACTTGGTAAGTTCTTCGGGCAAGGAATTTCCTTGATCAGCTCGGAGGTCAAACTCTTCTTCTTTCAGAGATCTGCCATTATCCTTATCTAACTTAAAAAGAAAACCCAGCCTGTGTATCAGGGGAACACTAGTAAATTTGGACTTGACGTGTTAAGCTGTATAGTGTCCACAGCCTTAATTGTGCCCTTGCTAAACCTCCTTTCTGTTTCCACCCTAGTGGAGAAAGACCCAAACAGGGCATATAAAACCAGCCATGGCTGGTCATTCAGCTGTTCATGGGCAGCTGTTTTGCAGCTGGAATTCACATGAACTCTTGGAAGATCTACTGGGAGAGGAATTTAATAAGCAGAGTACGACAAATCCTGAAACTGCTTTTTAGATATACAGGAGCCCATTCTTCCTGAACTTTGGGATTTTTGGATTTAAAGGAATGATTAACTGTTTTTACATACTTCTTTTGTTAAAAAAAGTTGGGTTTTTTTTCCTCTTTTCCTCTTCCTTTCTTAGTCTCTAGGTTTTATTTTGGTTGTTGTCCAGTAACAGAGAAATTAGCTCCTCTGTATACATCATGTGTTCTCTAAGCTTTGTCATGAATGGTAAACATGGAAGCTTGAGTGATTTCAGATGATCATATTTATTTTTTCCACTCTGTTCAATCCTCATAACTGGAAAGATTTTTCTGAACAATGTCAGCAACACCTCTCTGTTTCTTCTTTGTAACTCCCTTGTGCCATCACTTTATTTCCAACAAACCTTTACTTTTTAGTTGAGGTTGAAAAAATTCAGATCAAACCAAACAAATCTGTTATGTGAATTCAGGAGTTTTTTATTTTCTACTTTGTTCAACACATTTCAAAACTGAACATCCTTTGCTTTGTAATTTTTTCTGGAGTTATGCCAGCCTTCAAAGACCATTGTTTTGACTATGTGTTTGGTGTTTGACTCAATTGTGCTCCCAGATAGAAATATTCTTTATTTATTTTTGGTTTAATTGTTCATACAGAGCAGCTCCTCTTTAATGGAAAAGCATGCAGAATAGCTACCTTTCCTCTCCATGGAAAAAATACTCTATTTCATGTTCAAAAGGTGAATGTGAAGGCGAACCTACAAAAGAAAGCTGGTCTCCATCAGATTGCAGTGCCTACGACCTTTATCACTTCTCAATTAAAAAAAATCCCGCTGGACTAACCATCCCTTCACACTTATTTCTCATGTGTAATAATCTACATCCCTTTGGCGCAGATAATTACATCTCCTGTGGAATTGGATTACTGCCTTGAGAAATGAAAACCCCCCATAGTTGCCTCTGAAATGCCAGGCTAATATTAAGAGCAGTACAAATGGTATTAACAAGTTGAATTGCAAAGCTCTAAAAATATACATTTTTATTATCGTTTGCTCAAAATGATTTTTCTGTTGATCTCAGTACTGGGCTAAGTACTACAATAATTACTGAAGTCAATGACTTACATTCTGCCTTCACCAAGCCAAGCAACTTAATTCATTAGAAATGATTATGCCAAGTAACAAAAAATGAAAAATATGATCTGTGTCAGAAAGTTAGTTAATGCATAGCTCTAGATAGTCCCACAATTTTCTGCAGAGCCTGAGTTTTCCTGTTTGTTAGAGATGATGTTTGATGGCATATTGAAATTACATTGGCTGGTTTATTTTTTTGGTGGTCTCGTAGGTCTGCCATTCTGTGTCCATCAGCCCCTAAAAGCATCCCTCCTGCCAAGCCTGTCTGCTACCTATAATACCTAGGGTGGAAAATTAAGCCAAAGAGAAGGAATTGGGTTTCTTTTTATTTTCCTGAGGAAGGTGTTTCAGAAGCTTGGCCAATGTAGTCCTTGGTAGTAAGAATAAAGGAGAGTTTAGTGCTAACCCTGGCATTTCCAAGGCTTCTGCGTATCTAGAGGAACACTCTACAGGAGAAACTGTGGTCTGATTCCAAGTTACTTGGACGATGCACATTGATGTGGGCGGTCTTGTAGTCAAGGTTCCTCTTCACTCTAACAGGACTTTTTAGGACTCTCTGTTGGCCAAATAGAGGAACTATTTAAGAAGGCCAGTTTAATTTGGAAATCAAACTGCTGGCTTGTCCTGAGGCACCTTCTGGTGGCTTTTGGGTGTTCAAATATGTATGGAGCTCAACCTCAGACTTGCTTTATGTGCTGTCAAGCACTTATGCAAGTTACAGCTATGTGTGAATAGTTCTTAATTTTTTCTTCAGCTATAGCTAAACATCATTTAAGTCTCCATGCATTCAACTAAAGTTTCAAACTGCTGAGTTTCTGTCTTACCCCTGTCAGAATGGGGAAAGAAAGTGATTTTTCCCCCTTCACTTAGAGCATATTTCTGTTGTCCTAGATGTGTAGTCTGGGTTTTGGTAAAGGCAGGCTGTACCTAGGACCATATTTCATGATAAATTCTGATTTATAGTTAACTATGGATACATTTAGAATTCCAGTCCCTATATTCTTTATTCAGTAAAATCCAGTGAACTGGAAGATTTTCTGGAGTTTGCCTAGATAATCTAACTTTGTCACTCTCTTAGAGTTTTCTGTGACTTCATATCTCTGCTCTTTCTGTCGATTTACAACTATTATTTGCATTTCCATGACAAATCTTTTATTTCTGCCCATTTTTCCCTCACCCCATGAGACGCAGGGAGATGCCTGATGAGAGAGAATGTCTGTCCTGCCATCTGTCAGCCAGCAAGGCACTGCCGGAAATTTAGTTATGTCCATGGGTCTGTCTGAAATGCAAAGCTATATTCTATGTATACTATCAGGAAAAACCCCTACAAGTGGACTATAGGAAGCCCTTACCCCCTGCTAGAATTACGGAATTCCAGTGAACAAAATAATGTCTGTTGATGGGAAGTGCGGGGACATTCTTCTTTAAGCCTGGAGACAGTATCGAAATATTTAATTTAATATTATGAAAAGATATCACAGCACATGTAAAATATGAAATACCATACAAGAAAACTTCTAATATTGCAGTAGCTTTGCAAAGGCATATGGTGTAGCACAGACAAGACATAATATTGCTCAGGCATTTGGTAGCTCACAGTCCTTCCCTAAACAATAGGGTTAGTTCAAAATCTATCAAAACCAAAGGAAATTCTGTCTGCCTCCCACACAGGTTGGAAGGAACCAGCTGCTGCTTTTAAAAATGCCTTGTAGCATATCCTGTACAAGGTATCTTAACACCCTCCTTTCAAAAGAGTCAGACCTCAGATTTGCCTCTAAACAAGTGGTTTTTCCGCAAGCAGCCAAGCAGTCCTCATGAACTGTATTTCAGATGAAAAAAGAATTAGTATCTGGCAGGATTTTTTATAGAAAATTCTTTTAAATAAAGTATATAGAACCATATATTCAAGGCTACTTTAAAAAAACCCTCAAGACTGCTAAGCCTAATGCTAACATATGAATGTTTTCTACACAGGAGCTTAACGTTGTGGGATTTTTTTTTTTTTTATTGCTTGCCTTGTGGAAAGGGGGGGGTCAGTTCAAACCTTAGCCTTTTCCTTTGTCTTGTAAATGGAATGACTGTTTCTGAAATGAGCAAATATGTCCCAGCTGGATCTTATAGCCCAAATAAAACCTGTGTAAATTTATCTTGACGAATGTAAACAGTCAAGCGATAACTTTTTCCATTAACCCAGTCTGGAAAAATGTAAACCAATTTGTGTTATATTTCTGTATTTTCCATTGTAAGGTGTTGCTAGCTGTTCCTCTGCTTGCCTGTGCATTTTTTAACAAATGAAGGTTGGGACTGGTGTCTCATATCCTTGATAATACAAGACCACTCAGATGTAGCTAGAAAGAATTTTCAAGCAAAGGATGATCAAGCATCAGTTCTGATAATATTCACTGTCATGGAAACTTCCTGGTCTACATGTATTACATGGAAAAATTGTTCCTTAACAGCAACATCTTGGCTCTCTCTTTCCTCATCACTGCCCACTCAGGGTATTAATGGCTAGATGAGATGTCAGTTCACTGATATCGTGCCAGAGGAAAAGTCTCGGGGAAAGAAGCTTTCAGCACATTCTGCATTTCTGAAGTGCAAAGGAGCGATGGAAAGGGCTGCGCTGAGGCTGCTGAGGTCTGCTTTAGCAGAGCTAGCAGTTAACAGCACAGCTGGGTCCCAGCTCCCCAGCTAAAACTGGTTCGGCAGAGCTCTGCTCCTTTCTGACGCGGTTGCCCCTCGGGAGCTGTGCTGCTTAAGCTCTTGGTGGCTGGCTCCTTTCTACCGCTCCCCGTCTGTCAGTCTCAGATCTCGATGTCTCTGTCCCGCTCCCGGTCTCTGCCCCTGTCAGGGTTGCTGGTGGTTCAAAGTGTGCTTTTGGCAGTGGGTACAGGCACAAGCAATTAATTTTTCTAGATAAAAATACTTGGGGACTAATGCTTAGCTGCTCTGAATAGCAACAGCCTTATGGCCATCGATGGCTTTGATGCCAGCCTACGCGTGCAGGTAGGCAGCTGAGCCCTTAGTTAACATCTGGTTATGAAACGAGTAACAACCCCACTGACATGCCGGCCGGTGCAAGAACACCGAGGCAGTCTGTGAGGTTGTGTATCTCCAATGAAAGGAGTTTCCCCGCTGACAAGACCAAGGCTCCCGAACTGCGGTGCTCCTGCATTTGCTGGAAGGCACGGCAGCTCTTCCAGGGTGGCTGTCGCATCTCCCTGAGGCACTGGGCGGTTCTTGCCGGTCATCTCCTCAAAGGAGAGCATCCTCTCCGTCAGGAGAAACAAAATTCTGCTGGGACTCGCACCCAGCCACGTGCAGGTGTGTGCCTTAGGTAGCGTGATGCCTCCCACAAGCCTTGAGCCTTTCATAAAGACATCAGTCCACAGTTTCTCATCACCTGCCTCCATCTGGGCAAGGACCTGAGGCCACCACCCAGCCTCCAGCACGGCCAGCGCTCAGCCCGAGGCCACACGCTTCCCTAGGAGGAAAAGCGCAGGGAAGTGTGGCAATTTAACAAGACTTACTTGCACTTAAATACACTTTCAATAATGTAATATGTTTTCAGAAACCTCATTAAAAAGTCATAGTACTTTTCTTTCTTTTCCTTCCCACCATCACCGAACAATTAGCCATGCATTTGCGCATAAGTGGAAGTGCTATCCTTTCTATAATTAGAGAATGCTATAATTATAAATGCCTCCAATTCTAATTAGCCTTGGGCGGCCACCTCCGAGATCAGCCTTTGCATATGCAACTGTACACAAACCTCAGCACCATGATGCTCAGAGGCATTTTTTTTTTCCCCCTTTAACAAAGTTAACTCACCTTTGTTTTGCCGTTCTTGGGGTTTGTAGGAGAAGATCTGTTACGCACAGAGCGTGGGTGAGGTGATCTTTGATCCATTTGGTGAAGCTTCGTACATCATCGCTGTCTTCCTCTTTCATGGTGAAAAAAATGACTGGGACAAGGAAATGGGATCAAAGAGGTGTGGGTTCTGCTCTTGACTCTGCAACAGATTTATGGAGTAATTTTGAAAACATTGCATTGCCTCTGTGGCACTGTCTGTAAAATAAGGATAATGATTTTTAATGCTTTTATGAAATGCTTTGAGCACTTTGGCTGAAAAATGCATAGCATTTTTAATATCGCATGTGGATCAGTGAGAGAGAAAGGGCTGATTAGCAGCAAACGTTTGTATTTATGCATATTTGCTAACCTCAACAAGAAAAAACAAAGTATTAAGTAGATGTATGATAATCTTTTTATTTGATGAAACTTTATATACTGTTTCCTTAAGTGTGGCTGAAGCATTTTTAACACTAAGTAAAATCTTGCAATTCATCTAACTTGCCTTAAGAAGTTAGTAAGATGCCTCTATCTTTTCCTGATAGTTTTTCCTGCTGTTTGTCAGTGTGAAATAATCTTAGAAAATGAAAGAAAGAAGCAATACTTCAAGAGGAAATAGAAACTTTCCAGTAATGACTGTGAGAAAAATTTCCAATTAGATGTACCTATTAGCCGTCTCAAATGAGTATGCCACTAAAAGAAGTGTTCTTGGAAAAAACATTAGAGAGAAAAGAATGAAACCAACTTTTGTGAAGAAACTATAAAAGAAAACCTCTATTCCTATTCCTTCGTCAGTCTCCATGCATTTCCTGATACACAGGCATACTTCACCTATAGTAAGATCATCTTACAGAGTCCTTAATACAGGAAGATTTGGCTGGTGAGTTAGGCTGAAAGATTTCTGTCTCAATACATTGCAGTACCCAAGTTGAATTCTTTATTTCCAGCTAAAAATCCTCTCCTTACTCAAATATCTACTCTCAAGTCTGTTTCATTAATATCTGGCAGTGAAGTGAAAGGTAAAGGTACGACCTATGATACCCTGGGAGGGGGTGGACGTGGGTACTGTATTGAAGGGCTCCCTGAAACTAATTAAAAATATCTGGGAGTGGGAGAAGTTATTCTCGTGTGTCTAATACCCACTCTTAGTCTTACAACAGCACCATGTGTCCTTAGAAATTAAGCCTAATGTAAAAGGATGAGATATTATAAACTAGCAAGACAATAATCCTTGTATTTTTCCATATAATGCCAGCTAGGATAAATCTCTTGAGGTGCTTTCATACTTTTAAAGTGTATAGATAACCCATCCCCAGGACTTTGAGAGTTTCTCTGATGAAGCTTGCACTTCAACACATTTGGGAATGGACCGGCTCCTTCAGTTGTGTGTGGTCTACTTTCTGGTCTGTGATGCAGACAGAAAGATGCTGAAGAAAGTACAGCTTTTACCTGACCCTGCTGTAATTAGCACAGTGGACATACCCTAAATGCGTGAGCATTTGGACTGCATTGTCCGCAACCTGGGTTTCTGTAACAACTACTGGGTTGGGTGATGGGGCAACTTTTATACCATCAGTGACAAATACATATTGATAACAACAGGTAACATGAAGCTATGGGTGCAGTACTGCATGGCGTGTTTGGCAACTGTGTGAGGTGGCTATATATTGATTAACTATTTAAAGTAATTAAACCTTCCAAAAAACCCTTGGAGCAAGGAGTGGGCAGGAAAAGCTGATCCTGTAGTGGGGCGGTAGGTCTGGGGCTGTGCCTGGCTGCGGTGTGCTCAGTAGGCTCCAGAGTGCCGAAACCTTGGTGCTGACATCTCATGGACCACAGGCAAGTCGCCACGAGTTGAGGTGCAGCTCGCTTACCACTTTGTCTCCCAACCACAGAGATTTTAGCATAGTTGTTGGTCATGTGGAAGACAGCTCATCCCTGTCTGCACCATATAGAAGAAATAGTGAGCAGGCATGAAATCCAGGGTCTGCTCCCTCAGGTGGGACCAGATGTGTGAGCCACTCGCTCTTGTCGAAGCCAGCAGTTCACTGTAGCCCTGCACGTGCCTTGCCGTTGGCACAGCTCCCGGCACCTTTCTCCCAATATCAACCAGGGACGGGCCCTAGCTGAAGGCGTGGGTCAGGGATTGGCACCCAGAAATCAGGGTCTGGGCTGGATCCTGATTCAGGAGAAAGTGGGGTGGAAGGGGCTGTGGCTCTTACAACCCTGAAACTTCTTGTAGTCAGGTTGGATGGTTAGGAAACTCACAGAGTTTGCTGCAATACATGGGTCATAGGGTACCCCTCTCTACCTGTCACAGATATTTTTGATGTTCAAAAAAAAAAAAAAGCATGGAGATTCTTAGTTCCAAAACTATTGACTAGGTTTCATTATATTCGGAAGAAATGTTATGAGACTTTTCTTTTACTGAAAGTTTTCATTAAAAAGCTCATCATTAAGAGCTTCTCTCGGTTTTATTTTCTTTTTTATTTTTATGGTATGTTAGAAAAAACTTTGTTCTCTCTTTCTAGCAGTGACCTCACAGGCCTACTGTACACGGAAGGAGTTTTAAAGGCGTTTATCTCTATATATGAGGGTCAGCTTGAAACCGCTGGAAAATGACCATATTGAAAATATCAGCTGACCTTCAGTTTAAAAGAACTAGTTGATGCTACTTCCCTGAAAAGGCACTGAAAAAAATCCCCTCTTAGACCAGACAAAAACACCCAAACCTGTATATAGACACTGGAAAAATACTCATTGTATCACAGTTAAAAGCTTAAATGAAAGAAAGAACTCAGCTAGTCTTCTTAGGTCATCGGGGGGGAATTATCTGAAGTTTATGTATAGATACATCTTCAGGATGACCAGGAATTTTTTTGGAAGTGGGCTTGCTTTGTTTTTCTAAGATGTAAATTTGGATGGAGCTACTTCAGCCTTGTGAACTGGAGTCATTTACTTTTAACCTTGGAACATTTCAGTAATGCGTATTTCCACATCAAAGGGGTGAGAAAGGAGATACGTGCTTTGCAATAGTTTTTGTGGGCCGTGATGAAATGGATACATTCCAAAATAAGGGACCAGAGAATGTGTGGCAGTATTCTCCAACGGCTTCAAGACAGGCAAACTAAATGCTAGAGTTACCTCATTTCTGTAATAACTTTTGTTCATTTTAAAGTTTTTGAGAGTATAGGAGAAGGACTGAACCTTGCAGCATGCCCTGAAATCAGCTATTTTGATTCAGAGTAGTAAGGAAACCCTAAAACTACTGAGTCCCAACAAAAAGCAACCAGTCTTCTATGTGTAAGAAAGCTTTCTCTGCCTATTAACCTCCAGGGTGGAGAAGAAGCCCTTGCACTGAAGTCTGGCTATGTTAGCTCTTTGTAGGAGTAGACCATCTCCTTGCATGCTGACAAGCTGCTGGCATGAACCCTGGTTTACTCTGATTATATTTGCTGTGTGATGTGGCTCAAGAATTGGGCAGCAGCACACTGAAGCAGCTTCCCCGGGGTGCGGGATGTAGAAGGTACTGTTCTAGGGGATGAAAGTTTGGGTGGCTTTTGAATACACTGCCTCTGAAATGATGAGTCAAAATCGGAATGGGTCAGAAATTCTACCTCATGTGTTTGCAGTTTGAGAATACTGACCCCACAGTGCTGATACGGTCCATGGACATAACTTCATTTCAACACAGGTCTTCTGGAAAACAAGCAACTCTTGATGGTCCAGCTACTCATTTCCCCAGCAGCCAGCCTGTGCTGTAATGAGTTATTATCCTTGGATCATTTACAGCTCCTGATTTCGTCCTAGGAAAAAGTCCAAGGAAGCGTATTTAAAAGGTTACAATTTGCTGTGATCATTAAAATAGTATGTGCCTTAGGAGCACTTTTTAAACCAAAAAATTAGAGTTTTTTAAAAAGCCATTGGCCATTGTAATGGCTTTTCATCCACTGCCATTAAGAGGACTTTCTTAGATGCTTTTTGAGGGGAGTCCAAACAGGGGAAAGAAAGATCATGAGCTTTTCTTTCTCAGATATCTTGGAGCAGAGGCATCCACTTTTTTCACAAAAGTATTCACATTTTTCCTTTAGCTTGAAACTTGCATGTAACTCATACAATGGAACATTTTATAGCTGATTTGTTTCTCTCAGTACTGCTGCAGAAGTGAGCCTCTGCCATAAATACTGAAAAGGAGATTAAAATGGCTGAAGGAATTGATACTAGGCACCAGCTTTCCATAGGGTGAAATTTTGAACTGAATGGGATTGACCGCTACCCATATTATGAATGCTATACATTGGAATTGGCCAACAGCCACACTTTCCTGCCCTTGAATTTGGCATGAGTGTGCAGCGTTAGAAGTGTGTTTCTTATAAGTTGTGTTGATGACGGCCTGTATTTTTCCAAAAATCTCCTTGAGTCTTCTTGGCATTTCTCAAATGTCAGCAATAAGTCACTACTGTGATATAAATTTGCACATGGCCAGCCTTACCATTTAACCGTACCGTTTCCAATATTGTTGAGTATTAAAAGAAAACAAATCAAAGACCCTAACCTGCCTTCTTTGAGACTGGGCCCTGTTCATCTCTCTGTGACCAAATGGAAAGCGACAAGTGCTTCTTCACAACACGCTGGCTATATGAACAAGTGTTGATAACATGGGTTGAAAGACACAGCCTGGTGCCACCATGCCCAGCTGTTTCTTCACTAGTTACCATTGTGCTGCCTCTCTTTCTTTTCAGGTTGGCAAGTGTGTTTCCAACTAGCCTCACATTTTGTCTCCAGGGTACTGTATCTTTGGTGCTGCTTGCCAGGACAATAGATGAGCCTCTTTCCCAATGCTGAATGCGATGCTTTTGTTGAGACTTAATCTTTGGTGAAACAGGTTCGTCCCTGCTGCTTACAAAATTTGCGGCGCTCGGTGCCAAGAAATGCATCTGCTGTTGGCCCTGTCACTTTGCTCTACTGAAACAACACTTGTTTTGTGTTTCTGGGCTCCGCTGTGCTGATTTACTAAGCGATGCAGTTTGAGGAGAATAATTTATTTTTATGCTTTGTGACGACGGGTACTTATTTAACTTGTTGAATTTTCATTACACAAAAAGGGAGCTTGATCCCTGATATAGAGCCCTTCCTAATGCAGGGTGTATATCCCCAGCCTTGGTCAAACCAGCGTAGGTATGTGTGCTTTTCATGCAGTGAGATGGCCGGGGTTTAAGCTCTGAATTTTGCTGTGCCCTTCTCTGGATTTACCTGTGGCACCCGGGGCTGCTGTGCCTCAGGTAGCAGGCATGTCCCTGAGACCAGCCCCCAAATCCCCATTTCCTCGCGGATTCAGACTATGTACAAATCCCTTCTGGTCCTGCAGTGGGTATTAGTGGGGCTCCTGGACAATATAATCTGCACAAGCTCGGACAGGAGGTGCCATTGCAATACATGCAGGTAGCTAATGCCTTGTCACAAATCTGCTCCTCTCGGGACAGCTGGCAAATTTGAGTTCGTGCCTATCTTGAACCAACTTTAAAAGACACCATACATGTGGGTGAATGCTTTCCTGGGGAAGGCATGAACTACCTGCTTTGTTAGAAAACATCCTATCCATACATGTAAAATGCATTCCCTTTTAGATTGCTGGTTTTTTAATGTCAGTTTGCATTAGGCATCGTGGTACCTAAGTGAACACATTACACGCACATTTGTATTTTATTGACCCGATGTTTGCAATCCATGACTTTCCCGTCAAATGTCTGTTTGCACTACATTTCGACTGGCCTGAACCATGCTAGAGAAGAGCTATTTGTACCCACCTTTAGAAGCTCTTACCAAGACAAGAACTCTACATAGCTGTTTCTAAGTCAACGTTCAACCTTTTTCCAACAGGAAAGAAAAACACTTCACATACCATTAACTGACTGTGAGCTCTCCCTTATCTTTAACACATTCAGCACTCACAAACAATCAAGAAAGGCTGAGGCTGATGCCAAATGCTGCGAAGCAGAGAGGATAATATGAGAGGAGAGGATATTTTTTGCAGTGCGCTCCACCTAATCTAGGCTCTGAGTTTTCATTCCTACCCTGTGTTTCAGTTATAAGCAAGGATATCCATGTGTTGGCTGTGCTTCGGTCTCTGCCAAGGACAGCGGTCTGAGAGTAGCAGATTACCGTCCTAAAATAACAGAAGTCAAAGAGGGAAAAGGTTGCTTGTCAAGTCCAAGCACAGCAGTCGTGTCCTGCTCCACGCTGTCTGGTGCTTTGTGCAGACTGCTTTTTAAAGCCTCTCGCTCTTGCTAAGTCTCTTGAGAGACAAGTCTTCGCTTTAAAAAATCTCAGCTAACAGCCATCCTAAACTATGACTCCTTCTTTGCTGTTATAATACTTCCACACGCTCCCTGCAGTAAATGCTTAAAAGGAAAGCAGATCATATTGAGGGTTTAAGAAAGAAAGTGGAATAAACTGCTCCTTACAGTGTAATGGGCACTGGTGTCTCAAGCTTTAATAAAGACCTGGAATTTAATGGAATTTCATGTCTCCTCCCCTCAGAGTGCAGCTGAAGGAAATTGTTCCTTTGCTGGTCCCTATGACCACAGTATCCCTGAGCAACAGGAGAGCATGATGCAAAACTAACAGCTCTCCTGAGATACACTTGTGAAATAACTGTGGCAGATCTGCCCATTTGCTCAGTTTCTGAGAGGGCCAAACTTTTGGTTTTATTTACGATGTCTGGCTGCAATAAAAGAAAGCCTGAATCAGCTCCTGTTTTAAGCCCTTTCTTGTGGAAAGCTGACTGAGGGCACAGTTACAAACAGGATTATGCAGGCTACCACCCGCTGTCTTCTGATAACCTGCTCAGCACAGCCCTGGGAGTGCTGAGTCCTCTCTAATGCTGTCTGGAGATGGAAACTGAAAGCCATGTTGTCCCACTCCAGTAAATATCTGCTTTTCTCTTTCGGCATGTATAGAATAGTGCCATGTCTATACTAATTAAAGTGGGAGCAGGAGAACCTTTGGTAATGTTATTTTTTTTTTCCCCCTTCTTTTAATTGAAGTAAAGATTGAAATGCCTCTTTCTCTTGTGATGCTGAGTAATTACCATTATCACCATGGACTTAATCTCTCTCTATTTTATCCATTTTTATTTCCTATTGATCAGCTACATCCGTAAGTAACATAATTATATACAGACTTGGTCTTTCTCCCATTCTTTTTCTGGTGCCTTTTCTCCTCATGACATGCTTGTGCTAGCGTGTCCCTTTGGATTGTAAGCCTTGCAGGGTAGGGCCTCGTGGGTAGGGTTAATTCTTCCCCAGGTGAACCGCCTAAAAGTTGAGCATCTAGTCTAATTAAGGACAGCTATCACCCTTGTACTCTACATCTGCTTTGACACTTTCATGGACTTTCAGCATCTGAACCTCAAATGTATCGACTGGTCTAGGAAGGCAGATGGGCTTCCTATGGCCCACAAGTCTACAGGCAGTGTCCTGCTGACTTCATTAAAGAGGATCTCCCATCAAACTCAGAGTTGTAATGTAGTCAGCTTTGGGCTTAACGATTCATCAATCATCCATTTGATGAAAAGGTAGTCCCTCGTTTCTGATCTTCTCATGCAGATTTGCTTGTTACCTACGCGGTCTTTTCCTTTACTATTTTTTCCTTGGATCGCTTCTCTGTCCACTGTAACGCAGACCAACACGGAGTCAGGCGGCTTTGCCCAGACCTGTGACAGGAGTTAGACAGTAGAGGGTGCAATGTGAGCAATATATTTATCTTCTGACATGGTCTCCTTGGATCATGGTCACCTACCTGACTCACCAACTGAAGTAAGTCCACAGTCAACGCCTGAGCAATGGTACCATGAAGATAGACCACGGCCAGGTCACGAGGCTGGTGGAATGCCTAAACGGTCAGGTTTCAGCAGTGTTTTGCAAGTAATAAGTTGCATTTTCTTTCCACCTCTTACTCAGCATAGTTCTTACCATATAAACTCTGGATGCTGATGTGGATAACGTAGATAGAATGTGAAGCCCGGTCTTCCTCCCTACTTTCCAAATCCTGAACTGTTCCAATATTCATGTGCTTTTCATAATTCTGGCTGTGGATCAAGATCATGAATCAACCTGTTCTTGGTTTTGTTAAAGAAGGATCATGAATTATTCATACCCTGGCAAAAGGCGCAATGAAATAATTAGGCATTAACTATGCACTGTAAATCAACCATGAGCAGAGAACCTTCCAAACGGAGACTATATTTCATAAAGATTTGTATCCATATAGATCATAAATATCTGGCAATTAGTTTGCTGGTTTTCCGAAATAAAAACAAGGTTCATCTTTTTGGCAGCTTGTGATGAACTGGAGATGAAGAATGTGGAGAGAAGTTGTAATGATCCCTACTTTTCATCTTTTCATCTTAACATAGGTCCTTGGGTTAGAGAACATTAGGTTTAGATTGTCTGACAAAATCAAACTCTGATCTGGCAAATTCAAGATAATAACAAACCAGGTGAATTACAGTTTAGTGATTAGTTAGTATAAGCACTTGGCAAGGAAACAATTAAACTTTCTATATGCTTAATAGGAAGCATCAATTCATCTGTTGGGTTTCTTTCAGACCAGGTCTCTGAAGGCATCCAACATGCTGTGGTTTCTTTCAGCTAATACAATTAGTGCAGTGTGGCAATACCTGATTATTATTTTATTTCCTTTTTTTTTTTTTTTGGTAGACGAATGGAAAAAGGTATAGTTTAATGAGTATTTACACAGCCATTTGAGGGAATATGTTTTTAAGTTGTTGGTTCTGTGGGCTACAATATGTTTAGACCGCATTTTGGTTTTTCAGGGTCGATCAGTGCTCCCTGGCCTCCACCATTATTAAATAAAAGATCAATCATGAAAAAGTTTGTAAAAAACCCACAACAAACTCAAACCATGTCTCTCTCATTCCAGAACCGCATGTTCACTAAATGGCTTTCTGTAAGGTGGAGTAGGTATGACTGTTGTAATACAGTTTACTTGGGATAGAGAGAATGAAAAAGATCAGCACATGCAAGGAACTGGGCACCAGGCTGAATCAGAGATATTGACCCATTCTAAATGCCTTACAGCAGCTACTGTAAGCACCTGTATCTGCTTATTGTACATGTCCAACTTACCAGACATCAGAAAAAGTTATGACCTATTAAACACACTCAAACACAAGGCATCCGCAAACCAGATACATCGCAGCCATTGTTAGACTGAAATCACAGACAGAAGCTTTCTTGTAACAATGCAACTACTTTAAGAAACGCAAAAATAGGCTACATAACTGGAAATACACCGTTCACAGTTCTGTATATTTAGTGAAGGATTGGAAGGAAACACTGAAGAGCACCTCCTTGCAGGTGAAGTTTGAACCATCTCCAACGTAAACACGAGAGCACAAAAAGTAAGTGCAGAAATGATGTTATTCTAACAACACAGTTGCATGCTAATGTGAGGAAACACATACCATATAAACTTATGAGCCCGTGTGTTCTTGGAAGAGTGCTATAATACCACAAAAACTACCTAGGGCTATAAGTTGGGTCATAGCTGTGCTTCATTTGGAAAATGTACAACTGTGTTGAAAGGATGTGAGAAGGGAAAGCCGTTCACCTTAAGCAGTATTGAAAACGAGCAACTCCTACTGATAAATTCACAATGGAGTCTGAAAACATATCCTTATAAACAGGAAAAGAAAGCTATTGTAGGCTAACATAGCCACTGGGGAAAATGTGCAATCAGAGGATCAAAATGAATGTGTTATACCCAGGTACTGGAATCCAAAGCTGGCCAAAAGCTGGGAGGTGTTACTCTGTTACAGGAACACAGTGTGCTTGGAGTTATTCTGCTTTTGCAATCAGTCACGGCTTTTTGCAGCTACCTCTTCATTGCCGTGTATGTTTCTCATACCGTTTGTACTGCTTCTCTAGTGGCAATAGGCATCAAGCACAGCAGACTCTCTCTGTCATTTGTTCAGGATTTTCCTGAAATACGTATTGACTAGATTTTTAGTCAGAGGGCAAGTCAACAGCAAAGCCTTTCCATCATATATAAATTCCATTTCTAGTTCCATAAGTGTAGACTGAAAGATCAATATTATCTCAGAAATGAAGTTACGTGGCATACTGGAAACATTAGGGTGTTCCAAAAATCTCTGAAATGCCTTGTTTTTGTTTCAGTCACAAGGATCCCAGCATTCATCAGCACTGATTTTTCAGAAGGCCATTTAAAATCTGTATAAACTTCATGGGCCTGCAGACTTGACTCTGAATTTTAAGGCACTATTGCAGGTCATTTACAAGGTATCTAAAGATCAGTCCCTAAATATATCAATCAAAGTCTTATGTCCTTTTATCTGTAGCAGCTATAATAGCCCTTACACGAGATTGTGAGGCATTTTGTTTTAATACTAGTATGTATGTTTGTGTTTTGACTGTTCAGTTTGGAAGGTCTGGTTGCTTTTGCCAAATTTTCCTCACAGTCTTGTCTACCACCTAATAGATTTGCATTGGTTTACGGCACGACTGACTTTGCTCTTCCTTAGCCCTCACCTCTGAATCCCGGTGAAAGGGATCGTGACAAATATCTTCCAATCAGTTATTCAGGAAAAGATGATGACAGGACTCTGCAATTAGGTGTTGTGGTATGAGTGAGCTCTGTCGTATGAGTATCCCCCTTCTAGAGAAAAGAGCGCTTACAAGAGGAGCATGACTGCGATGATCCAACTAGGCAACCAGCCGTTCTGGCATGGTTCTAATGTTGATCTCTGTTGGGGAAGAAACAAGTGCTACGTTCTGCTGTGTTGCACCACTACCCTCAAACCTTCCTGCGTGGTCCTGGGTGGTCTGTGCGAGTGGGTCTGGTGCCAGAGCTAGGACTGCTGTTGCTGCATTCCCAGGAATCTGCAAATAAGCATCTCCCAAGCGCAATACTGAGTTGGTCTTCTTGGTAAGCAGTTTCAGGCTGGACTGTTGAGTCCTACTTTGGTCACATGCATCAATAAGAACTGATGGTGTTAAGTCCGTAATAATGCATGGTAAGGAATCGAGGTGTTTGTATTTGATGTCAAGCCACCACCAAAGCAGATGAACTAGCGGTAGTTGTCTGCTTTTGTTTCTGCGTGTTCTGCCAACATTATGGGCCGTGTCCAGCAAGTGTTTTGTTTATGGTGTTCTCTGGGGAGCTACTGGAGTGACTGGGCTTTGGCCATGCCTTTGCCTAGGGACTGAAACACAGTAATCAGCAAAAATATACTTGCAATGATAAGACCTACTCTGAATTATCTCTGAGAAGAAAACTCTGTACCTGGTTTGCTAATGTTATTCATGGCTTGCCTTTGGAAATTCACACAAATATAAAGGGCTTTCAAGGCAGAAGGGGAGAATTTGTCATATACCAGTGGCCAGGACTGTGGCTGGGCTTGATGGGTATTTCTTCTTTGGAAAGTTTTACGTACCCAATAAACAGCTTTTATTTCTTGGTAACATGAATCGCTCAGGGGAGTGCATACCTCCTTACAACAAATGCAGAAAAGGAAAAAATACTTTTCGGTGGAGGTGATCAGAAAATCTGTTGGTTCTGTTTACACAAAGTTTTTATATATGACCAGGGAGGCATGCTGAATGCAAAGTCCTCTGCCTAACTGGAAAAAGGAGCGGTGACTGCTCCTTCCTCCCCATCCCTTGCACGATGACAGCTCAGCCAGCTCCACGGGCAACTCTCGTGTTTCTAATATTGTAACAATTGATTTTTATTATGACAAAGCACACGCATTTCTTGCAGTGGTGAGGAAAATGCCTGAATGCGCCGTGATCACTATCTGTTTCTGTGTTTGTTATGGTACTGTCCTGAAGCCTTGGCTCGCACAGAGACCCTCCTCATGCTGAACTCCCCACAAACACAGGTCAGGATATATTCCATGGCCTAGAGGGCCAACATCTGAGAAATATTGTCTGCGTTTGTATAACAGCTGAGCCTTCTATCAAAATCCAGAAATACCATAAACTATCTTGCATCCCCACATAGAAGTCTCTGTCTCACTTGGTACAAATCCACAGCTTGGGCTCTGGCGCCCTATAACATCAGTGAACATGAAAAAAGAGCCAGGACCTACGTCCCGAGCAGAAGTATCTTATGTCCCAGGGTTTTTTTTTTTTTTTTGTGGAAAAAGCGGGCGAAAGGCTGCTGCCACCAGGCAGCGAGCTGCGGGGCTGGGAGACGGCTCTCCCTCCTGCCTCGCTCCGTGCACCTCAAGGCCGGCTCAGGACCTCAGGTGAGCGACCTTGTGGTCACGTTGCTGGGGGAAGACACGTCCTTTGGGAGAAGGAGAGC